>NC_133663.1:150208199-150534898 GCF_037893015.1 Macrotis lagotis | reverse complement strand
GAAGGAATCAGAACTGGCAATGAGGAAGCAAAACACTGTCTCTTTGGAGATGATATGATGATATACCTGGAAAAAATAAGAAACTCATCTTAAAAAAATACTCCTTGAAACCACTAACAAATTCAGGAAAATAGCATGATATAAAATAAACCCACATAGAGCATCAGCATTTCTATATATGAACAATGAAACCCAAGATCATGAGATAGAAAGAAAACTTTCATTTAAAATAGATGTTGAAAACATTAAATACTTGGGAATATGCTCCACAGACAAAACCAGAAAGTATATGAACACTATTATAAAACACTCCTCACCCCAAGAATGTCAGAAGTGAATAATTGCAAAAATTATTAAATGTTCATGGATGGGTCGAGCTAATATAATAAAAATGTCAATTGTACCCAAATTAAATCACTTATTCAGTTCCATATCAATCAAACTGCCTAATAATTACTATATAGAGATATAAAGAATATTAACTAAATTCATCTGGAGCAACAAAAGGGAAAGAATAGCAAGGGAACTGATAAAAAAATGTAAAGTAAGCTGTTCTTGATCTACCAGACATAAAACTATACTCTAAAGCAGCAGTCATCAAAACTTCCTGGTAACAGTTAAGAAATGGAGTAATGGATCAGTACCTTAGGAAAACTCCAAAAGAAACTACCATAAATGGCTACAGAAATCTATTATTTGACAAACTCAAAGACATCAGCCTCTGGGATAAGAATTCACTATTTGGCAAAAGTTGTTGGGAAAACTGGAAGATAGCATGACAAAAACTAGGCATAGATCCACATCTTATACTCTATTCTGAAACAAAGTCAAAATGGATACAGGATTTAGACATAAAGAGGAATACCATAGAAAAATTAAGAGACCAAAAATACTCTATCTATTGGATTTTTAGAAAAGGGATAAATTTATGACCAATCAAGATTTATAACACATTAAAAACTGCAAAATGAATGCTTTTGACTATATAAAATTATAAAGGGTTTGCACTAATAAAATCAATGCTGCAAAAATTAAAAGGAAAGTAGAAAGCTATAAAACAATGTTCACAAACAGAAGTTCTGGTAAAGATCTCATTTCTAAAATATATAACGTATTATATCAAATTTAAAGACCACAAGCCTTTCCTCAATTGAAAATTGGTCAAAGAATAAGAACAGAAAGTTTTAAAATGAAGAAATTAAATATATTTATAATCATATGAAAAATGCTCCAAATCATTATTAGAGAAATGTAAAGTAAAACAACAATCAAGTATCATTTCATACCTGTTAGATTACCAATATGATAAAAATGGATGATGATCAATGTTAGAGTATTTCTGGAAGGATTGAGACATTATTTCATTGCTAGTGGAGTTGTGAACAGATTCAGTCTTTCTGGAGAGCAATATGTAACTATGCCCAAAGAGCAATAAAACTTTTGATACCCTTAGGCGCAGCAATTCCAATTCTAGGACTATATCCAGAAGAAACTACCAAAAAAATGCGGAAATTCCTACATATTCCAAATTATTTATAATAGCTCTTTTTGTAGTGTCAAAGAATTGGAAATTGAGGGTATACCTATCAATTGGAGAATGGCTAAACAAGGTATGGTACATGAATACTATGGAATACAATTGTTCTATTAGAAACCATAAGTGTACAGACTCTAGAGAAGCATGGAAAGTCTTATAATACCTCATGCTGAATGAAGGGAATAAAAAGCAAGAGAACAATGTGCTCATCAATAGCACCATTATGGGATGAACAATTGATGGAAGCAGCAACTCTCAGTAGTCCAGAGAACTAGGACAAGTGTATTTGACTGGTTGTGGACAATATCCCCAACCAGAGAAGAAAAACAAAACAAAACAAAGCACACAGAAAAAACCCTTTGAAATCTGAATAACACTATAAAAATTATCATTTATGTATCTCTTTCCCTTAATCCTAATACTTCATCCCCCGAATTACTAAATTGTAAACATATTTAGCAAACTATACATAGAATGCTAACCTGACTGTTCTCTGCTGAGGGGGAAGGGGGAGTGGAATGAGTCTGGAGGGAAATTTTCTAACTTAGAAATATGCATGTATATGTGGATGAAAATAAATAAATAAATTTTAAAAAGTAGTTGATCAAGAAAGAAATCATAGAAATAATCATTCCATTCAAGAAAACGATAACAATGAGACATCATGTGAAAACTCATAGGATGAGGAAAAATCAGTTTTATGTGAAATTTTGTATCTCTAAATGTTTATATGAATAAAATAGAGAAAGAGGAGATCCAGAAATTGTGCGTGCTATTAAGAAAGCTAGATAAAGAACAAATTTAAGATTCCTTATTAAATACCAAATTGGAAATTCTGAAAATCAAGTCTGAATTTAATACAATCGAAAGTAAGAAGACCATTCACCTAATAAATAAAACTAAGATTTTGTTTTATGATTAAACCAATGAAAAAGATAAACATTTTGTTAATCTGATTACAAAAAAAAGAAAGTAGAATACCACAGCAACAGTATCAAAAATGAATTATTTTTAACCACCAATGATGATTAAATTGAAGAGATAAAAGGGAATTATTTTGCCCAAATAAATGACGATAAATTTGAAAACTGGAAAGACACAGATGAATATTCACAAAGAGACGATGAAGCAAAATGTTTTAATAAACCCATTTCAGAAAAAAATAAATCAAAGAAACCACCCAGTAAACTCCCTAAAAATGGACTCCAGGTCCAGATTTATTTGCAAGTGAATTCTACCAAAGCTTTAAGGAACTATTAATTCCAATTCTTTATAGGCTATTTTAAAAAATAGAAGAAGGTGTTCTGCCAAATTTCCTTTATTAATCCAATATGGTGCTGATACCTAAACCTGGAAGAGACAAAACAAAGAAAATTATAGACCAAATTCACTCATGAACATTGATGAAACACTCTAAAATATAATTTTATCAAAGAGATATAGCAAGTTATTAGTAGGATAAATACATCATGATGAGATAGAATTTATATGAGGCAGGCAGGGATGGTTCAATATTAGTAAAACACACAGTATATTTGTACATATCAAAAACAAAAAAATAGAATTCATATAATTATCACAATAGATGCCAAAAAATTCATTGGCAAAATATATCTATTCTTATTAAAAACACTAGAGAGTGTAGAAATAAATGCAGTTTTCCTTAAAATAATAAGTAGTATCTATCTAAAACCACCAACAAATAATTCCAGCTGGATCATGGGTGAAGCAGGTTTGCCCATTATCACCATTAAAATTCAATATAGTATTAGAAATATTGCTTTAGCAATAAAAGAAGAAGAAGAAATGGAATAATTCAGAATTGGCAGTGAGGAAGTAAAGTTTTCACTGCTTGCTGGTGATATGATGATTTACTTAGTGGACCCATGAAAATCATCTTAAAACATGCTTTCAAACAATTAACACATTCATCAAAGTAGCAGGATATAAAACAAATCCACATAAATTATCAACATTTTTATATATGAACAACAAACCCCAAGAGCAAGAAAAGAAAGAACTTTCATTTAAAGAAACTATAAGCAACATTAAATACTTGCAATTCTATTTGCCATGATGAGCTCAGAAATTTTTTAAATACTATTATAAAGCACTTCTCACACAAATAAAGTCAGAAAATAAGTAAAAAATGTCAATTGCTCATGGTTTGGTTGAGGTAATATAATAAAAATGAATATTTTACCAAAATTAAAGTGCATATTCAGCGTCATATCAATTAAACTACCAAATAACTTTTATCAAGGTTGAAAAAAATGGTAACAAATTTCATCTGAAGCAACAATAGGTCAAGAATATCAAGGTAACTGATCTAAAGGAAGTTGACCTAGATCTATCAGATGTACAACTAAACTCTAAAGTGGCTGTAATAAAAACTGCCTGAAACTGCCTAAGAAATAAGACTATTGAATCAGTTGATTAGAATAGATTCAAAAGAAACTGAAAAAATAAGTATAGTAATCTTCTTTTTGAAAAACCCAAAGACATTACCTTCTGGAATAAGAATTCACTATTTGTCAAAAATTGTTGGGAAAACTGAAAAATATTATGGCAAAGACTATACATAGACACATCTCACAGTTTATCTTAAAATAAGACTAATTTGGGCACAAAATTTAGACATTAAGGGTGATACCTTTGCCCAAATAACTCATCACATTCTAATGTTATAATATGTTCTAAAACTACATTTGGTTGCATTTTTTCCCTCCTTGTAAATTCATAATCTGACCCATTTTTGTTATCAATTTTCATTACATTTTGTTGTTTCACTTAAAAAAAAGTTCTTGGGAGAAAAGTATATCAAAAGATGGGGAAAAGGTTAATTTATGAACATATGAGAATGTAGATCTCGGAACATTGTTATACAGTTATGAACTGATAGGCTAATTAAAATGACTACAATTTGACAGTCTGGCACCAATAAGTTAGGATCAAGCTTTGGGAGTCATTGAATCAACAGCATATGCAAGTCCTTTGGAAATTCTCCGCTACACACATGGTACAGAGATCAAACACCTGGTCAGAAGGTATTTATAGCAATATATTTGCTTCACTGAGGCAGGACTCTATTGCTTTACACATAATCAAAATAGGTCACAGACCTAGGTGGTAGTCCCAGGTCTAGGAGGGGCATTAGCAAATCAGAGTTTTTAGGCTTAGGGCAGTGGGGACCCTGTTTATAGGTCCCAGGTAGAAAAGAGTGCTTGTGGTCATTCACAGACCAGAAATTGGGCCAAAATTGAAGTAAAAATCTATGTGTGATCATACAAACTTAAAAGAATTGAAAAGTTATAGGTCCCTAGAAACCTCTCTGAAAACATCTGCACAAAATCCTGAAAAATTGAGGGTTTTTTTTTTTCCAGCTACTATGAAAACAAAGTCCTTCCATGGAAAACGGTTAAAAGTAAAATAACAGAATTTCTTAGGTGGAGTAAACATGGTGGAGAGAATCCAGAAAGTTCCTGGAGCTTTTCACACAAAAAGTTTAAAGGAAGTCTCTGAACAGAACATAAAGGAACAGAACACCACCCCCTCACCAAAAGAGTGGAACAACTTTTTAGTTGAAGAAATCTTGGAAACCTCAGAAAAGGTCTGTTTCACATGAGTAAAAGGGGACCTGGGAAAACATCAGGCAGTTCAAAGTTGGTCATTAATTAATACACTTTGACTGTGAATCTGTAGGCAACAGGTAAAGCAGGCCAGCACTGAGGTGTCCAACTGAAAGACAAGTCTTGCTCAAGTTACCCTAATGCAGTGAGCAAACCACAAACTACTGAGATACCATCACAGAATATGAGGGGATAGACTCCTGACTCCCATCTTAAAAAACCTTGGGACTGTACCCCATGTGTCCCAGCAACAGCCTTTAAATTTCAAAATGAATCAAAAAAGAGCTCCAATCATTATAGTGACAGGGAAGAGCAAAACACCATTTCAAAAAAAAGAAAGCAGTGACAATTTGCTTTCATGTGAAAATTCAAAGAGGACTATGAATTGCACTCAAATCCAAAAAGTCAACTTTGAAGAGCTAAAAAAATTACAAAAACAAAAGAAAAGCAGAAGAAAAAATAAGAAAAGAAATATAAGTCATATATGAGACCTATGAAAAATTGGAACAAAAAATAGACTAAATAAAATTGTAAAATTAAATGAAAAATTGCCTGAATGGTGAAAAAAATCTTCCAAACTAAAATCAGTCAACTGGAAAAAGAAACATAAAACATAACTAAAGAAAATAAAATAAGAAAATTTAGATTTGAACAATACCAACTATTGACTAGAAGACATCAATGTTCCTTTAAGTAAAAACAAAAGGATGGGAAAAATAGAAGAAAATGTAAAACACCTCTTTGGAAAAAATAACCAACCTGGAAAACAGATACAACTGAGATAATTTATGAATCACTGAATTTTTGAAAGTCATGATCAAAATAAAAAGAAACAGGATAAAATCTTTCAACAAATTATTAAGAAAAACTGTCCTGGTATTCTAGGAAAATAAGATAAGATAAACTTTGAAAGATTCCACTAATATCCTCCAGAAAAAGATTAAAAAATAAGTCATTCAAGGAATATTTTAATCAAATATCACAATTATAGGCTCAAAGAGAAAATACTGCAACTAGTCTAAAAAAGCAAAAATAAAAATGAATTTGAATTGCAAGGAACCACAGTCAGGATTATGCAGGTTTCAACTTTAAAGAATCAGAGGCTCATAACAAGACATGATATTCCAGAGGTAAAGGAATTTGAATTACAACTAAGAATCAACCACCCTTCAAAATTCAACATATTCTATTAGAGGAAAAGATGAACTTCAAAGAAATAGAGAACTTTAAAACTAATATGATAAAAAGTTCATAACTGAACAGAAAACTTGTCCTTCAATACAAGATTCAAGAGAATCATAAAAACATAAATGGAAAGGGAAAAAAGTCAATAACGTGTTTACATTGCTAAATAGGAAGATAATACTTATAACTTCAGAATTGTATTTCTAGCAGAATAATTGAAAGTAATATTTCAAGACAGAGGGTGGGTGTTTAAAGCAATTAGGACATGGAAAGAAAAGAATGATAGTGGGAGAGAAAGGCAGAGGCACAAGAAGAGAAGAGGGGAAATAGCACCATATGAAGAGACACAGCAGACCTATTTTAATAAAGGAAAAGAAGGAAGGTTGTGAGCATTGAATACATTTTTCTCAGAAGAGGTTTGGTTCGCAGAAGAAAATCTTCCATTTAGTTTAGAAGTTTAACCTTTCCTATAGGGAGGTTGGAGTAGAGAGGGTTAAGAAAAATGAGGTGGGTGGAGGAATAGTGGAGAGCAGATTGTCAGAGGTAGTGGTTAGAATCCAAATACTGTTAAGGTGGGATAAGGTAAAAGGAAAGGAAAAGCACAAATTGGAGGGGGGGGGCAGAAATAGGATTGGGATACAGAGATTGAATTTCAAGGTAGCATTGCTAACTATCAGAGTTGAATTGGATGAATTCCCCATAAAACAGAAGCAGATATTAGATTGGATTGAAACTCAATATACAAAAATGCTGTTTTCCAGAAATGTATCGGAAACAAAGAGATATACATAAAGTAAAGGAAAAAGTCTGATGCAGATTACATTATACTTCAACAAATTAAAAAAAAAGGTGGGTTATCAACCCTGATCCTCAGTCAAATCAAAAGCAAAACGTGTACTAATAAAAAAGGAATATTGAAGAAAATTATACTTTTATAAATATTACTATAGGTAAAAAAGAAATAGCAACATTAAATATATATATATATATATATATATATATATATATATATATATATATATATATATATATATATATATATATATATATATCCCTGTGTGGACTTGGGCAATACACTTCAACCGATTGTCTTGAAAAGAAATTAAAAAACAAAAATCAATGTGTCCAATTTATAGAGGAGAAACTAAATACGTTGCAGGTAAACATAGAATATATTAGGGGCAGAGCCAAGATGGCGACATGAAGGGATCTAGTCTTAGGAGCTCTCTGATAAAAACTCAAAAACTAAGGACTCTAACTAAACTTTCGAGAGACAGAACCCACAAAGGGACCCAGTGAGGCAATTCTACTCAAGGTAACCTGGAAAAGAGCAGAAAGGCTCTGCTCCCCGGGGCCCGGAGAGGCAATTGCCAGAGGGGTGACCTGCCAGAGCCAAGGAACTTCAGCCTCCCGGAGGCAGCCCCATGACACTGGGAGCCTCAGCTCCCAGCAGCGGGGGAGTCTCTTGAGCTGCATCCTGGGGAGCACCGGCACAAAGTGGGGGAACAGCGAGGGACCTCTGCCAGAGCGAGCATGGGAAGCCCAGCGCTCAGGGTACACAGCCAGCAGCCTGGTCTTTCAGCAGCCTAGACCCAGAAACACAAGCAGGTGGAGCCTGTAAGCAGGAGCCCCCAGGGCATGAGCCCATTGAGCTGAGGGAGGGGAGTGAAGAGAGACTGCAGAGCTCTGTCCTCTGCCCTGGAACAGGACTCTGGAGCTCTGACCACATTCAGATCCTGATCGCAGTCTAGGGCCCCCATAGAACAGCAGACCCCCCCGCCACCTGAGCCCCATGGCAGAGGGGGGCGCTTATGGTCATTCACAGACCAGGAGGGAGGACAGAACCTCACACACTGAGACCCTTGTGGGAGTGTCCCAAAAGCTCAGGAAGCACCCCCAAAAAAACAGTCTGTCTGGGAAAATGAACAAACAAAGAAACAAGAGGAAGACCATTGAGAAATATTTTGCACATGAGACCAAGAAGGATCAAAATACTCAGTCTGAAGTTGAGGAGGCACAAGCTTCTGCATCTAAAGACTCCAAGAAAAACAGAAAGTGGGCTCAGGCAATGATAGAGCTCAAAAAAGACTTTGAAAATCAAATGAGGGAGTTAGAAGAAAAACTGGGAAAAGAAAGGAGAGAGATGCAGGAAAAACATGAAAATAAAGTCAGCAGCTTAGTCAAGGAAATCCAAAAAAATGCTGAAGAAAATAGTATGCTAAAAACCAGCTTAGGTCAAATGGATAAAACAGTTCAAAAAGTTATTGAGGAGAAGAATGCTTTAAAAAGCAAAATTGGCCAGATGGAAAAAGAGATAATAAAACTCTCTGAGGAGAATAAATCCTTCAGACAAAGAACAGAATTCAGGGAGATTGATGAATTTACCAGAAATCAGGAATCAATACTTCAAAACCAAAAAAATGAAAAATTAGAAGAAAATGTGAAATATCTCATTGAAAAAACAACTGATATGGAAAAGTCTTAGGAAAGATAATTTGAAAATTATTGGAATACCTGAAAGTCATGATCAGGAAAAGAGCCTTGACCTCATTTTCAAAGAATTGTTACAGGAAGATTGCCCTGATATTCTAGGAGCAGAGGACAAAATAGAAATGGAGAGAATCCACCGATCCCCCAGAGAAAGAGATCCCAAAAAAACAACCCCTAGGAATATTATAGCCAAGTTCCAGAACTCCCAAGTCAAAGAGAAAATATTATAAGCAGCCAGAAGGACACAGTTCAAATATCGTGGAGAGGCAGTCTGGATCACACAGGACTTAGCAGCAGCTACATTGGAAGCTCCTAGGGCTTGGAATACAATATACTGGAAAGCATAAGAGCTTAGAATGTGGCCAAGAATGAACTACCCAGCAAAGCTGAATGTCCTCTTCCCGGGAAAAAGATGGACTTTCAATGAACCAGGGGGATTTCAAAGATTCCTTTTGGAATGGCCAGAGCTGAACAGAAGGTTTGATCTTCAGATACAGGACTCAGGTGAAGCATGGAGATTGGAGGAGAGGGGGGAAATATGAG
This sequence comes from Macrotis lagotis, assembly GCF_037893015.1. Taxonomy (NCBI): domain Eukaryota; kingdom Metazoa; phylum Chordata; class Mammalia; order Peramelemorphia; family Peramelidae; genus Macrotis; species Macrotis lagotis. Next base: position 150,525,514 of record NC_133663.1, on the reverse strand, counting down.
GGACTTAATGAGGATGAACTGCATGTATAGAAAAATGATACTGATAATATTCATATGAACCATCTCAGTTAATAGAGCAGGTAGATGGAGCTTTTATAGTTGAAGCACAGGAGAAAGCTGAATTCGAAGATAAAATATGGTGTAAAAATGGAGTCAATAAGAAAAAAAGGGAAATGCAATGGGAGAAAGAAAAAGAGAGGGGGAATAGTCCAAGCTATTTCACATAATAAGATGTTTTTTTAAATACAATGAGCTATTGCAATGATATAGAAGGGGGGAGGCAAGGGGGAATGAGGGAACCTTTGCTCTCATCAGAGATGGCTAGGAGAGGAAACAGCAAATATAGTCAATGGGGTATAGACAACTGGAGTAAGGAGGAGGGGGGAGCAGGGGGAAGGGGTGGGTATGTAAATAAAGGAGGAAAGGATGGACAATGGGTAGAGAGTGGTCAAATATGGCACATTTTCTTTTTTCAATTCTTGCAAGGGGCTGGGATTGGATGGCCTGCCCAGGACCATAGGGCCAGGTGGATTCTGGGCTTATGGGGTGGTATGGGGGCTCAGGGCTTCTTGGCCCCAGGGCCAGGGATCTGTCTATGTGCCACTCAGCAACCCTACAGCAGAGTCAGAGTGAAAGGAGAGAGAAAATATAGTACCTTGTAGTGGAGAAATAAGAAAGGAGGGAGTTGCAATCAGCAATGGCAATGTTGGAAAAATATGGAAGTAACTTTTGTGATGGACTTATCATAAAGAATGTGATCCACTCATGACAGAGTTGATGGTGTTGGAACAAAGACTGAAACACATTTTTTGTTATTATTATTTGGGGGAGGGTGCAGGGCAAGTGGGACTGGGTGGCCTGCCTGTGGCCACATAGCAGGGTGATCATTGGGTGTCTGGGGCCAGATTGGGATCCAGGTGCTCCTGGCTCAAGGGCCAATGCTCTGTCTGCCACCCAGCCACCCGTACTATTATTACTATTTTATTTCATTTTGGGTCTTTTTTTTTCTTCTTTTTGGTTTTTGCAGGGCAGTGAGGATCGGGTGGCTTGCATGTCACACAGCTGGGTGATTATTGGGTTTACGAGGCTGGATATAGACTCGGGTGCTCGTGGCTCTAGGGCTGGTGCTTCGTCCATTGCACCACCTGGCCATACCTACAATTATAACTATTATTTTTTTTAATTTTAATTTTTTTCTCCCCCCTTTACTTTTTTGCCCAAGCAAGTCTATCTATATTCATGGGGGGAGGGGTATTTTGTTTACTTGTAAACAAGTATATTTTATTAATGTAAACAAAAACATTTGAACAAAATGAGAATAAAAAATAAATTAAAAAAAGAAAATATATTAATGGTGGACCTCAATCTTACTCTCTCAGAACTAGATAACTCTAACTACAAAATAAGCAGGAAGGAAGTAAAGGAGGCAATAACTAATTTAGAAAATTTAGAAATGAAAAAGTTATCAAGAAAATTGAAAGGGAATAGAAAGGATTATAGCTTCTTTTCTATGGAACATGGCACCTGAACAATAATTGATCAAGTATTAGTGTGTAAAATCTCATAATCAAATTCAGAAAATTAGAGGGATATTTTCCAATCAAAATTATAAATCATTAAGGACCATAGAATAATAGATTAAAGCTAGTTGGAAATGAAATAATCTTATTTTAAAGAATAACTGAATAAAGTCACAAATCAGAGAAATAATTTGCAATGCCATCCAAGAAAATGACAACAATAAAACATAAAAACTTTGTGGGATTCAGTTAAAGAAGTTATTAAGAAATTTCATATTTCTACTTTTGACCTCTTGGTATCTATAGCGATCTTTAGCTGAGAGAAGCCAGGCATGGTTTTCAATTCTCCTGGCTTTCCCTCAGAACGAACATGAATTAAATCTCTTAACAAATTTTGGATTCACAGAACCCACAAAGGAAACAAGCAGAATCTGGCACAGCAAAGTCTATTACAGGAGAGTCTGGGAGAACCAGGGACAGATTGCAGAGAGCAAGAGCAGGGGCAGTTGGGTGAGACTTTGGATTCATGTGAGAACAGCAGCAGAAACCTTTGCTGTGGCCCTGATGGTCAGAAAAGAGCTCCAGCGTAGTAGCCTAGACATATATCTGGTCAGCTCAGTTAGTCTAAAAGACTTGGGCTGTAAATTCCATGTTTTCAGCAGATTCTGCTTATTTCTAGCTGAGTACCCCCCCACACACACACACACATGCACAAACAATATTCCTGTAGAACAAGGTGACTTTCTTCAGAACAAACACAGAAATAGCCACAGTCTCTAATATTTGCACCTTGCCCCAAGGCTCAGGCATGGGGGCCATATATTCCCCACTGCTGATTGTGGATTAAGTTGATTAACTGCCTAGCCCCAGGGTGCAGTTCATATTGTTCCAGTGCAACAGAACATCAAAGGCAAGTCAGAGAAAGCTTCTGACATTCATATACAGGCTTGCCCACTGAATAACCCCTTGAAGTGGCCAAGGCCTCTAGGGATTTCAACACTTAGTCTGTGAACCAGTTCCTCCCCAAACACAAGATTTTTGGGGAAATGGTTCAAAATGAAGAAAGGCCAGGACAAAGCAGGGTCCACTGAATGTTACCTTGAAGGCAAGAATCCTAAATTAAAGAGGAATAGAGCTTCAGAGGGGAATATGAATTGGTCTCCAGCCCCAAAAAATTCTTAGAAGAGATCAGAAAGGAGTTTAAATATCAAAAGGGAAAACTGGGGAAAAATGCAACAGAAAAATGACCTCTTACAACAAGGAAAGAAATCCTTTGAAAATACAATTGGACAAGTGCCAAAAGAATTATTTTATTTTCAAAGATATAATCGGCAAAATAGAAAAAAGTCAACAACTCCTTCAAAAATAAAATAGACAAAATAGAAAAGGAGATGCAAAAAAGTAAATGAAGAAAACTCTTTTTTTAAAAAAAATTGGAATCTCTGGAAAATAATGACTTCATGAGACAACAAGAATCTGTTAAGCAAAATAAAAAAAAATCAAAAACAAAAGAAAATGTAGAATACCTCAATAGCAAAACATCAGATCTGGAAAATAGATCCAGGTGACTTAATTTAAGACCCATACGGGCTTACTGAACACCTTGAAGATAAAAAAACAAAACTTGGAGCCACATGTTAGAATATAGTGAAGGAGAATTTCCCTGATATGGATCTACATTCAATATAGATATTGAAAAAAATGCATCTATCCCCTCCTAAAAGGGATGCCAAAATGAAAACACCAAGGAATATTGTGACCAATCTCCAGAACTATCAGATAAGGAGAAAATCCTGTAAATGGGTATAAATAAAATTCAAATACCAAGGAACCACAGTCAGGATTACACAGGACCATGTTGAATTACCATTAAGAGATTGAAGGACCTGGAATATGATATTCAGGAGACCAAGGGAACTCAGAATACAGCCAAGAATCTACTATCTAGCAAAATTGAGCCTTCTTTTGCAGGTGAAAATGTGGACATTAAATGAAATAGGGGACTTTCAACATTCCCCGATGAAAAGACCAGAGTTAAGTAGAAAATTTGGCCTGCAAAAAGAAGACTCAAAAGACAGATGAAGAGGTAAAAAAGGGGGTGAAAGAAAAACTAGCTATTATCTAATAAGATGATACTGGCTATTTCCTCAGGGAAAAGATTCTCATCTCTTCAGAATTTTAACTTCCTTAGGGGAGTATACTTGCTTATTCAGAAGTAATTTACACTCATGACTTGTCAGTGACTTTGATGGAATAAATTAAAAAATAATATCACCTTAAAAACACTGACAGTAAATACAGGAAGGAGGATATTGAATGGAGTAAATTAGATCACAAGCAGATATACCAAAGGTCTACTGCAATAAAGGGGAAGAAGATAAAAAGTGAGAATTGTCTTAAAGTTACTCTCATCAGATTTGGGATTAACACACTCAAATTCAGTTAAATTTAGAAATTTAGCTTTCAAGCAATATTAGGGGAAAGGGGGAGTGGAGAGCAAAAGAAGAAGTGACAGAAGGAAGGCAAGGAAGAAAGGGAAAAAGAAAAGTGGAAGGAATGGGGAGGAGAGTTTTATAGAATGGGTCAAACACACTGAAGAACATGATATTCAGAAACAAAATGAATAGGATTAAGGAAAAATGGGAGGATAAAATTAAAATAAAGCAATGATTGCATGGAGGACAATAAAAAGTTGGCCATTATAATTTTGAATGAAAATGGGATGAACTCACCCATAAAACAAAAGCAGATATCAGAGTGGATTAAAACCCAGAATCCTTCAATATGCTGCCAAAAACAAACATATTTGAAGCAAATATATATACATATATATATATATATATATATATATATATATATATATACAGAGAGAGAGAGAGAGAGAGAGAGAGAGAGAGAGAAGGTAAAAAGCTGGAGCAGATATATTATGATTCAGTTGAAAGGAAAAAGTAAGGGGCAGCAATCCTTATCTCAGACAAAAATACATCTTATTAAAAGAGATAAGGAAGGAAATGTTTTCGTCCTAAAAGTTAACAAAGGCAGTGAAGTAATTTCAATACTAAATATGCATGCACCAAGTGGTATAGCTTCCAAATTTGTACAGGGGAAGCTGAATGAGTTACAGGAAGATATAGAAAGTAATAACGAGCAATAGGGAGAAAGACCTAAAATTAAATGGAAACAAAATAACCTCATTTTAAAGAAAAGTGGTTCTAACAAAAAATCTTTGATAGATTTAATTATTTCATCCATAACAATGACAATAATGAGAAAATATAGTGAAATTTATGGGAAACAGCCAGATTAGTTTTTAGGTGATATATTATATCTCTACATGCTTACACAAATAAAATAGAGAAAGAGGAAATCAATGAACTGAGCATGCACCTATAAAAGTTAGAGAAGGAAAAAATTAAAAAGCCCCAACTAACTACTAAATTAGAAATTCTAAAAATTAAAGGAGGAATAAACAACATTGAAATCAAGAACAGTCTTGCACTAATAATTAAAAGCACGAGTTGGTTTTATGAAAAAGCCAAAAAATAGATAAACCGTTGTTTAATTTGATTAAAAAGGAAGAAGAAAACAAAATTCTTATTATCAAAATGTGAAAGGGGAGTTCACCACCAATATGGAGGAGATTAAAATAATAATTCATAAATATTTTGTCCAATTATATGTCAATAAATTGTATTATCTAAGTGAAATGAATAAATATTAACAAAATAAAATTGCTCATGTGAAATGAAGAGAAAATTCAGTACCTAAATAACCCTATCTCAGAAAAAAGATATGCAACACTCTCTAAGAAAATATCTCCAGGGCCAGATGGATTCACAAGAGAACTCAAATCAGTGATTGAAGGTACAATTGGTTCCAAATCTCTATAAATTGAAAAAATAGGTGAAGATGGAACCCTGCCTATTTCCTTTAATGACAACAATATGGTGCCGATACTTAAACCAGGAAGAATTAAAACAGACCAATTTCCCTAATGAATATGGATACAAAAATCTTATAAAAAGTTAGCAAAGCAATTATAGCAAATTATCACTAGCATAATGCACTATGACCAAGCAAGATTTGTTCCAGTAATTCAGGGCTGGTTCAATATTAAAAAAAAAAAAACTTCAGCATAATTGACTATAGCAGCAACGAACCTAACGGAAGACATATGATTATCTCAATAGATGCTGAAAAAGACTGACATAATACAGCACTCATTCCTCCTAAAAACACAAGACAGCATAGGAATAAATGGATTGTTCCTTTGAATGATAAGTAGTAACTATCTGAAAACACCAAAAGTCATTAACCACACTTAAGGTAAAAGCATTCCCAGTAAGATCAGTGAAACAAGGATATCTATTGTCACCAGTACTATTATTCAGTATTGGATTAGAAATGTTTGTTTCAGCAATAAGAGAAGAGAAAGAAATTGTAGGAATTAGAATTGAAAAAGAAGAAATAAAAAATTCACTCTTTGCATATGATATGATGATATACCTAGAGAACCATAAAAAGTCATCTCAAATTAGTGGAAGCAATTAACCACTTTAGCAAATTTGCAGGATATAAAATAAGACCACACAAATCCTCAACATTTCTATAATAAGATACAGTAGCAAGAGTTAGAAAGAGAAATCCCATTTAAAATAACTTCAGACAACATAAATACTTGGGAGTCTATCAAACAAGGTAGACTCAGAAACTTTTAAAACAACCATAATATAAAACATTTTTAACACAAATAAAATCAGATTTAAATAACTGGGAAAATATCAACTATTCATGTATAAAGAAAGTTAATATAGAAAATGACAATTTTATCTTAATTATAATACTTAATCAGTGTGATAGCAATCAACCTCCTGAAGAATTGCCTTAGTGAACTAGAAAGAATTATAACAATTCATAATAAGAAAGAGAAAGTCAAGAATACCAAAGAATTTAATGATAAAAAATTCAAAGGAAGGGAACTTAGCCTTACCAGGTGCAAAGTTTTGTTATAAAGCATCAGTCAACAAAACTGTCTGGTACTGGCTAACAAACAGAGTGGTAGATCAGTGGAATATATTAGGTCCAAAAATGATAGCAGGAAATGATTATAGTAATATACTGTTTGATAAACTCAAGGAGTCCAAATTCCAGAATAAGAATTCACTCTAATAAAAACTGCTGGAAAAACTGGAAAAGAATAAAACATATTAGGATTAGGACAATATCTCACACCCTATAGCAAGATAAAATCAAAATGGGTACAGAATTTAGACATAAAATACAATACTATAAGCAAACCAGGAGTATAATGTATAACTTAACTGTTAGATCTATGGAAATGGGTGTTGTTCAGATCCAAGCAAGAGATAGAGAAGATAATAAAAAACAAACTCCATAATTTTGATTACATTAAATTAAAAAAATTAACTTTGCACAAAATGAAGCAATGTACCCAAGAACTAATTAAATGTAGTAAATTGGAAATGACTTTTTTCAGCTAGTGTTTCTGACAAAAAACTTATTTCTAAAATATAATAAGAACTGCATTGAGTTACTTTAAAAAAAAAATAAGCCATTCCCCAAATGGCAAATGGTCAAAGGACATGCAAAGACAATTTTCAGACAAGGATATCAACACTATCTATAATCATATGAAAAGTGACCTAAATCATTATTGATTAGAGAAATGAAAATTAAATCTTCTCTAAGGAAACACCTCATACCTTTCAGATTGGGCAAAGGGACAACAAAGTATAATGATCCATGTTGAAAGGGATATGGGAAACCAGGGACACTAATGCATTGATGGTGGAGCTATGAATTGTTTCAACCTTTCTGGAGAGCAATTTGGAATTATGCCCAAAGGGCAAATAAATTGTACATTATTCTGATCCACCATTCCCACTACTGAGGCCATATCCTGAAGAAGTCATGAAAAGCGTAAAAAAAAACCCAAAAGTACAAAAGATATTAATAGCATCTCTCTTTGCAATGGACAAGAATTGGAAATCAAGAGGATGCCTATCAATTGGGGAGTGACTGAACAAATTATATATATTTATAATGGAGCACCATTGTTCCATTAGAAATCAGAATGGGTGGGATTCCAGAGAAGCCTGAAAAACTTGCATGAATTGACACTGAGTGAGATGAGCAGAACCAGAATAATATTCTACATCTTAACAACAAACAGCATAGGATCCTGATTAACCTTGATGAACATGTTCACTCCATGAGTGCAATGATCAAGGAAAGTTTTAAGGAAACTGATAGAAAATACCATATACTGTATCTAAAGAAAAATATGTAGTTTAAACTATGACCAAAGATTACCTCCAATTTTTAAAAAGTTGTCTTATGTATTACATAATTTTTCTATCTCCAATATTTTCTTTTGTATTTAAGGATATGTTTTTCTCTCTCTCAACATATTCAGTTTTTATCTCTTCATATCATGGAAAGAAATGTAAAGACTATATCAGATTGCCTTCTTTGGGGAGAGAAAAGGGAAGGGAGGGATGGGGAAATATTGTAAAATTCAAAACCTTAGAAAAATATTGCTTGATAGAAACTTTGTGTATAATTGGAAACAAAGAATTTATGTACCTAAAAATAAATAAGAAATTTTATATCTCTTAAAACTTACATGAATAAAATAGGAAAAGGTGTTCAACAAATTGAAGAAGCCACTAAAAAGAAAACTAGAAAAAGAACAAATTGAAAATCTCCATTACATACTAAATTAGAAATTCTAAATAACAAAAGAAAGATTTAAATAAGTTGAAAGAAAGCTATTGAATTAGTAAATAAATATAAAAGTTGATTTTACAAAAGAAAATTAGATTCATCATTGCTTAATTTATTTAAAAAAATTCAAATAACCAGCATCTAAAATGAAAGGACTGAACTCACAATAAATAGGTAAATTAAAATTCTAATTTGCATCTATTCTATCCAACTGTATGCCAAAAATGAGAAGGAAGCCTATTTATAAAACTATTAATTGCTCAAATTAACAGAAGTAGAAGTAAAATATATAAATAACCATTCTTCAGAAAAAAGAAATTGAACAGGGCATCAATGAACTCCCTTAGAAAAATATCTACAGGGCCAGATAATTTGCAATTAAATTCCATGAAACATTTAAACACAATTAAACCCAGTTCTATGCAAATTACTTTAATAAAATGGACTAAGGACTACTTCTAAATTTCTCTAATAATTGCAATATCATGCTTAACCCTAAGCAAGGAATAACTTTTACAGAGAATATTATAGAACAAATGCCCTATTGAATATTGAAATAAAAATCTAAATAAAATATTAGCAAAGAGGTTATTTTAAAAAATGAATGAAATATGATATTAAGGTCCTGTCAGAGTATAAGTAGAATGAAGATATTGTTTATTATTTAGTCCTTTTGACAAAACTGGAAGCATTCATAATAAGATCAAAGGTAAAACAAGGATGCCCATTATCACCACTTTTATTGAATATTGTATTAATAATGCTAGTTTTAATAAGAAGAGAAGAAAAAGAAATTGAAGGAATTTGAATTGGCAAGGATGAAAAAAAACTCTCCGTTCAAATATTATGATATACTTAGAGAACCCTAGAAAATCAACTAAAGAAGGACTTTAAAAAATTAGCAACTATAGTAAAATAAAATGATATAAAATAAACCAACATAATTTATCAGCATTTCTATTTATTACTAATAAATCCTGCCAGAAAGCTATAGAAAGAAAAGTTCCCATTAATGTTATTGTAGACTACATTAAATACTTGTGAATCTACCTACCAAGACAAACCCAGAAGCTATACGAAAATATTTTCAAAAGACTTTGCATAGAAATATCAAATATAAATAATCAGCAAAATGTTTCTTGCTCAAATAGAATTATATTGTTTATTCACTGCCATAACAACCACAGTAACAAAAATTTATTTTGCCCAAGTAGAAAAAGAGTAACATAATTAATTCAGTGAAACAAAAGGCCATGGGTAGCAAAGAAATTAATGTAAAATAATTCAAAGTAAGGTGGTCCAGCCATACCAGATATAAAACTGTCACAAAACAGCAATTATCAAAACTGCATGGTCATGATTAAGAAATAGTGAAGGAGATTAATGGAATAGATAAGGGACCAAAGAAATAGGTGAATGACTATAATAATCTGTTGTTAGATATGCCTAAAGACTCTAGCTTTGGGGATAAGAGGTCTCTCTATTTGGAAAAAGACTGCTGAGAAAAGTGAAAACTTACACTCGTAGACCTTGATAAGTTTGAAATGGCTATAGTATTTAGACAGAAAAATTGATACCATTAACCAAGCAGGGAAACCAGAATAATCTATCTTTCAATCTATGAAATGGAGATAAGTTTATGAACAGAGAAGAGAAAGAAAGTCTAATATATAACAAAATGTTATACACTTAAATAAAAGTTTTTGCACAAATAAAACCAATGCAACCAAGATTAGAAGGAATGAAGAAATATGTGAAACAATTGTAACACCTTGTTTTTTTTTTTTTTTCTGATAAAGGACTTTTTTCTCAAAAAGATAGAGAACGGAGGCAAATTCATAACAATACAAAATTTTTCAATTGATAAGTGATCAAAGAATATGAACAAACTTCTAGCCAAGATGGCAGAGAGAAGAGAGGCAATGTGCTAAAGTCTCCTGATCTTCCCTCATAAATTAATATGAAACAAAGATCTTAACAGAAATTAGATTGAGAAAACTCAGAAAAGGAAGCTAGGAGAAGAAAATCTACATCAATATCTGTCTTCAGGGAAAATGGGTGAGCAGGGGAAGAGATTAGAGATGCTGCAAGAATGGGGTGAAAGCTGGAGTAACCCAAGATCAGCCACGGAGGCTTTGACTGTGGGGCACAGAGATTTTGGCTGTGAGACAGATGTCTGGGCATCTCCAACAGGGTTAAACCAAAAAATTAAAAAAAAAATAGAAGAATATGTAAAATACCACATCAGCAAAACCACTGACCTCCAGAATAGAATGAGGAGAGGCAACTTAAGAATCATTGAGCTTCTTGAAAATATTGAAGATAAAAACATTCCTGAATGTAATATTACAGGATTTAGTGATGGAAAGTTGCCCTGATATAATGGGACCAGAAGGCAAAATAGTTATTGAAAGAATACATTGATCCCCTCAAGAAAGGTATCCCAAAATGAAAACAATGAGGAATATTGGGGACAAATTCCAGAACTATGAAATAAAAGAGAAAATCCTGCAAACAGTAAGAAAAAACTAGATGCCAATGAGTCAAAGTAAGCATTAAAGAGGACCTGGCTGCAACAACTTTAAGGGATCAAAGGATCTAGAATGGGACATTCTGGAAAGCAAGAAATCTTGGAATGTAGTCAAGGTTTCACTGTCCAGCAAAATTGAACCTTCTCTTCCAGGGAAAAAAGATGGATATTTAAGGAATAGGAGACGTCCAACTCTTCTTGTTGAAAAGATCAAAGATAAATAGAAAATATATACATATATACCTGGGAGAAAAACTTTAATACCTCTTGAGAACTAAAACTTTATTAGAGAGAATACGCTTAGCCAGAAGTGATGGACACTCATGACTTTTCTGTGATTCAGGAAAATGCTTTCAAAAGCAATATTTCCTTATAAAGGGGGACAGTAAAAAGACAGGAGAAGGAAGGAGTTTGAATGGGGTAAATCTCATTACATTAGGAGGTTAAAAAGGATCTATTGCAATAAAGTGGAAGAAGTGAGGACGTGTGAACTTCCTGAATCTTTCTTTCATCAGATTTGACTTAAAGTTAACATACATACATACACTCAGGAAATTTAAGAAATTTATGTTACCTTTTTAAGTATTAAAAGGGGAAAAGGGGAGGGGGGAGGAAAGGGGAAACTAACAGAAGGAAAGGAAACAAGAAGGGGAAAGGGAAAGGGGAGAGGAAGAGGAAGGGTAGGATATAGGAAGACAAACATACTGAAGGTGGTGGTATTCAGAAACAAATTACTGAGGAATACAGATAAAGGGGAAAAAAGAGGAAAAATTTAAACAGCAGGAAGATAGCATGGAGGAAAATAAAGAGTTAGAAATGATAACTTTGAATATGAATGGGATGAACTCTCACTTTAAATGTAAGCAAATAGCAGAATGGATTAAAAAACAGAATCCTACAACATACTGCTTATAAGGAACTCATGTGGAGCAGAGAGATACATTTAGAGTAAAAGTGAAAGGTGGGAGCAAAATATATTTTGCGTCATATGAAGTCTAAAAAGCAAGGCTAACAATCATTATCTCAGGCAATGCAGCTGCAAAAAGAGATATTGTTAAAAGAGATAAGAAGAAATCTATATCCTCCTAAAAGTTACCATAGACAATAAAGTGGTTTCCATACTAAATATATACCCAAAATTATTCAGAAACTAAATAGCCTCATTATAAGAATGACTGTACCAAACAACAAAATATATTTAGAATTAATTATTTCATCCTAGATAGTAATAATGAAACAACATAGCAAAACTTATTGGATATAGTAAAGGCAGTTGGTTGGGGGATATATTGTATTTTCAAACGATAACAAGAGTAAATAAAAGAAAGAGGCAATCAATGAAATAAACTACAATTTAAAAAATTGTGAAAGTATTTTGATGGCTGTTCAAGTGAATTTGCATCAGAAGGACAGTTATGACTAAAAGACCTAAGCTTTGGTGACTCTTGAGCTGAAGGCTCTCCAAAAAACTTTGATTTGATGAAGCAACTGCATCATTCGTAGCCTCACTTGCTGATACCCCTGTTTCCAAGCTTCTTGAACTGTATTACATCCTGTCAGGATACATCCTATCCGAATTAGAGTTTCATCATTGTTTTTATCCTTTATGCTAATTTTGTGGTTTGTGTCAAAAAAAAACACCCTGATACTTTCTTTTTATTTATAGGTTTTTTTTTTTTTGCAAGGTAATGGGTTTAAGTGACTTGCCCAAGGCTATGTTAGGTAATTATTAAGTGTCTGAGGCCGGATTTGAACTCAGGTACTACTACTGACTCCAGGGCTGGTGCTCTATCCACTGTGCCTCCTAGCTGCCCCTGATACTTTCAATAAAGGCTCTGCTAGTTGTCCTTCTAGTACCCCCATCTGTGTGTATGCATTTCATTTCTTTCTTGAGCCAAACTAATCTGCCTGCTGGTCGGGGCATCCTAACATTTTACTCCCTTTCGTGGAGCAGGCACAGAGGACTTGAAGTAATCTGGAGGCTGAGAGAGTCTTTCAAGTGTATAAACCCCTTATGGAGGAGACATCACAAGTCCTAGGAGCAATTTAGGGGTAAGGGGGAGATTTAGAAGAAAGCCCATTATGGCAAGGCTTTCTGTTTATTTTTCTGAGCTAGGGTGTAATAGGGAAGGAACTACATAAAGTATGAAGAAGCCAGGGCAGGATGTAAATATTTTCAAGAAACTATCTAAAGAGAAGGGATTAGAAATTAATAATAATAAAAATAATAATAATAATATTAATAATTAGACAAATTTTCCTAGACTATTTATGTATGTTCTCTATGGTTCCCTAGCAACAGAGAATTGAGCTTATAAGGCACCTTGATTCTACATGATGGGAGAACAGTGTGTGAACAGATAAATGAATATTAATATGATCAAATGCTGTTGACTTTTTCTCTTCCCCACTTCTTCACTGTGATTCTGCCAGACTAATTCCTCCCCTCCTTCTCATTCTCCACAGCTTATCCATTTGTAATTCTGGCTCTTATCACTTGACCTTGAAGATTTTTGGAAAAGACTCTCAAGAAAGAGAGAATTTATTTATCTAGATTTGGATAAACAAGTGTTAAAAAGGAAATTTCTTGGCAATTAAAATAATCAGTAAAGAGACAGTGTATAATACCAAATATGTTGTATATAGATATCATAACAAAATGCTATTTTTGAGAAAGTTTTGGGGAAATATATTCCAAAAAAAAGAGAGTCCAGTTAATTATAGAGTATTAAATTTGGGAACAAATTATTGTCAAAAATAAATAAATAAAGGAAATAAGGGGAAAATAAATACTTGATCTTTTACCAGAATGATATCATAACATTATAACTTCAGGACTTTATTAACAGAAATTCTGATAATTTCAGTTTTTAGCAAAAATTATGGGTCAAGTGAGGATCTGTGAACAGAAGATTCCAACACCCACCAGAAAAGACTTAAGATGTGTCCCCTTTAAAAGAACTTATTTGTTTTACTCTATTTAAAGAAGGGGGACAGGAGATATTTCAATTAGGCTGAGAGATTTTTGAGTGACTGCCTTCTCAAAAGTTATACTAGTTAAAATCCAGCAGTGTTTAATATTAACACCCTTCGATGGAAAATTGTATTGTGATAAAATGGAAACTTCTCTGTATTTTCTCTAGTGTGAAAGCAAAGTGGGGTTTCCCCTGGATTTCAGGGGCCTCTCTGGTTAAATGTGCCCTGATTCTGTTTGTTGTTTTTTATATGTGTTTCTTTTAAAATACAGGCAGAACAAATCTCTTAGCTGTCTCGGCATGGCCAGATCTAATTTCATATCTTTGTGTTCTGATTGGTCAATCCTATTTCCTTTCTTTCTATTCAAAATTGGATCTTTATCTTTTTTCAAAAACTCATGATAGACACCACAGGAGATCTTCCTGAAAAACATGTTTTTGGGAAGAAGGGGCTATATTATTTTCTTTTATTTTATATTGGTTGTTTTCTCGTCTGATTGTCTAAAAGAGTTTTACTTACTGATTTGACATATTAAAATTTAAGTGACCTAGTAAATATTTGAATGGTCCCCACAATTATTTTTTCTTGACTGGGCAATAAAAAAGTTTACGGAAAAGGGTAATGGGACAATATGTTAAGGGAATATGTAAGTAATTCAGTCTGAGTAATGGGTTCTGAAAAGATTTGGATTAAAAAATATGTTGCAAGGAAAAAATGAAAAGGCACATAGAGACTATGGGTGTTTTTGAACCATTTGTGACATATGTAAGTTGGCTTAAGCATGCATAAAGTAAAGATGAGAAGTTTGACTTTATATAAATAACAGATAAATTTTGGGAACTTTGGAAACAAATCTACAAATCAATGTAGTAAGAGAAGAAAGTATAGAGAACTAGAAATCTATACAGTAATATGTGTTAAAAATGAGCTTGGGAAAATCTGAGAATTGCATTAACCCACCACTTTTGCAATATCTGGCAGGGAATTGATTGGGAAAGTAAAAATCCCCATTAAGTGAAAAGTTTGATATGAAAGCAATTGCTAAATAAATATTAGCTCTTTCTTTAAATTGGTTAATTCTAGAATGTGTAATCCTGTGTACAATGTTATCCAAAAATTGCATGTAACTGATTTAAGGGGCTTGTAAATAATAATAATAATCAATTGATTTTGATTATAATGTTTTTGGCTCCTCCAGAGCCCTAGGAGTAAATAGAACTATTGGGAATGCTAAAAGAGATAGGGTCAGAATGGCCTTGTTAGAGGCTGGGGGGTATGACAAAACCTTTGTTAGCAGAGACTTCTGAGTTATGGGCTCTTAATCAAGCTGGATAATTGCTAGAAAAGGGGTATGGTTCATGTATTCAAAACATTTGGGGTGTTCAAGGAATGATAAACAATATAGGTAAAGGATTATTGCATACTATGCTGATATCTCAAAATGTGGGGAATCAGCAATTCAAGTTTTGTCATTGAGGATAGAAAGCTTTTATAACTAGAGTATTTAAAAATTAGAATAGCACTGGTACAGATAAGAATTTGCAAACTATTATCTTTTGATAAGGAAAATGATATAAGGTAATTTAATTTCAAATATGAATTTTGGAATTATTAGATTAAGAGAACTATAAAGGAAATTTTGTAATAAAAATTTCTAGAAATATTTGGTCTTAAGATTTTTTTATTGCAAAGTTTTAAAGAGTAAAGAGAATATACTTTAAATTGAAAATGTGTTATGTATAATTAGTAAATTTGTTTAAAAACAGAATCAAAAATTTTTTTTGAAAATTTTAAATTGTAGGGGGTGGCTAGGTAGCACAGTGGATAGAGCACTAGCCCTGGAGTCAAGAGTACTTGAGTTCAAATCCAGCCTCAGACACTTAATAATTACCTAGCTGTGTGGCCTTGGGCAAGTCACTTAACCCCATTTGCCTTGCAAAAACATAAAAAAGAAAAAGAAAATTTTAAATTGTGTTACTATAACAAAATATGAATGAACTAAATTGTCATTGATCACATTTGTAAAGATTTGTATAGAGAATACCTTGCCAAAAGGTCATATGTCTCGAGGTCTTTTTTTGGCCCAGAGAGTTTGTGAAAAGCTGAATTTTTCCATCTCACATTTATGAAATTAAATATATTTGGAGAATATATAAGCTTATAATACAGAGATGTGAAAGAAATTTATGTGCAAAAGTTATCCAGGTCTAAGGTTATCTTTAAGAAAAGTTGCTTTGTTTTTGCTTTAAGAGAATGAGATGATAGCCTGGAAATTTTATATTTCATATAGGTTAATAGTTAACTGTTCAAATTTTATAGAAGTGAAATGTTAAGCCCAGAAGAAGTGTGCATAAGAGATTGGGAAGCATATCTTAACTGCAATTATATCCAGTAGTGCTGAGTATATGTGAGAAACTTTGAAAGACGATTGGGAAATTGAAAATCATTTAATCCATTATTAGGTTACTTGGTGATGAGCAAGATGTTGAAAAAGTTAGTTTTATCTTTATAAGCTATTTTTCTGTAATGATATCTAAGCCTGGAATCAATAATTGATTGCTTTGTAGAGATAGTGAGGGTAAATATCAGAAATTTTGACCCTCTGGGTTCCCTGAATTTTTTTTTTGCAAGGCAATGGTATTATGTGGCTTGCCCAAGGCCATACAGCTAGGTAATTATTAAGTGTCTGATGCTGGATTTGAACTCAGTTACTCCTGGGCCAGTGCTCTATCCACTGTGCCACCTAACCATCCCCATTCCCTGAAATTTTTAAACAATGTGATGGATCTTTTTCTAAACCTGTAGAAATTATATACTCCTTCTATATCAATACAAAGGAATGAATTATATGCTATATTATTGATATTAAGAGAATTAGCACAACTCCTTAATAATTTTACAGAGAGTAAGTATGATTATCTTGTAATCAGATTCATAGAAACAGCATTTATTAATCATAGCTCTGATATAGTATTATATCAACTTTTTAAAAGAATTACTAGAAGTTATTAGAATTAGATATAATTTCTTTTTATTGAACATATAATTCCCACCCTGGATTGCCTGGGCGCGTGCACACACACACACACACACACACACACAGTTACACAAACACACACACACACACACACACACTTACATATGAAGGTACCATGGGACCAATCAAGTTATGCTTCCACTGCTTATAAATTTCATCAGGATGCCTATTTTTTAAGGAAATAATTTAAAATCACAAGATAGCAAGCTGGGAATATGATAAAATCCTGTCCACAAAGGTGTATTTACCTACCCTCCAAATTATTTTAAGAATCTTAGAGGCCAAACTTATAATGAGTTATGGTAGAAGGATATGACTTATAATGCATCTTTTGGAAAAATGAAATTTATTAATGTTACTGTAGATACATTTAGTTCACATACAATGGCAACAGCAGAAACTTCAGTGGTTACTGAGGGTGTGATTGATCATTTATTCTATTGTTTTGCAGGGATACCAAAATCCATGAATACAGATAACAGCTCAGGATATGCTTCTATGGCATTTAAACAATTCTGTCTATATAACAATATAGAACATATTACAGGCATTCAATATAATTCCAGTTGAGAGAAAGAATATGTCATTAAAAATGTTCCCATATAAACAGAAAAGGGGAATGTGAGGGAGCAGATACTGGGCATGCCAACATAAATCTTTGTATTAATTAATTATTTGACATTGGATGATAAGACTAAAACTGTGGCTAAGAAACACTTTGTTTACAAAATTATCATAGATAGCATAATAATAATACACTCTTAATAGTAATCATAGTGTAATGTGGAAGGATTCAAAAGATGAACATTGGAAAGGGCATGATCAATTAATAACATGGGGTCAAGGGTTCATTTTTGCTTTGTTCAGGTGGAGAAACTGTCTGGATATCAGAAAGGAACATCAGGATTTCCAGCCAAGATGGCGGAGAGAAGACAGGCACAGTTCTACAATTTCTTGATCTTTCCCCATAGAACTTATGAAACAAACCTCTTTACAGAAATCCAATCAACAAAGCCCTGAAAGAAAAGCCAGGAGAAAGAAAATCTACCTCAGAATTTATCTTCTGCGTCATAGGTGAGTCTGGGTGCAGAGGGCAGGTCAGCTTCACATCAGCCTTACTAGTGGTGGGGTTGGAGCCTGGGAGCCTGAGGGCCTGAGTATTGACCTGCTTCATGAATGTCAGGCTGGAGACTGGTTGAGCACAGGGGTTTGGGTCAATTGGGAACAGAAACACTGGTGTTGGTGTAACCATCTGTAGCTTGCAGACTGGGCTGGGGAAAGAGTTCTGGTGCAGAAAAACTGCAGACATCATCCCTGGGCTCGTCTGGTCAGGAGGAACTCCAAGTCTCTGTCTCCATTTCAGCTGAAGGTTCTTCCCAGAACAAACACAATTACAGACCTTCTGCCCCAGGCACAGAGGTATGAGCAGCAGAATACTATCCCAGCTGAAAATAAACAGAGTGATGACCTCACCCCAGGGTATAGTCCATCACTGATTGATGCAAAAAGTATTTGACAGCTTGTTTCACTCCCTCCAGGGCAAGGGAGAGAGCCATAATCAAGGTCACAGCCAATTCAGAGAAAGCAACCAGCACCTCCTACTGGCCAGTGGGAGAAATTACACTCAGTGTCAATACCTCTAGCACCACCTACTAGCCAGCTGCATATATTACATTCAGTGAGTAACTGAACCAACCCCTCCTTAACTCAAGTTCTTAGTAAAATGAAGAAAGGCCAGCAGTAAGGTGGATCCATAAAAAAAAAAAAAAATCCTGGAAGGAAAAGACCCTAAATCAAAGAGAACAAGAACCTCTGAGGAGAATATTATCTGGTCTTCAACACAGAAAGACTTCCTTGAAGAAATAAGGAAGGAGTTCAAAAATTAATTGGAAAATTTGGGAAAAGAAACTCAAGAGAAGACTAACATTTTGCAACAAGGAAACACATAAAATTAGACAAATACAAACAGACAATAATTCTCTCAGATCCTCAATTGGTCAAATGCAAAAACAAAATACTTCTCTCAATACCTCAGTTAGTCAAATGGAAAGCTCTTTCAAAATTCAATTGACCAATTGGAAATGGACTTGCAAAAGGTAAATGAAGAAAAAGCCTATGTAAAAAAATGGAGTCTGTGGAAACTCATTGCTTCATGTGGCAGCAAGAGCCTCTTAAACAAAACTAAGAAATAGAAAAAAGTAGAGAAAATTTAAAATACCTCATCAACAACACCACTGACCTCGAGAATAGATTGAGGAGGGGCAGCCTGAGAAATATTGTTCTTCCTGAAAACATTGAAGAGACAAAAAGCCTAGACTTACTATTACATGATTTGTTGAGGGGAAAATTGAATTGATATCATGGAAACAGAGGCCAAAATAGTTATTTAAAGAATATATTGATCCCCTCCAGATAGAGATGCTAAAAGGAAAACACCAAGTAATGTTGTGGCCAAATTTGAGAACTATCAGATAAAATAGTAAATCCAGCAGGCAGCCAGAAAGAAACAATTTAAATGCCAAGGAGCCACAGTAAGGATTATGCAGGACTTGGCTGCATCAAAATTAAGGGTTCAAAGGGCCTGGAATGGGATATTCAGAAAAACAAAGGAGTTAGAAATGCAAACCAGAATCCAATGTAGAGCAAAGCTGAGTCTTCTTTTTCAGGGGAATTCCAAAAATTCCTGATAAAAAGACCAGAGTTAAATAGAAAATGTGTACATCAAACAGGAGGTTCAAGAGACACCCACCTGAAAAGGTAAAAAAAGGGGGTTAAAGAAAAAAACTGCTATCCAATAAGATGGAATTGACTATATCCAAGCTTGGGTCTAAAAGACAGAATATACCTAGCCAGAAGTGATGGACACTCATGATTTATCCATGAGACAGCTATCTAATGGGATGACCTGGCTATAACACTACTTGGGAGAAAGATGCTAATAACTCTCAAGAATTGTAACTCTATTAGAGAGAATATACTTAGCCTGAAATGATGGATACACAGAATTTTATGACTTGGATAGGATGATTTAAAAACACTTTCTCCTTTTAAAGGGGGGTAGGAAGGAGATGGGAGGAGGGATGGGATTTAATGAGGTAGATCTCCTTACATAAAGATGTACCAAAGACATATGGTAATAGAGGGGAAGAGGGGGAGGAGTTGAGAAACACTTGAATTTTCCTCTCATCAGATGTGGTTTAATGTTAACTTACACACACACTCAGTTAACATAAAATCAACATACCTTTCAAGTATTAAAAGGGGAAAAGGGGAAAGGGGAAAGAAGTGAGAGTGGGATATAGGAGGTCAAACACAAAGAAGGGGGTGGAATTCAGAAAGAAAATACTGAGGAAAATGAATAAAGGGGAAAAAAGGAAAGAGCATGGAAAGCAATAAAGAATTAGCAATCATAACTTTGAATGGGAATGGGAAGAACTCTCCCTCAAAAAGTAAGTCAACAGCAGATTGGATTAAAAACCAGAATTCTAAAATATGTTGTTCACAAGAAACTCATTTGAAGCAGAGGCATATATATAGAGCAAAAGTAAAAGGTTGTAGCAAAATATATTTTGCTTCAGCTGAAATGAATAAAGCAGGGGTAGAAATCCTTATCTCAGACAAAGCAGCTGCAAAATAGATAGAATTAAAAGAGATAAGAAAGGAAACTATATCCTCCTAAAAGATACCATAGACAATAAAGTGATTTCAATACTGAATATACATTCATCCAATGGGATAGCATTCAAATTCTTAGAGGAGAAGCTGAAAGAACTATAGGAAGGCAAAGAGAGTAGAACTCTACTAGTGGGAGAACTCAACCTCTCACACTCAGATTTAGATAAATTGAATAATAAAATAAACAAGAAAGACGTTAAGGAGGAAAATAGATTGTTAGAAAACCTAGATATGATAGACTTATGGAGGAAACTGAATGGGGATAGAAAGGAATATACTTTTTTCTCTGCAGTACCTGGCATTTATAAAAAAAAAAATTGATCATGTACTAGGAGAAAATATCCTAATAATAAATAGCAGAAAGGCAGACATAGTGAGTACATCTTTCTCAGATCACAATGCAATAAAAATCATCTGCAATATTGGGCCAGGGAAGTATAGAAGCTGAAGTAATTGGAAACTGAATAACCTAATTTTAAAGAATGAGTACATAAAACAACAAATTATACAAAAAATAATTATTTGATTCTAGATAATGACAATAATGAAGCAATATACCAAAATCTATGGGATTCAATAAAGTGGCTGTCAAAATATATATTATATCTATACATCCTTACATGAATAAATTAGAGAAAGAGGAAATCAATGAACAAAATATGAAACTAAAAAAATTAGAGAAAGACCAAATTAAATCCCTCAATTAAATAACAAAATAGGAATTATAAAAATTAAAGAGAAATTAATAAAATCTGAAGCACAAAAACTATTGAAGTTATAAATAAAACAAGGAAGATTTAAAAAAATAATAAAATTGATAAGCCTCTATTCAAATTGATTAAAAATAAGAAAGAAAAATCCAAATTGCTTATATCATAAAAAAAAGGGGAACATACCACCAATGGGGAGTAAATTAAAGTAATATTTCAGGATTTATTTTGCCCAACTCTGTGCCAACAAATTTGGAAATTTAAGTGAAATGGACAAATATTTAGAAAAATATAATTTTCCATGTTAAATGGAGATGAAATATCAAAATAACCCTATCTTAGAAAAATAAATTCAATAAGCCATCACTGAACGCCCCAAGAAAAAAGTCTCCAGGACCTGATTGATTCACAACTGAATTCTATCAAACATTTAAGGAAAAATTGGTTCCAATTCCACATCAATTCTTTGGAAAAATAAGTGAAGCCAGAACTCTTCCTAACACTTTTTTAAAACATAATTTTGTTATTTCTTATACTTCATTTTTCTTCCTTAAGGATATGATTTCTCTCTCATCATATTCTACTGAGATGACTTGTATAGCATAGAAACAATGTAAAGACTAGCAGACTGCCTGCTGTGGGGTGTGCAGGGAGGGAAGCAAGAATGGGGTGAAAACTGTAAAACTCAAAATTAATAAAATCTTTCTAAATTAAATAAAAGAGATTAAATCGAACTAGAGAAGTCAGATGAAGCTTCATGGGAGAAATAGAACTTGAGCTAAACCTTGGAACATAAGTAGGATTTAGATAGGCAGAGAGGTCCAAGAAGAGGGTATTTCAGATAAGGACAGTACCATCCAAACCATGGAGCCAGGAACAGACCTACTTAGTTCCTCAATCAGTTAGTAGATTGAATAGAGAATGAATTGAAGAAGACCTTCCTTCCACTAAAATGTCTCATCTTCATTTCTCATGCTCCATTGTGCTCTCTCAAACTCAGGTACCTTCCCCCTTTCCCATTTGTATAGTGTTCCCCAAACTGTAAGCTCCTTGAGGGAAAGGACTCTCTCTCCCCCTCCCTCTCTCCCCTCTCCATATATTTTTTTTTATTTTTCCCATTTATTTATTTATTCATTCTTATTTTGTACAAATAATGTTTTTATGCATTACTAAAATATTCGTGTTAAAGAGTAAACATAATACCCCCTCCACCTCAAAAAATATAGACTTGCATGAGCAATAAAGTGAAGGGGAGAGAAAAAATTAAATTTAAAAGTAATAATCATAATAATAATAATAATTGTAGGTATGGCCAGCTGGTGCAGTGGATGGAGCACCGTCCCTGGAGCCAAGGGCACCAGAGCCCAAATCCGGCCCCAGAGACCCAACAACAACCAGCTGTGTGACCCCATGAAGGACAACCCAACCCAATTGCCCTGTAAAAACCAAAAAAAGACCCAAAATAAAATAAAATAAAATAGTAGTAGTAGTAGTAGTAGTAGTAGTAGTAGTAGTAGAAGTAGTAATGATAATAATAATAGTAGGGGCACCTGGGTGAATGACAGAGCACTGACCCTTGAGCCAGGAGCACCCAGGTTCAAATGCAGTCTCAGACACCCAACAATCACACAGCTGTGTGGCCTCAGGCAGTCCACCCAGACCCATTTGCCCTGCAAACCCCTAAAAAAATAATAATAATAAATGTGCTTCAGTCTGTGCTCTAAAACCACCAATTTTGTCCTAGGTGGTTCACATTCTTTATGATAAGCCCATCACAAAAGTTAGTTCCATATTTTTCCACTATTGCCATTGTTTATTGCAACTTCCTCCATTCATACTTCTCCACTACCATGTACTATATTTTCTCTCCTTTCACTCTATCTCTGTTATAGGGTAGCTGAGTGGCACAGTAAAGAGATCCCTGGCCCTAGGGCCAAGAGGTCCCAAAGCCACATATAATCCCTTAGGCCCAGCATCCACCCAGTCCTATGGTCCCAGAAAGGCCATGCAATCCCAGCACCTTACAAGAAGTAAAAAAGAAATTGTGTTATATCTGACCACTCTCCCACCATGGTCTATCCTCTCCTCCATCATTCACATCCACCCCTTTCCCCCTGTTCCCCTTCTCTCCTTCTTACGCCAGATGTCTATACCCATTGAGTACATATGCTGTTTCCTCTCCTATCCAGCTCTGATGAGAGCAAAGATTCCCTCATTTCCCCTTGCCTCCCCCTTCCATATCATTGCTATAGCTCATTGTACTAAAGAAAAATCTAATTTTATGAAATATCTTAGCCTATTCCTCCTCTGTTTTTCCTTTCTTCCATTACATTTCCCTTTTATCTATTGACTCCATTTTTACACCACAATATATCTTCAAATTGTTTTCTCCTGTGCTTCATCCATAAAAGCTCCTTCTACCTGATCTAATAAATGCAAAGGTTCATATGACTATTATCAGTATCATTTTTCCATAAAGAGCTGAACAGAAGTTTTGATCTTCAAATACAGGACTTAGGTGAAGCATAGAGAGTGGAGGAGAAGGGGAAATTATGAGGGACTTAATGGTGATGAACTACATGTAATCCTTTATGGAAAAATGTCATTCACAGACCAGGAGGGAACACAGAGACTCGCACACTCAAAAGATCAAGGAGTACACCCCAAACCAGGCACAGGCTAGAGAAATGAGTAAGCAGAGAAAAATGAGGAACACCATTAAGAAATACTTTCCCTGTGATCCCAAGAAGGATCAAAACACTCAATCTGAAGATGAGGAAGCACAAGTTCCTGCATCTAAAGACTCCAAGAAAAACAGAAATTGGGCTCAGGCTATAAGAGAGTGCAAAAAAGACTGAAAATCAAGTGAGGGAGATAGAAGAACAATTGGGGAAAAAAATGAGAGAGATGCAGGAAAAACATGAAAATGAAATCAGCAGCTTAGTCAAGGGGATCCAAAAAATGCTGAAGAAAATAACATGCTAAAAACCAGCATAAGTCAAATAGATAAAACAGTTCAAAAAGTTATTGAGGAGAAGAATGGTTTAAAAAGCAGAATTGGCTAGAGAAAAAGAGATAAAGAAGCTCTCTAAGGAAAACAAATCCTTCAGAGAATGGAACTGAGGGAGATTGCTGATTATATGAGAAATTATTACACAATTCTTCAAAACCAAAAGAATGAAAAATTAGAAGAAAACATGAAATATCTCAATAAAAATAACTAATATGCAAGACACATTTAGGAAACATAATTTAAAAATTATTGGAATACTTGAAAGCCATGACCAGGAAAGGAGCCTTGACATTATTTTCAAAGAATTAATACAGGAAAATTGCCCTTATATCCTAGAAGCAGAATGCAAAATAGAAATGGAGAGAATCCACCAATCTCCCTGCGAAAGAGATCCAACAAAAACATCTGGGAATATTATAACCAAGTTCCAGACCTCCCAAGTCAAAGAGAAAATATTACAAGCAGCCAGAAGGACACAACTCAAATCTCATGGAGCTGCAGTCAGGATCACATAGGACTTAGTAGGAACTACATTAAAAGCTTGTAGGGCTCAGAATACGATATTATGGAAGGCAAAAGAGCTTAAAATATAACCAAGATTAAACTACTCAGAAAAACTGAATGTCCTCTTCCAGGGAAAGAAATGGACTTTCAATGAACCAGGGGAATTTCAAATGTTCTTGTTGGAATGGCCAGAGCTGAACAGAAGTTTTGATCTTCAAATACAGGACTTAGGTGAAGCATAGAGAGTATTTCTCAATGGTGTTCCTCATTTTTCTCTGCTTACTCATTTCTCTAGCCTGTGCCTGGTTTGGGGTGTACTCCTTGATCTTTTGAGTGTGCGAGTCTCTGTGTTCCCTCCTGGTCTGTGAATGACAATAAGCACAGCCCTCTGCCTCGGGGTTGTGGTGGGGACAGCCCTTCTCTTGTATGGGGGGGCCTAAACTGCGATCAGGATCTGAATGTGGTCAGAACCCCAGAGTCTTGTTCCAGGGACAGGGGACAGAGGTCAGAAATCTCTTTCCACTCCCCTCCCTAGACTCAGCACTCATGCTCTGGGGGCTCCTGTGTACTGGCTTCTGCTTCCGGTTCCTGGATCTGGGCTGCCCTGGGCACAGTGCTCGCTGTGTGCCCTGAGGGCTGGGCTTCACATGCTCTCTGTGGTAGAGATAGTGGTGCTGATTCTCCCAAGTTGTGCTTGGTGCTTCCTGGATTGTAGATGAGGAAACTGCCTCTGCTACTCTGAGCTGTGGCACCCAGTGCCCTGGGGCTGCTTCCAGGAAGCTGAAGTTCCTTCCCTCTGGCTGGCCACCCCTCCAACCCCATGAAGCAGACCCTTTCTGCTCTTTTCCAGGTTACTTTGGGTTGGAGAACTGCCTCACTGCATCTCTGTGTGGATTCTGTCTCAAAAATTTAGATTGAGTCCTTAGCTTATAAGTTTTGAGTCAGAGCACCAAACAGACAGTGCTCTCCTGTCACCATCTTGGTTCAGCCATTCCTAACACTTTCCATGACACCAATATGGTGCTGATATCTAACCCAGGAAGAGGTACAACAGAGAAAGAAAATTAGAGACCTATATCCCTGATGAATATAGATGGAAAAATATTAAATAAAATCTTAGCAAAATGATTATAACAAGTTATCACTAGGAAGATACATTTTGACCAACTAGGATTTATCCCAGGAATTCAGGGATGGTTCAATATTAGGAAAAGTATTAGTATAATTAATTATATCAACAACAAACCTATCAGAAAATATATGAGTATATCAATAGCTGCTGAAAACATTTTTGACAAAATACAGCACCCATTCCTACTAAAAACACTAGATAGTTTAAGAATGGCTTGATGCTTAGAATGATAAACAGTATCTATCTGAAATCACCAATTCAATGGGGTGAGGCTGGAGGAATTCCCAATAAATTCAGGGGTGAAACAAGGATGCCCATTATCACCACTACTATACAATTTCCTATTAGAAATGTTAGCTTCAGCAATTATAGAAGAAAATGAAATTGAAGGATTTAGAATTGGGAAGGAAGAGACAAAATTCTCACTCTTTGCAGAGGACATGATGGTATACCTAGAGAATCTCAAGAAATCATTCAAAAAATTACTGGAAACAAACTGCAATTTTAGCAAAGTTGTGGGATATAAAATAAGCCCTTATAAATCCTCAACTTTTCTATATATGACTAGTAAGATATAGGAGGAAGAGATAGAAAGAGAAAATACCATTCAAAGTAACCTCAGACAATCTAAAATACCTGGAAGTCTATTTGCCAAGGGAGACTCAGAAACTTTTTGAAAACAATTATAAAACACTTCTCACAAAAATTAAAATGCATTTAAGTAACTGAGCAAACATAACCTGTTCATGGACAAGTCAAAGTAATATAATAAAAATGACAATTCTGCCAAAACTAAACTACCTGTTTAGTGCCCAACCAATCAAAATTCAAAAAGATTACTTGAATGAGTTAAAAAAAGCAAATTCATATGGAGAAATTAAAAGTCAAGAATTTCCAGTGATTCAATGGGGGAAAAAGTGCAAAAGAAGGTGGCTTAGCCCTACCTCAACAAAATTATCTAATAAAGTATTGGTCCTCAAAACTCTCTGGTACTGACTAAGAAATAGATTGGTGGACCAGTGGAACAGACTAAGTGCAATAGTAATAAATAATTATAGTAATCTACTGTTTGATAAACCAAAAGAGTCAAGCTACTGGGATAAAAACTCTCTTTTTGATAAAAAAAAATATCTTTGGCAAAATTGGAAGTTAGTATGGAAGAAACTTAGATTAGACCAAAACCTCACACCCTATACCAAGATAAGATCCAAATGGATACAGGATTTAGACATAAAAAAATATTATAAGCAAACTAGAAGATCAAGGGTGGGTTTATCTGTGAGATCTATGGAAAGGGAAGCACTTTATGACCAAGGAAAAGATGGAGAATATCACCAAAAGCAAACTAAATAATTTTGATTACATTAAATTTAAAAGTTTTTGCACAGATAAAAGCACGAGATCCAAGATCAAAAGAAATGTAGTAAACTGGGAAAAAAATCTTTACAACTATTTGTTATGACAAAGGACTCATTTCTAAAATAAACAGAGAACTGAGTCAATTTAAAAAAATCCATTCTCCAATTGACAAATGGTCAAAGAATATGCAAAGGCAATTTACAGATAATGTGATCAAAGCCATCCATAGTCATATGAAAAATTGCTCTAAATCATTACTTATTAGAGAAATGCAAATTAAAGCATCTCTGAAGTACTACTTCACACTGCTCAGACTGGCCAATTTGATCAGAAAAGGTAACGATCATTGTTGGAAGGGTTGTGGGAAATCTGGGACACTACTGCATTGTTGGTGAAGCTGTGAATGCATCCAAACTTTCTGGAGAGCAATTTGGACCTTTGTCCAAAGGGCAACAATAATGTGCATACCCTTTGATCCAGCAGTACCACTGCTGTTTCTATACCATGAAAAGATGATTAAAAAGGGTAAAACCATTACTTGTACAAAAAATATTCATAGCAGCCCTGTTTGTGTTGGCAAAGAATTGGAAATCAAGTAAGTGTCCTTCAATTGGGGAATGACCTAGCAAACTGATATAGGTATGTCATAGAACACTATTGTTCTATTAGAAACGAGGAGGGATGAAAATTCAGCGAACAATGGAGGGATTTTCATGAACTGATGCTGAGTGAGATGAGCAGAACCAGAAAAACATTGTACACCCTAACAGCCAAATGGGGGTAATGATCAATCTTGATGGACTGGCTCATTCCATCAATGCAACAATCAGGGCCAATTTGGGGCTGTCTTCAATGGAGAATACCATCTGCATCCAGAGAAAGAACTATAGAGTTTGAATAAAAACCAAGTACTATTAACTTTAATTTAGGAAAAAAACTGATATCTTATTGTCTCATCTTGCTATCTCTTATACCTTATTTTGTTCCTTAAGGATATGATTTATCTCTCATCACATTCAATTTTAATTAGTGTATACCATGGAAACAATGCAAAGGCTGGCAAATAATCTTTTCGGTGGGTGGGGGGAGCAAAATAAGTTTAGGGGGACAAATTGTAAAACTCAAAATAAATAAAATCTTTAAGAACAAAAACAAAAAATTGAAAGGAACATCAGAACATGCAGACCAGATGATCACGTAACACAGTATATAAATAACTTACACTTAAGAAATCAAAAAAGAAAGAGGAAGAGGAAGGACAGATCATGCAGAAGAAAAGCACAGCCTGGACTTATAGAAAGCTTATGATGTTTATATTAATCATGAACAATTTTGGGATTGCAAAAGAATCTGAATATTGCACTTATATTCAAAGCTGTACTATAGAGAGAAAAGTATGACTGATGTTGTTTTGATAGGGGAAGTTGAAATTTATTTGGAATATGACAAAGCTGCTATTGGAAATGTCAAAAAAGAGATGCTAAAAAGTTAGGCATATTTCTGACTTAAATATATAAAAGAATTTATTATCATTATTGAGAAAAAGAGAGGAAATAATATTAACTCTTGCATTTGTATTATTTGAGCATGTGTATGTAAAGAAGTCATGAATAAGAAAAAGACAGAACCAAAATATACTTAAAATTGGCAAAAAATGTTACTAGGGCACTATAGACTAAGAAGAAAACTTTAGGAAAATTTTATCATTTGCTTAATGCATTATAAACTACTGTAATGAACAATTTGTATCAGGGAATAGAATATAGATTTGAGCATGAAATTGTATGATTGATTGTCTTCTCCATCTGTAATTGTTACATGGTTACATGGTATTATTTCTGTTTTCAGCTTTATTGTACTTATGACACTGATCATTTGTTGCTTGCCTCTCATTTTGAAAACCTATATTTTGATATTGATAATTTGTATAATTTGGCTAAAATCATCCATGAAGACTCCCAACAACACGTGTTTCCTGAAAAGACAGTAGATAAAATAATTAAATGGTTTTATCATCCCACCCTCTTTGAGCACTGGACTCAGAGTATTACACAATTGTGTCTTATATTGATTCTCTTGATGTCCTTATGTTGTTGTTTTTCACATTTAATCATGTTTTTTCCTGTAACTAAAGATACTATATATGCTATCAATATAATTTATAATTGTATAACCCAGTTTGAACATCAAGTTGGGCAATTGTGAACTTGTTGTGTTAATGGAATAGAGGGGAAGGAAATGTTGATATCTGCTCAGGGGAGTTTGGCTTAGAAGGTCTGTTATGAATAAAAAAAAACCTAAGCTCTGGTGACCCTTGAGCTGAAGACTTTCCATGGAACTCTGATTTGATAACACAACTGTGTCAATCATGGCTTCACTTGTTAATAGTCCTGTTTCCAAAATTCTTGACCTGTTTTGCATCCTGCCAGGATGCATCCTGCCCAAATTAGAGTTGCATCATTGTTTTTATACTGTATGCTAATTAATTTTGTGGTTTTCTGCTATAATGAATTGTCTGATACTTTCAATAAATGGCTCTTTTCGTTGTCCTGCTAGCACCCCCACCTGTGCATATGTATTTCATCTCTCTGGAGCCAAATTAGTCCTCCTGCTGGTCAGGAGATCATAACAAAAGAACAAATTAAAATTTCCCCAATTAAATACCAAATTAGAAATTCTAAATAGTAAGAGAAATTAACAAAATTGAAAGCAAGAAAACTATTGAACTAATAAAAAACCAAGAGTTGGTTTTATGGAAAAAAATTTATTTGATAAAAAAAAAGAAAGAAGAAAACCTAATTGCTAGTATCATAAATGAAAAAAGGTGAAATCACTACAAATGAGAAGGAAATTGAAGTAATAATTTATGTTTATTTTGCTCCACTCTCTGCCAATACATTTGGAGATATAAGTGAAATGAAGGAATATTTACAAAAATGTAAGTGTCCCAGGTTGAATCAAGAGGAAAGTAAATATCTAAATAACCGCATCTCAGAAAATGAAATTCAACATGCCTAAGAAAAAAAATCTCCAGAGCCAGGGGGATTCACAAGTGAATTCTATCAAACATTTAAGGAACAACTTTCTGGTATTGTCTAAGTAATAGAGTGGTGTATCAGTGGAATAGGCTAGGTGCAATAGCAGGAAATGATTATAATAATCTGCTCTTTGATAAACTCAAAGAGTCCAACTATTGGGATAAAAACTCTCTCTTCAATAAAAAAAAACTGTTGGGAAAATTGGAAGATAGTATGGCAGAATCTAGGATTAGAGCAATGCCTCACACCAAGACAGGATCAAAAGTGACACTTGAGTTAGACATAAAAAAAAAATATTATTAGGAAACTAGGATACCAGGGAATAGTTTTCCTGTCAGATCTATGGAAAGGGAAGCAGCTTATAACTAAGGAAGAAATGGAGAGCATAATGTAAAACAAACTAGATAATTTCTATTACATTAAATTAAAAAGATTTTGCATAGACAAAACCACCATAACCAAGGTCAAAAGAAATGTAGTAAATTGGGAATCAATTTTTTTCCACTAGTACTTCTGACAAAGGATTCTATTCTAAAATATACAGAGAATTGAATAAAATTTTTAAAAATCAAATGATTCCTCAATTGACAATAGGTCAAAGGATATGCAAAGACAATTTACAGATGAGAAAATCAAAGTGATCCATAGTCATATGAAAAATTGCTCTTAATCACTAATTATAAGAGCAATGCAAATTAAAGCATCTCTGAGGTACCACCTCCCACCTCTGAGACTGGTCAATATGACCAGAAAGGGCAATGATCAAAGTTGGAAGGGATGTGGGGAATCTTGTACACTAATACATTGTTGGTGGAGCTGTGAACTCCTCCAACGTTTCTGGAGAGCAATTTGGAATTATGTCCAAAAGGCAACAAAAATATGCATACTCTTTGAGCCACCAATACCACTCCTGAGTCTATACCCTAAAGAGACTATGAAAAACAGTAAAAACATCACTTTTACAAAAATATTCATAGTAGCCTTGTTTGTTGTGGCAAAGAATTGAAAATTGAGTGAATGTCCTTCAATTGGGGAATGGCTTAACAAACTGTGGTTTAGGTATATGATGGATCATTATACAATATTATTCAAAACCAGGTGTGATGGGAATTCAGGGAAGTCTGGAACGATTTGCGTGAACTGATGCTGAGAGAGATGAATAGAACCAGAAGAACACTGAACATCTTAACAGCAACATGAAGGTGGTGATCAACCATAATGAATCTGCTCATTCCATCAGAGCAACAATCAGACATGATTTTGGGCTATCTGTGTTGGAGAATACCATGTGTAACCAGATAAATATTTATGGACTTTGAGCAAAGACAAAAGAGTGTTACCTTTAATTTAAATATATATATATATATATATATATATATACATATATATATGTACATATATACATATATATAATGTTATCTTATGTAATTTTGTTATTTTTTATACATTATTTTTTTCTGAAGGATATGATTTGTTTCTCATCGCATTGAACTTAGATCAATGTATATTATGGAATCAATGTAAAGACAAATACTCCATTCTTGGGGGGGGGTGAAGCAGAAAAGTGAGAATGGGGGAAAATTGTAAAGTTCAAATTGAATAAATTAATTTTTAAAAAGTATATGTACATTCAATTTTAGATGAAGAAATTAGAGCTATCTTTTGTCATACAAAAAATTCCTAATTATTATTGATTTGAGAAAAACAGATTTAAAAAAGTTCTGAGTTACCACCTCTCACTTATCAGATTTCCTAAACTGACAAAAAAATGAAATTGATCAATGTTGAAAGAATATAGAAAATCTGGGATATTAATGCATTCTTGATGAATCATGAACTCACCCAACTCTTTTGTAAGGCAATTTTCAATATTGTCCAAAAGGCAATTTAATGTTCATATCCTTTGATCCAGCATTGCCATTACTATCTATCTGAATAAGAAAATGAAGTTTTCTTATAAGAAAGTTCTCTGGAGCCTGTATGAGGATGTGCCTTCCTCAGGAATTTACCTTCTCCCCCCCCCCCCCATTCCGGACATTCCATAGGTGATTTGGCCACATTCCAAAGACTCCAGGAGCCAGCCACTCCTTGGAATACACAGGTAGTACTGGGGAGAACTGGCTATTCCAACAGTATTGACCTTATTCAAAGTAAAATCTTCAGGCCCCCTATGGCATTTCCTTGAAGTTTTCAAACTGCTTGACTTGTAGGCTTTTCCTATATTACTGTTAAAGGAACTCCCTCCCAACTAAATTAACATCTAGCCTTCTCTGTTCTCCACTGATAAATACTCTGAGGCTCCAAGCATTGGCAGGAATCTCACCCATGGAAAATTGATTCTGCCTGGGACTTTTATTTCTCTCTCTCTCTCTCTCTCTCTCTCTCTCTCTCTCTCTCTCTCTCTCTCTTTCTCTTTCTCTCTTTCCTTCTTTCTTCCTTTCTTTCCCAAACCGGGACTTAACAGAAAAGCTGGACAAGAATTTGGGATCCCCCCAGCCACCGACTTTTCAGAGTTGGTGCTTCCCCGAAATTGGTGATGTTATCTTCATCTTTTTCTTCTACTTTGATTATAGTATTACTAACCCATTGTCTTTAATGTATTAGTTGCTGTATTGAATGTTATTGTAACCAATCTACTCCTTGTGTTGTGTAATTAAAATACTTTCATATTTTACGAGTGTCAGTGAGAGTGTCATTTGCATGAACGAATCTGAACCTCATTTAAAATCACAATACACTATCTATATTCCAAAGAGATCTTAAAAGATTTGACAAAGACCCTCAGCTACAAAATTATTTCTAATACTCTTTTAGTTGTGGGAAATAACTGGTAAATTGAGGAAGATACTCATCAATTGAGGAATGCTTTGCTTTTAATGTATATGAATGTGACGAAATTCCATTATTCTGTAACATGATACAAGCAGTAAGACTTCAGAGAAGCATGGATAGATATGCATGAATTGATGCTAAGTGAATGGATCAGACTGAGAAAAACAATTTGAAATTGAAGGCATAATCTCTGATTACATTGTGGCATATGCTTATGAGGGAATACTATTCTTCAATATGAAATGATGAGCAGCAGGTTTACAGAAAAAATTTGGAAATACTCACATGAGTTGAGGCAAAGTGAAATGTACTATGTAAAAAAATAAAAGTAATATTGTAAGATAATCAGTTGTGAATGATTTAGCTATTTTCAGCAATGGTCTAAGATAACTCTGCAGGTTTTATGATGAAAAATGTTATCCATCACAATAGAAACAATCGATGGTGCCTGAATATAGATTGAAGGATGATTATTTCAGCTTTATATTTTTTAGTTTTTTATTATATATATATTTTTCCTAACCCCTTAATTATTCCTTTTTAAATTCACTTTAAGTGCCATTCTTTCTTTTTTTAAAAAATAAATTCCTTGAGCACAAGAAATAATATCCTTTCCTTCTTCCAATGTCTGCCACAGAGTTTATTGACTAAATGAGAGTTAAGTTATAATGGTTACAAAATATTTATAAAACCTAAGTAAATATCAATTATTAAACTTATCTCACTGTAGATGACTATATGTCTTGGAATTATTTTTGTTCTTCAGTCTTCACCTTGTGTATTCAATATATTGAATTATCAAGTAATATTGATTTATCTTTTATTATGAGTCTCAGAGACATTATTTCCTGACTATTCACAATAGAATCATTCCTGAATATCCTAAGTCACAGTTAATTCTGATTTAACACATGTATAGATATAATTTATTAAAATTGAAAACTTAGCTATATTTTAAGCTTTCACCATAAGTAGAATTATGGTCAAAGTTTGTTTGCAGCAAGAAATCTTTTCAGCAAGCAACATTTTTAGACTATGAATGCATGGAACATCTAATCAGAAAATTTGACATTAGATGACACTAAATTGAAATGTTTTTTTCAACTTTTGTTAGGTCTTTCTCAATTGGATGCTAAATTTACTGAAACTATTGCTGACATTGATTGTTAGTGATGCAGATTTGACTAGTAATGCAAAAAAAATCAAATATTTGAAGACAAATTCAAGTCCCAATGAAATAGATTATGTTTATATAATTCTGTAATTAATAATAATTCTAATAACTGAATGCTTATTAATAGTTTTAAGGGATGTTACTCATTTCGGGTACACAGAATTGGTAAAATTTTCTTGAAGTTGAAAGGACAAACTGATGATAATATTGATATACACATGTATATGTATTCATAATATTCAATTGTATATATATATATATATATATATATATACCAAATACTTCAATAAAGAAAATATTTAATATCATGACCATATCATCATGATAATGATATAGGAAATATTAGAAAAGAATTACTTGTAACAATTTATTTTCATTTGATAATGTGTCAAAATCAGTGTTAAAAATGCCTGAAATTCTAGAAAATGTATATGATAAAGGAGTCTTTATTTAACTGTAAAAATATTCATCCCTGCCCCATCTTCCCACAAATAAAGTACATTTTTGCCAATTCAATTTATGCCTTCAAGAGAATAATGTACTATAAGAAATAAATTGACATACTAAGAGAGTTAATTATTCAAAAACAAAAATACAAATGAAAATGAAAGAGCTAAACACCCTCATATCATATGAAATATTAAGAAAGTTTATAATTACATCTAGGAATTGGAGATAAAATCCTTCAAAAGTCTAGACACTCATTGATTTGGTCCTTATTGGAAACCTCTGAAGTATATTCAAGACTAGACTTGAGGAAAATGGACAGTTCATCAAAGGTGTTCTTAATGATACTTAATGTTTAAAAAAATGACTTCATGGGAAAGATTTGAATAGAAATGGTAAAATGTTATGAATTCATAACCAAATTGACTAAAAGAAATGATTGAGTTAGGAAGATACAAGACATATTTTTTTGGAAATAAAAAACAATAATTTATTAAAAAGTTTACAAGACATAGGAAGGCATGGGGGAGAGAGAGAGAGAGAGAGAGAGAGAGAGAGAGAGAGAGAGAGAGAGAGAGAGAGAGAGAGATAAGAAAAAAACAGCCAAGCCATTGGCTGGGCCATGCTCAGAGAAGTCTGTGGCCCTGAGCTGGAATCCTCTTGCCTCTCATCCAGAGGACAAAAGGTAAACTCTCTTCCCCTTACTGGACAAGGAATTAGGTAGAGGGGAAAGCCAAAGGAGATCAGAATACAAATTTTACATTAATAAATGAATAAATGGTAATGGGGATCTCCACCCAATTTG
Source organism: Macrotis lagotis (assembly GCF_037893015.1). NCBI lineage: Eukaryota > Metazoa > Chordata > Mammalia > Peramelemorphia > Peramelidae > Macrotis > Macrotis lagotis. Next base: position 150,490,015 of record NC_133663.1, on the reverse strand, counting down.
AGATTACAAATTGTTTCTGTTGTAATTGTAATTCTCTGCTTTTAGTAAATTTAGATCTCAAAAGCAGTTGGTAGCCAATTTAGATCTCCACCCAATTTCTACATTTACAATTCTCTTCATCTTTCTCCTGCATCATTTCCCCCTCAAAATTATTTGGGATCCAGATTCTTCTGGCCTCTTCCAGAGGCGATATGGAAATCAATGTATTACAGCAAGGGCTGCATTGAGAAAGGGTCCAGGGAATGATCAGTTGGCACAAATGGTAGGCATCCTGCAGAGGCTATGGAACTCAATCCAGTTTCCCAAGTCTGGGCAGAGATTTCTTATTATGTAATTTGGCGATCTGTAATATTTATTTTTCTTCCTTAAGGATATGATTCCTCTCTCATCACATTCAACTGAGATCAAGGTATACCAAGGAAACGTTGTAAAGACTAACAGAATGCCTTCTGTGGGGGGGTGGGGGGAGGGAAGCGAGAATGGGGAGAAAACTGTAAAACTCAAAATTAATAAAAATCTTTCTAAAGATAAAAAAAAGACTAAAAGTTAGCACTACTGCAAGTGGTTCAAATTATGACAGAATGTTTCTTAATTTGCTTTACAATTAATTATATTTGTATATGTTATCCCCACCCCCTTAGTGAATGGAAAATCTAACAATGGCAACTACTATTTCATTATTGTCACTGAAGTGAACCATACAACAGTACAATTCATGGGAATATGGAAGAAATTGAATATAAATTAAGTACATGTCAAATGCTAGGTTAAGACATTTTGAATATTTAGAGATTTATATCCAGTCAAATTGCTTCCTGTCCTAAAACAATATGAATTCATTTTTATCCTAATGGAAATTTTGAATAAATTTAATTTTCTCAATGTCTGCTGGGAAGAAACATTTAGACTTATTTGATATCAGATATCACAAAATGTAGTGAATATCTATTATGTGGAGTGTATAATGATTATTAGATAATAATAACAGTAATAATATTTCAGACATCACAAAGGTTATGATATAGCTGGGTCATTGAGAAAGGGGACAGTTAACTAACTAAATATGAGAGTAATGCATACTTTTGGAAAGGATCAGCATGAGAACTTGTATTGTCTTATTATGAATAATTGTTCATACAGTTTTCTTTTTTCTCATTTTATCATTAGTTGAAGAAAATGGAAAAACTTGGTGGAAAAACATTAAATGAGTATTTAGTGGAAAAGTAAGGTACAAGTTAAAATAAGCCTAAACTAGAATTGTAGCAAATGATATGGGAAAATGAAATCCGATTCAAGTGATATTAATGCGATAAAATTGATTGGACCTCGAAATTGAGGTTTTCAGTTTGAGACGTTTCTTTTTAACTCACAGGTATCTGTACACTCTGCATAGTAGGATCAATTTTATGTGCCCATCCCATAGTGAGAGTTCCTAGCTTAAAACAGCTCCTTGAGTGGCTGACTCTCATCAGGAAAGCTGATGAAGCTTGTCACTGTTAAATCACTTTTCTGACTTACTTCATCATCTTGCTCTTAGCCAGCTTGAATTTTCATCAGGGATGACTTGTCATCAGAGATCTAATTGCTGCCAAGTGTGAGGAAAGGATGCAGGGTGCTATTTTTGAATCTGAAACAGATTTAAAGAGCTGGTAGAACTGAACCATTTGGTGATAGTAGTGCCATAAGGTATCTTGAAGAATGTTTAAATAAATAAAATTAAAAAACAATGATGTGAGTCTCTCCTCTACTTCAAATCATGTTAATTAATTCTCTTGCAAAGTTAAAATAAATTAAAGTTTGACTGAGAGGAAGTGAGATATGAACAAAAAGCTAATTGCCTTTTAAGTGATATACCCATTTGAAGAAGTGTACACTATCCTTGCAATGACTTGAAAATAGGACGGGGAAAACCAAATATAAAGTGTACTTTGGGTTGTGTAGGAGACTATACTGATTTGGTATAACCTTTAGCAAATGAATTCGGTTTCTATTTTCTGTTTAATGCAAGATGCAACAAAGTTCTTTCTTTTGCTCTCTGTATATTCAGAAAAAATATTTCAGCTATGTTAGCTTATAATTTAGTGTATAAAAGATTTAAAGAAAACCATCATTTTTCATGTGAATATGTAAATTATATAATGAAACATTGCTATTTTCAGTATCAAAATAAGTTTTTTAAATTATGACTAAGATGCAATAATTATTAATACATGTTTGCTTTTAAATATACCTAGATACATATACAAAAAACATTTTATTTTGTCACAATTATATTAACCTTATTTTCCCAAATCCCTTTTAAAAATAATTTTAGCATTCTTTTACTTTAATTCTGAATTCTAAATTATCTGTTACTCTCTTTATTTTTCTCCCTTATGGAGAAGGAAAGCAATTTAGTTTAGGTTATACATGTGCAGTCATGCAAAACATATTTCAATATCAATCACATTGTGAAAGAATACCCAAATAAAAAAATTGAAAAAGAAAGTTTTTGACAAGTTTGTTTTAATCTGCACTCAGACTCCACCAGTTCTTCCCTTGCAGATGCATATCATTTTTTTTCATCATAAGTCCTTCAGAATTATCTTACATCATTTTATCAAGGAGATTAGCAAAGTCTTTCACAGTTGATCTTCATTATAACATTGTTGGTAATTTGCACAATGATCTATAAGTTCTTCTTGTTGCATCAGTTCATGTCCATTCTGCCATTTTTGAACACCCCCCTTTTCATTGTTTTATCAAATTTTACTGCATTGCAATCATCTACCTCAACTTCTATAGTCATTCTCCAATTGTGAGGTATCCCCTTAATTTCCAATTCTTTGCCACTACAAAAAGTAGTTTTAAATATTTTTGTACATATAGCTCCTTTTCCTTTATGATTTTTCTAATAAAGATTATTAGGATGTTTTCAACTGGGTCAAAGGGTATGCAATTTTGAGACTCTTAGGACATATTTCAAATTTTTTCCAGAAGAAATGTTTGCTTCACCAAGAGTGCATTTCTCTCTCAATTTTCCCGCAACTGGTGCTGATATTTTCCTTTTTTCCTTTCATATTAAATAATCTGATAATTATGGGGGTGATACCTCAGAATTGTTTGAATTTGCAATTAAAAATGACTACTGATTTAGAACATATTTTTCATACAGCTACAGTTTTGATTTATTCATCTGAAAACTGAATCTTACTACTCTTTGACAATTTGTAAGCTGAGGAATGACTATTATTTATAAATTTAATTCAGTTCTTTTGAAAGCTGAGAAATAAAGCCTTTATCAACGAAATGATGAAATTATTTTCACATTTATAATAACTGCCTACTTTGCTTCATCCTAATTTTCCCTTTCCTGTTCACTCTCCTTTCATCTGGTCCATCCATAAATTTATCTTTCTGACTACTGTCTCTATTAATTCAGATTACTTCAGTTGGCTCCATGCCTTTCTCTTATTCTGTTCTATGTTTTTAAACTTTTCTATAGGGTAAGATAGAAGTTTATGCCCAAGTAAACATGTATATTATTCTCTCTTTGAGTCAATTACAGTGCAAGACAGTTTAAGTGTTTTGCACCTCTTTCTTGTTTCCCTTTTTTTCCATTGCCTTCATTCTCATTCTTCTTATTTTTTTTCTTTAGGTATCATCGCATCGTATTAAAAATACACAAGTGTTCTCTGACTTTATAAATTAATATTTAATAATAGGAAAAATTATTAGGAATTATGAATATCATCTTTCCACATAAGAATATAAGCCGTTTGACCCACTGATGAATCTAAATCTTCTGTTATCCTGAATCTGGCTTTGCAATACTTAAATCATTGTAATATGCTCTCCATGATCCAGGAACGCTGGTATTTGGTTATGTTAATCCTTGTATATAGCAATGATTCTCTAAGATATTTAGAGATTAAAAATTAGACAAAAGAGCCAATAAATATTTTTATCCATTTAAACCATTTAAATTAATAATGCTTGTATGACATTGTCAATTCATACCTTCATTTTTTTAAAAAAAGATAATTTTGACAATTTTCAGATCCAGCAAAACTGTGCTTTACAAAATAAATTGGTTTTAGTTCGACTTTTATTTATTTGCCTGAATGCATATAGATCCATTGTATTTGTAATGTGGATGTTGTTCAATTAGTTCATATTATGATCAATTAGTAATTTCACCAAATATGGGACTGTAAAAAGTATTGAATTTTAAATTAGTCAGTCATACTTCTAAGCTCATCTCTGTTAGATTATACTTAAATTACATTTTTCAATGTTCTTGCAAGTAAAATTATTTCCTCTGGAAAACTAACAAAGGCAAATTAATCAGTGGAAATCCTTGACCTATATTTTTCATGTCAGCAGGGTATTTTGAATCTTGGTAAACTTTCCCAAGAAAGAGGAATACTGTGAATAAGCAGACCCTAAAGTACTATATATCTGTTCTTTGGAACTTGATTGTTTATTAATATTGGGAACTCTTAAAATTAAAACTTCCTCAAGAAATTAGATGTAATTAAATCTTCTACAAATTAGTACCATAGAAAATAATCATGGGGCACCAATAATGACTTTCTTATGATAATGCAAGCAATATATTTTGAAGGCAGAATGTGAAAAAAGGGAACTTTTGGGCAAGATTTTATCCTCAATATCATGCCACATTATATATTAAATTATATATGATATATATGTATATATATATATAATTTATATTTGTGTGATTTATATTTGTTATATTTATTTATATTACATATTTAATTCATAATATTACATATCACATATGATATTACATACATCTAAATATATATTAATATTAAAATAATAGCTGAAAATGGAATTTAGGTTTTATTTTTGCATCATCTTTAGAGTATACTAATGTGTATATGTATATGTATATCATCTGATTCTTTATTAAAAAATGAACCAAGTTTAATTCAGTATTTATAACAGACTTACAAGATAAACAAGATAGTTCTTATTGTCTCTAATTGACAGATTTTTGAATCTAAAATTTCAAGAGAATAGATGACTGACATAGAAGGATTACATGACGTTTATATAATAGCTTAAATAGTTATGTCATGACTTATGATTCTGTATTACATGTCTTTCCAAGAATTTAACTTTACTTTGCTATAAATTAATTACTAATTTATGCTTATGGACATCTTTTTGACATGATCAATTGCAAAGATCAATTTTTCCTTGCTTCTGGAATTCTTCTTCCATTTGATGCAAGCAACATTATTATCTTTTCTACAAAAACTAAAATGACTTCAATAATCTTTATTTATGTTTTGATATTATTACACTGTAAGTGAAATTCTAGCAGAAGCCATTTAGCTTTGCTAAAGCTAACTTTCTGGCTGAGTAATATGAGTTTACAATCTTTACAATGGACTCTTGACTGTCTTCCTTTTTCCTTTCCCTCAGCATGCACAGGTACCATTGAAATGATCCACTGAATTAGTTTTCAGGTCACTGATCCTTTTGTAAATTTCACACAGTGAAAAACTCCAGGGTGTTTTCTGTGGTGGTATTGCTTCTGGTATTTTGTATGATATGAATAAAATTTAGCATGCTGTGATGTTAGAATAAACATGACCCAGGTTCTATGGTTTTCTTAACTACTCCTTTCTCAGGAAGTGTTGCAATCTTTTATGTCATGTGCAGTTTGAGTTTGCACTAGCAAGCCTTTCATGCAGGTACTAAATATTTAAATCAATGGAAATATATATATATATATATATATATATATATATATATATGTATGTATATATATATTTCTTTTACAATATTCTCTTGAATACTGTCTAACTCTTTCTGATTGCAATAAAATTCTGTGTAATAAACCTGTGCACATATGATTGACCATGACATGGAAAAGAAAAGCAAATAATTCCCACTGTTGCTAATGAATCATTTACTACTAAATATAGTTCAGCATCAAGATCATGTGGATTATTTAGATCCTGGATTTTATAGAGTTGCATTTCTAATACTCAGTCTGCCACTTTCCCTCACTTTTAAAAATGGACATATGTATAAATGCATAGATTTTATGTATATATATATATATATATATGTGTGTGTGTGTGTGAGAATATATATATATATATATATATATACTTATATGTATTTGTGTATATAATATGTATATTAGATATACAAAATATTGGTAGTGTATAAGCCATTCCCAAATATTGCATTTATGTGAGACTTTCCATATTGCAAAATACTTTCTGAACAATAATCCTGTGAGTTAGGAGTTAAATAGATAACTTGATTCTGGTTCTTGCTCTTCATTATTGAAAAGGATCAAAATGGGTGGCTAGGTGGCACAGTGGATAGAGCACTGGCCCTGGTTTCAGGAGTCCCTGAGTTCAAATCTGGCCTCAGACACTTAATAATTACCTAGCTGTGTGGTCTAGGGCAAGCTACTTAACCCCATTGCCCTGCAAAAAAAAACCTAAATAAAAGAAAAAGATCAACATGACATCACTATGTTACAGATAAGTTACACTGTTTCTGACTGTGATTGATCATTCCAATACAAGCTCATAATGCTCTACCATAGGATGGGCAAAACTTGTCCATGTGAACACCAAGGGTAATTACACTAAGCTTAGACATCTCACATTTACTTTGAGTTTATTCAGTTCTGCCATGCTCATAGAGTATAAGGGTTCACAATGCTGGGAAGCCCTATGTCACTATTTGTATTGATTTCTCTGACTTCTCTGCAATTACTTGCCCTAAGAGTTCTCCATAAAATAGTCTTTTTGGGCAAGTATACATTTATCAATCAATGTGGCTAACTCATTAGAGTTGAATTCTATGTAGTAATGCTTGAACGTTTGGCAGTTGAACTTGAGAAACATCAGTGCATGGTATTTTATCTTTGCCAGGAGATCTTCAGTATCTTCCTGAGACAATTTAAATGGAAGAAGTACAGTTCTTAGCATGGTGCATGCAGAGAATTCAGCACAATGCTCTGTTGACCTTCAATTTGATAGACAGTCTAATACCTCTTCACTCCCACAGTTTCTTTTGGAGCCTTCCCAAATATTAAGCTTGCTTTGGTAAAGTTTGTGACAATCTCATTATCAATATGCACCTTCCTGGAAATTGCACTGCCAAGGCAAATGAACTTATTCAGAATATTTAAAACTTCTCCATTTGCACATACAAGTGGTGTGATACTGACTGATGGAAAACCTGAATTTTTTGCATTAATTGCTAGCTCAAAATAAGTGCAAACAACAGAGATTCAATGCACACTTTGTTGCACCTCAATTTCTGCAGCTGTATTGAGTGCATCATTACCTGCAAACAGCAAACTATGCACCAGTTTGATCTTGGCTTGTAGCCTTTTTGAGTTGAAGGATTTACCATCAATATAGTAGATGACTTTGATGTAATATTCACCCTCAGTGAAGGCCTTTGATAAGATGACTGAAACCATCATGCAAAAAATTCATGGGAGCCTTTGTTTCTTGTCATTAGTGACGAGCAAATCATAAGAGCATTATCCACTATCCAGAACCTGGAAAACATGCCATCATGAAACTGACACACAACACTGATGAACTTCTTTGGGAATTCAATTTTGAAAATAATTTTCCAAAAGCTCTTATGATTGATAATATCAAAAGCCTTGATCAGATCTGCAAGTTTTGTATACAGACCTCTGTCCTGCTCCTGGGAATTTTCTTGCAGCAAATACGATACAGACTGTTCCTTTAAAATTTTCTCAATCCACATTGGCTCTCAAGCTAAATGATCATTTCCAGAAGGAATGTGAAAAGAACCTTACCACCATTGACTGAGAGTGAAACATCCCTATTTGTCACAGGGCAATTTATTTCCTCTAAATTTATAGAGTTAGACAGTAGAGGCATTTTTGAATTTCTGGAGAATAACCTCTTCACTAAACCTGGAAAATTTCAATCAATTTTTGTATGAGCAATGGAATTTCACCTGCAATAGAATAAGCATCAGGTGCTTTGTTATATGAAAGGAGATTAATGGCAATTAAAACCTCTTCTTCTGTTGCAACTTCAGCTAGGGTTGGACTGATTCCAACTGGTGGTAATTGACTGATGCATTGATTGATGATTGTCTGTTAAGAAGAGTGTGGAAGTTTTCAGCCCATTTCTAGGATCATGTCACTACCACTATTGCCTAACTACAGGTGAGGAATTGAAGAAATGACAGAATTAAATGGGTTTTCCAGGGACATGCAGTAAATAAATATCTTACTTTGGATTTAAACTCAGGTTCTCTTGAGTTCAAGGCTGACAGCCTATCCACTGTATAAACTAGTTGTCCAAAATAGACTACAAACAGAATCTGTATAAAATACAAACAGGGCCAGGGATTAACCACAGCTATATTTGCACTAATCTGGGAGTTTTAACTGATAAGACTTTACTTTGTGTTTGACTGAAATTCCTCAAAAATTTCTGGCTAAATAATAAATATAATCTTATAGCATGTTAATTATGGATAATAACCCTCATGTTCATATCACACAAACATTTTGAGGTTATTGGGCTATATTTTAAATGATGTTTTAGAGACCTAATCAAATCAAAATTATATCCAGTTTTCTTATATATATTTGTCCAAATAAAAGACTCTTGACCAAGAAGCATACATTTCTAGGTTTAACAAACATTGACACACAGGGTAGTTTGATTTATTATTTAAGATAGGAGGAAATACTTGTCATACTTCTCATATTCTATTTCTTTTTGATAAAATGAATTAGATTTCCAGCCAAGATGGCAGAGAGAAGACAGGCACTGTGTGCTAAGGCTTCCTGGCTTCTCCTTAGGAAACAATATTAAATAAACCTCTTAACAGAAATTCAATCCATAAAACCCAGAAAGAGAAGCTAGAAGAAGAAGATCTACCAACAAGATCTGTTTCAGGGAACTATGGGTGAACCAGAAGTGGAGAGCAGAGAGCCAGAGGAAGCAGGGTGAAGCCAGAGGACCAGCCTTACTCACTTGGGCTCTGACAGTGGGAGCCAGGACACAAGGCCACTGGAGCTTTGGCTATAGGAGCAGTGGTGTGTGTAACCCCAGCAGGGCTGCAGGGTAAGCTCCAGCATAGAGAGATGCAGAGTGTGCCTGGGCATTGATCCACTCCTTTCTGCTCGAGGTTATGGGCTACATACTTTTAGCAGAGCCCTTTTCCCAGAAAAAAACACAGTAGCAGCATCCCAGAACCCCTCCCCTTATCAGGCTCAGGTATGGGTAGCAGAGCTCCCTTACCTAAATAGGAAGATAAACATTTTTGCACCAGGGAACAACCCACACCCTTCAAAGATTATTCAGACTCTACTGCTTTCCCCCACCCCCAAGGATTAGGGAGAGGTCCTCAAATCAGGGCCACAGACACTCCAGGGAAAGTACCCAGTATCCATTATTGGCTGGCCCACTTGGAGTTCCTAAACCCAGTGAGCAAAGCCTTTGGGTTTTCAAAATAAAACCTCTGTGAACCAGACCCTCCCCCAAAACAAAATCCTAGGAAAATGAAGAAACGCCAGCAGAAAGGGGGACCCAATGAAAACTACTTTGAAGACACAGATACTGAGAGAGATGTAGAATTTCTGAGGAGAATATGAGTTGGTCTCCAGCCCAGAAAGATTTGCTACAGGAAATCAGGAAGGAGTTTAAGAGTCAATTGGAAAGAAATTTGGGAAAAGAAACTCAAAAGAAAATTAACATCTTCCAAAAAGAAAAAAAAGCCCAAGAAAATACAATTGGACAAATATAAAAATAAAATAAATCTCTGAAATTCTCAATTGGATAAATGCAAAAAGAAAAATATTCTCTCAAATCCACACTTCAGTAAATGAAAAATTCCTATCCAATTGGAAAAGAAGTGGCAAAAGGTAAATGAAGAAAATTCTTCTTTAAAAAAAAGAATGGAATCTGTGGAAACTAATGACTTCATGAGACAAAAAAATTCTGTTAAACAAAATGAAAAATTGAAAAAATAGGAGTTAATATAAAATACCTCATAGGCAAACCACGAAGGAAAAAACCAGAAGAGACAACCTAAGAATCATTGGGCTTCCTGATAATATCAAAGAGGAAAAAAAAAAAGCCTGTACTTAATATTACACGATTTAGTGATGAAAAATTGCCCTGCTTTCGGGGAACCAGAGAGCAAAATAGTTATTGAAAGAATACATAGATCCCCTCCAGAAAGGGATCCTAAAATGGAAACACCAAGGAGTGTTGTTGGCAAATTCTAGAACTATCAGATAAAAGAGAAAATCCTGCAAGCAGAAAGAAAGAAACAATTTAGATAACAAGGAGCCACAGTAAGGATTACACAGGACTTGGCTGAATAAACATTAGGAGTTCAAAGGATATGGAATGAGATATTCTGAAGAGCAAGAGAGGTTGGAATGCAGGCAAGAATCCACTATGTGGCAAAATCAATCTCTCTTGCAGGGGATAAGATGGACATATAGGAGACTTCCAACTCTTCCTGTTGAAAAGACCAAAGCTAAATAGAAAATTTGGACATCAAACTGGAATACTCAAGAGACACATAAGATGAAAATGGCTATATTCCCACCTGGGAGAAAGATTGTCATAACTATTGAGAATTGTAATTCCACTTAGGCATTAGTGATGCATACTAATGACTTATATGTGATAGTGATAAAATGATTTAAAAACAATATCTCCTTAAAATGGGGGAACAGTAAAGAGACGGGAAGTGGAAGAATATTGAATGGATTGAATCACATTACATTAAGAGGTAGGAAGGACCTGTTGCAATAGAGGGGAAGAAAGGAGGAGGTGAGAACCACCTTAATCTTACTTTCTCAGATTAGGCCTAAAGTTAACATATACACACACTCAGTTAAGTTGAGAAATTTATCTTACCATTAAAGTATTAAAAGGGGAGCAATGAATGGGGATGAAAGGGGGAACTAACACAAGGAAAGGAAGGAAGAAGGGGTAAAGGAAAGGGGAAAGAAAGTGGAAGAGTTGGATATAAAAGGGAAAATACACTGAAGGTAGTGATAATCAGCAACAAAATATTGGGGAATAAAGATAAAGTCATAAAAGGGGAAAATAAAAACAGAGGGAAGATGGAATGCAAGGTAATAAGGACTTAGCTGTTATAACTTTGAATGTGAATGGGATGAACACTGCCTTAAAATGTAAGTGAATATCAGAGTGGGTTAAAAATCAGAATCCTTCAATATGCTCCTTACATGAAACTGATTTGAAACAGAGAGATACATATAGACTAAAGGTAAGAGGTTGAAGCAAAATATATTTTGCTTCAGCTGAAGTGAAAAAAAGCAGGGGGTAGTAACCTTTATCTCAGAAAAAGCAGCTTCAAAAATAGATAGTGTTAAAAGAGATAAAGGAGGAAACTATATCCTCCTAAAAGGTACCATAGACAATGAAGAAATTTTAATACTAAATATGTATGCATCAAATGGTATAGCATTCCAATTTTTAGAGGAGAAGTTCAATGAGTTACTTTAAAACATAGACAGTATGGGGAGGCTAGGTGGCACCGTGACTAGAGCACTGGCCCTGGAGTCAGGAGAACCTGAGTTCAAATCTGGCTCAGAAACTTAATAATTACCTAGCTGTGTGGCCTTGGGCAAGCAACTTAACCCCATTGCCTTGCAAAAACATAAAAAGAAAATACACAGACAGCAAAACTCTACTGCTGGAAGACATTAAACCTCGTTTCTCAGATTTAGATAAATCTAACCATAAAGTAACCAAGAAGGAAGTTAAGGAGCTAACTAGAATGCTAGAAAACTTAGACATGATAGACCTTTAGTGAAAGTTGATTGGGAATAGAAAGGTATATACTTTTTTCTGCAGTAAATTGCACAACAGAAAAACTGAGCATGTACAAGGGCATAAAAACCTAATAATTGAATGCAGAAAGGCAGAAATAGTGAAGGCATCTTTCTCAGATGATAATGAAACCAATTCACATGCAATAATGAACCAGGGAGAGATAGACCTAAAACTAACTGGAAACTAAATAACCTCATTTTAAAGAATGAGTGAATCAAAAAAGAAATTATAGAAAGAATTGATTTCAATCTTGATAATGAGCATAATGAGACAACATGCCAAAACATATGGGATACAGTCAAGGCAGTTCTCAAGGACCTATTATATCTTTAAATGTTTACATGAATAACTTGGAGAAAGAGGAAATCAATAAAATAAATATGCAAATATCAATAGAGAAAGAACAAAATATAAAATCCCTAATTAAAAACCAAATTAGAAATTAGAAAAATTAAAGGATAAATTAATAAAATTGAAAGCAAGAAAATTATAGAACTAAAAAATAAAACTAAGAGTTGGTTTTATAAAAAGAAAACAATGAAATTGATAAATATTGGGTTAATGTGATTTTAAAAAAGAAAGAAGAAAACCAAATGGCTAGTACCATAAATGAAAAAGATGAACTCACCTTTGAGGAAGAAAGTAAATTTACAAGGTTGAATTATTTTGGCCAACTTTATGCTAATAATTTCAATAATTTAAATTAAATGAATGAATATTTACAAAAATACAAAATGCCCAGGTTAAATGAAAAAGAAAATTAAATACTTAAATAACCTTATCTCAGAAAAGAAATCCTACAAGCCATTATTGAACTCCCAAAGAAAAAATCTTTTGGGCCAGATGGATTCAAAAGTGAATTTTATCAAATATTGAAGAAATGATTGGTTCCAACTCTATATAAACATTTTGACAAAATAGATAAGGATGGAATGCTGCCTAAATCTTTTTATGACACCAATATAGTGCTGATCACCTAAACCACTAAGAGTCAAAACAGAGAAAGTTATAGACCTATGTCTCTAATGAATATAGACAAAAAAATCTTAAATAAAATCTTAGCAAACTGATTAAAACAAGTTATAACTAGAATAATACAAGATGATTAAGTAGGATTTATCCTGGAATGCAGGGTTGGTTCAAGTATTAGTAAAATTGTTAGTTTAATTAACTGTATCAGTAAGAAACCTATCATAAACCATATGATTATCTCAATAGATGTTGAAAAAGCCTTTGACAAAATACAACTCATTCTTCCTAAAATGCAAGAGACCATAGGAATAAATGGATTGTTCTTTAGAATGATAAGCAGTATCTATCTGAAACTATCAACAAACATTATCTGCAGCGGGGATAAGCTAGAGGCATTCCCAATAAGATCAGGGGTTCAACAAGGATGCCTGTTATCACCACCATTATTCATATTGTTTTAGAAATGTTAGCTTTAGCCATAAGAGAAAAAAAATAAATTGAATGCATTAGAATTTCGAAGGAAGAGACAAAACTCTCTCATTGAAGATAACATGATGATATATACAGAGAATCCTCAAAAATCATTCAAAAACTACTAGAAACATTTAGCAAGCTTAGCAAAATAGCAGGATATACAATAAAACTTCATGAATCCTCAGGTTTTTCTATATATAATCAGCAAGATAAAACAAGAAAAGGTAGAAAGAGAATTCCCATTCAAAATTACTTCAGAAATTAAAAAAAACTTGGGAGTCTACCTGCCAAGACAGGCTCAGACACTCCATAAAAACGATAAAACACTTCTCTCAAAAATAAAATCACATATAAGAAACTGGGTAAATAACAACTGCCAAGCTAAAATAATAAAAATTACAATTCTATCAAAACAAAAATACTTGTTTAGTACCCTACAAATCAAAAGTCCAACAACTTACTTAAATGAGTTAGAAAAAGTTGTAAGTAAATTCATATGGAGAAGTAAAAATTCAAGAAATTCCAGTATTTAATTTAAAAAAAGGGAAAAAGTAGGCAGCTTAGCCCTCACAGATCTAAAATTTTATTATAAAACATCAGTCATAAAAACTGTCTTGTATTGGCTAAGAAACAGAGTGGTGATCAGGAGAATAGGCTAGATAAAATAGCAGGAAATGAATATAATAACCTGTGTTTGATAAACCCAAAGAATCTAGCTTTTGTGATAAAAAACACTCTCTTTGATTAAAACTATTGGGAAAATTGGAAGTAAGTGTGGCAGAAACTTGGATTAAAGCAACACTTCACATTTTATACCAAGATAAGATCAAAATGGATACAGTATTTAGACATAAAAGATAATATTATAAGTAAACTTAGAGATCAAATTATAGTTTCCCTGTCAGATGTATGGAAACAGAAGAAGTGTATAACCAAGGAAGAGATGTAGAACATCATTAATGACAAAATACATTATTTTGATTACAATAAATTAAAAAACTTTTACATAGATAACTGTAACCAAGATGAAAGGAGATGCAGTAAATTAGGAAAAATGTTTTACAACTTAATATTTCTTCTAATTGACTCATTTCTAAAACCTAAAGAGAACTGACTCAAATTTATTAATAGTAAAAGGATATACTGAGGCAATGTACAGATGAGGAAATCAAAGCAATCCATAGCACTATGAAAAATTGCTCTAAAACATTACTTATTAGAAAAATACAAATTAAATCATCTCGGAGTTACCACCTCACCCCTCTCAGACTGACCACTATGACCAGAAATGACAATGATCACTGTGGGATGGAATGTGGGAAATCATGGACACTAATACTTTGTTGGTTGAGATGTGAATTCACCCAAGCTTTTGGGAGAGCAATTGGGAATTATGCCCAAAGGGTAATAAAAATAACCATACCCTTTGATCTTGCAATACGATTACTTGGTCTATACCTGGAAGAGATCATCAAAAAAAGGCTAAAATCAGCACTTGTACAAAAATATTCATAGCAGCTCTGTGTTGGCAAAGATTTGGAAATTGTTTGAATGTCCATCAATTGGGGAATGGCTTATGAACCATGGTATATGTATTTGATGGATCACTATTGTTCTATTCCAAACCAGGAGAAATGAGAAGTCAGGGAAGCCTGGAAGGGTTTTCATGAACTGATGCTGAGTGAGATGAGCAGAACCAGAGTAACATTATATAGATGAATGAGTGGATAGACAGAAAATTATTTCTGGTAAATAGATCCAATATTGTAAATAAACCAGGTCTTACATTAATTTTTTTGCTCTGAAAGACACATTAGAGTTTCTTTTCAGGGGATTTTTGGAGATAGGCAGATATCCCTGTAAGGAATCATTATTTGATCTACTGTATTCTCTGCAAGGAAGTTTCTCAGATCTTTAGTGTGGTGAGTGCTGACTGAATCCCAGAATAACAGACATCTTTGGTAAACAAGTAAAACAAGTAGCAGCATTAAATAGAAACACTTCGGTATAACTGCTTCTCTGCACACCAGGACTTTTCTGTTTCAAGAAAATAAATGCTTGAAACATGTTCAATCTTATCTTTCTTGCCCTTAGTGATGATTAGAGTTGGGGCTTTCTTTCTGTACAGGAATTATCAAATGTGCACATAATCTATATGTTCTTTCTGTACTCCAAATGGTCATTCAGCAGTGAGTTTCACGTTCATCTGTTTACTTAGATGTTTATTTCTTGTCTAAAGTTGCCCACTTGCCTATTTAGAAATACTTAATTATAATTCATATTATCATTTATTTTAAGTACTAATGTCAATATCATTTATTTGTATTTCATTATATACATATTATTATTTAATGATTTAATATGCCCATCAAGTGATGCAACATCCATCTGGTTGATGATCTTAACTGATTCCTATTTGGGGGGATACTATTTAAGGGTGAAGACAGAGTTCCATATAACCTATTTTTCCAAATAGATTTTATAGAATTGGAACCAATTGTTCCTTAAATATTTGGTAGAATTCACTTGTGAATCCATCACGGCCTGGAGATTTTTTTCATAGGAAGTTCAGTACTGACTTGTTGAATTAGTTTTTCTGAGATAGGATTGTTTAGGTATTTAATCTCCTCTTCATTTCACCTGGGCTACTTATATTGCTGTAAATATGCATCGACTTCACTTAGGTTGTCAAATTTATTGGCATAGAGTTGGGCAAAATAATTTCAAATTATTACTTTAATTTCCTCCTCTTTGGTGGTGAGTTCACCTTTTTCGTTTATGATACTAGCATTTTGATTTCATTCTTTCTTTTTTGTAAAACAAATAAACCAGAGGTTTATCAACTTTATTGGTTTTCTTCATAAAACCAACTCTTGGTTTTGTATATTAATGCAATATTTCTTTGTGATTTTAATTTTTAGAATTTCTTATTTGGCATTTAATTGGGGATTTTTAATTTGTTCTTTATTTTTAGTTGCATATTTAGTTCATTGATTTCCTCTTTCTCTAATTTATTCACATAAGCATTTAGAGTTATAATATATCCCCTGATATCTGTTTTCAGTGAATCCCATAGGTTTTGGTTTGTTGGTTCATTATTGTCATTATGTACAATAAAATGATTATTTTTTTCTATGATTTGTTTTTTTGATCCACTCATTCTTTTAAATAAGGTTATTCAATTTCTTATTGGATCTGGGTCAATATCTTCCTGGCTCAATATTGCATATGACTTTATTTCATTGTGATTTGATAAAGATGTATTCGCTATTTCTGCCTTTCTGCAGTTGCTCATTAGGTTTTTATGTCCTAGTACGTGGTCAATTTTAGTATAAGTGCCATGTACTGCACTGAAAAAGGTTTATTCCTTTCTATCCCCATTCAATTTACTTCATAAGTCTATCATACCTAGTTTTTCTAACAATCTACTTGCCTCTTTAACTTCTTTCTTGTTTATTTTATGATTCAGTTTATCTAGATCAGAGAGAGGGAGTTTGAGGACTCCCACTAGTAGAGTATCACTGTCTATGAATTCCTGTAATTCTATCAGCTTCTCCTCTAAGAATTTGGATGCTATCTCATTGGGTGTATATATATTCAGTATTAAAATCATTATTTTCTATATTACTTTTTAGGAGAATCTAGTTTCCTTCCTTATCACATTTAACGCTATCTATTTTTGCAGCTGCTTTGTCTGAGATAAGGAATTCTACCTATGTTTTTTCATTTCATTTGAAGCAAAATATAATTTGCTCCTTTTACCTTTAGTCTATATGTATCTCTCTGCTTCAAGTGAGTTTCTTGTAAGCAGCATATTGTAGGATTTTTGTTTTTAATCCACTCTGCTATTCACTTACATTTTAAGGGAGAGTTCATCGCATTCACACTCAAAGTTATGATTGCTAATTCTTTTTCACCTTCCATGTTAACTTCCCTCTGTTTATATTTTCCCCCTTTCCCCCCTCATCCAAATTCCCCAGTATTTTGTTTACAAATACCACCCCATTCAGTATGTTTACCCTCTTATATCCACCCCTTCGCTTTTCTTTCCCCTTTTCCCATTTCCCCTTTTCCCTTCCCTTCCTTTTGTTTGTTCCCCCTTTTTCCTCTCCCTCTCCCTTTCTCCATCCCCCCTCCCCTTTTCCCCTTTTAATTTTTGAAAGGTGAATGATTTTAAGTTAACTGAGTATGTGTACATTGACTTTAATCTAAGTCTGATGAGAAGAAGATTCAGGTGTTTTTTGCCTTCTCCCTTCTTCCCCTCCATTATCATAGGTATTTTGTACCTCTCAGGGTAATGAGATTTACCCCATTCAATATCCTACCTCCTCCCTGTCTCCTTCTTGTCCCCCTTTTTAAGGAGGTAGTATTTTTAAATTCAATCTATCTGAGTCACAGAAAATTCTGAGTATCTGTCACTTATAGCTAAGTACATTCTATCCAATAGAGTTACAATTCTTGAGAGTTATTACAGTCTGTCTCCCAGTTACGGTTATAGCCAGTTTCATCCCATTGGATAGCAGTCTCCTGGATAAGACATGAGTGTCCAACACTTCTGGTTAGGTATATTTTATCTGTTAGAGTTACAGTTCTCAAGAGTTGCAAGAACCTTTTTTTTTTTTTCCCCATGCTGGGATATAGCCAGTTCCAACTTATTGGATAACAGTTTTTTTTACCCCCTCCTTTTTTTTAACCTTTTCATTTGTCTGTTGAACCTCCCTTTTGATGTCCAAATTTTTCTATTTAGCTCTTGTCTTTTCATCAGGAATTTTTGGAATTCTTCCATTTTGTTAAATGTCCATGTTTTCCCCTGAAAAAGGAGGCTCAACTTTTCATGATAGTGGATTCTTGGCTGCATTCCAAGCTCCCTTGCTCTTTGGAATATCTCTGTCCAGACCCTTCGGTCCCACCATGTTGATGCAGCCTGGTCCTGAGTAATCCGTGCTCTGTTTCCTTGATATTTAAATTGTTTCTTTTTGGCAACTTGCAGGATTTTCTCTTTTATCTGATAATTCTGGAATTTGGCCACAGCATTCTATGGTATTTTCATTTTAGTATCTCTTTCTAGAGGGATGTATTCTTTCAAAAACTACTTTGCCCACTGATTCCATGATATCAGGACATTTTTCCATTACTAGATCCTGTAATATTATGTTCAGGTTTTTCTTCTCTTCGATGTTTTCAGGGAGTCCAATAATTCTCAGATTGCCTCTCCTCAAACTATTGTCAAGATATATGGTTTTGCTGAAGAGGTATTTTACATTTTCTCTTTTTTTTCTCTTTTTTTTTTGTTTAACAGGCTCTTGCTATCTCATGAAGCCATGAGTTTCCACAGACTCCATTTTTTTTTAGAGAGGAATTTTCTTCATTTACCTTTTGCAAGTCCTTTTCCCATTGGTCAAATCTAATTTTGAAAGAGCTTTCCATTTGACTAACTGAGGTTTTGAGAGAATTATTTTCTTTTTGCATTTGCCCATTTGAGTATCTGAGAACTTTATTCTCACTGTGTATTTGTCCAATTGCATTTTCCAAGGATTTGTTTTCTTCCTGCAAGGTGTTGTCTCTCCCTAATTTTCCAATTGATTTTTAAACTCCTTCATTCTTTCTTCAAGGAAGTCTTTCTGAGCTGGAGACCAGATCATATTCTCCTTAGAGGTTCTAGGTCTCTCTGAGTTAGGCTCTTTTCCTTCCAAGAATTTTTTTATGGATCCACTTTTCCGCTGATCCTTCTTCATTTCGCTATGACCTTGAGTTGGGGAGGGGCTGGTTCACAGAATTTTGGTGTTGAGATCCCTAGAGGCTTTAATCACTTAGTGCAATTTCTCTGACCAGCCAGTAGGAGGTGTTAGGTGCTTACTCTAGATTGTCTATGACCTTGATTAAGGCCAATTCCCCTAGCCTGAAGATTGCTTTTGAGGCTGTTCAATACTTTTGCCTTCATTCAATGGTGGAATTTATTCTGGGGTGAGGTTATCCCTCTCCCTATTGTCTGCTGGACTGGTTCTTCTGCTCACACACCTGTGCCTGGGACAGAAGTTATCTGTAATTATGTTTGTTCTGTGAGAGACCCAGCCACTATGGAGGCATGGACTCAGAGTTCCTCATACCCAAGGAGTCCAAGGATAATGTATGAAAAAGCTCTCCTGCAGGGGCACTCTCCCCCCAGCCCTGTTGGCAGACTCCAGAGGGTCAGCATTAACACTAGTGCCTTTGCTCCCTAGTAGACCCAAGCCCCTGCAATCTAGCCCCTCTGTTTATCAAGCATGTCCAGCACTCAGGGCCCCAGGCTCCTGTGGCTCCAATTCAGTCCCTAATCAGGCTGATCCGCAGCTGATCTGCTCTTTGCACGTGGACTCACCCATGACTGTGGAAGACAAATCCTGAGGTAGATCGCCTTTCTCCTGGCTTTTCTTTCTGTGTTTTGTGGGTCAGATTTCTGTTTAGAGGTTTGTTTCATATCCTAGATGGGGAAAGATCAGGAGACTTTAGAAATGTGCCTGTTTTCTCTATGCCATCTTGGCCAGAAATCTTATGATCCTTTTAAATCCTTGATTATACAGTATCTTTAAATCTGTAATTGCCTTTAAAACTTAGTTTGTATCATTTCTTTAATTGGGTATTTTCTGATGCCATCAATTATGTCTTAATTTTTGGAAGCCATTGACAAATATATTATATTTACTATAAAGCTGATAGTTAATTCTTCAAATAAAATATTAGAAAATTGAAATCTGTTTGCCTTTAAACTCACAGTCTATAAAAGAGTACCCATATGGAGTGGATATTTAATATATATTAATTAGACATCCTATAATTGAAATTCCTACCCATGATGGAACTCACTGAAGGAAAAGAAGTCATAATATTACTGAGTAAAAGAAACATTGATTTTTAATGTTTAATCATAAATAAAATGCAAAAAAGTAAATATTTTAAATGATTCTATTAATCCATTTGAGATATTATTGAGGTTCACCAATTTTCCTGGGAATATTCACATCTTCTAAATATCCCAGATTTCTGTTTAACTGAATATGGGACTCCCTCTAATGTTATTATTTTATTGCAATGGATGGATATTCTTAATGAAATTTAAATTTAAAGTATGAAATATGTTTATGAGGGTGAAATAGCTTAATAAGACCTTTACACTTTTAAAATGTATTGCCATTTTCAAAGCAAAAAGTCCATTTAGACATGAGATCATTACATTAGTCATATTAATTCTACAAAGTATAATGGAGCATCTGTTTTAAATATAATGGGAATATTTTAAGTGCTGCTTCCCCATCCACTTTTTATTCTATTTATCATTATACTGTTACATTTTAGTTCTTATAGTTCAAAGACTTAGACTGTAATCTTCCACCCTGCTTTCAACAAAGTCGGTACTTGATAAATAATAGGATATTTCAGTCTATACTATTGCTTTTGCTTTATTATACATATAGAAGATTGATTCAATTTTAAATTAATTGTGGAGAGAAGAAATTTAAAACTCATCAATGGGGAAGGATTATTTTTATATTACAATATTACTAACTGAAGGCTAAAGATTTTGAACCCTAGGTTTTATTTTCAGGTTTATGGTATTAGATATTAATTCATAGGGCCTAGGAATTGAAATTACTACAAGAATTAGGTCATACATTTTGTGCCAGGATGAGAAAATGAAGTGATATAAATGTACTGGATAAGTAGGTTTTTGCTAAATTTGAAACACTATTTATAGGAAAAACAAATATCTAAAGCAGAGTAAATCTCATCATCTCAAGTATTAGCACTTTGGGGCAGGGCATAAAGATCCTTCTTTTTGAGAAAAAATCAACTAAGAAAGTTAAAATACTGTTACTAAAAGGAATAGATATGTACCAACATGTGACAACACATATAATGATAATTTCCAAATCGATACAGGGCTTAAATATGAGTAAATTATAGCAAAATGAGAAAAAAATGAGAAAAATATTGACAAAAATGGGAAAATAAGATAAAATATAAATAGAAAAATTCTTTTGCAAAGAATACTAATACAAAGAATACACCAACATGTACACAAACACACACACATAACCCCCCCACACACACACACAAAAGGGGAAATAGCTAGGAAAAAATTTTAATAAATTATTTGATGAAGGTTTTACACTAAAGTTATATAGGAATTTATACAACTATGTAGAAGAGCAAATTCACAAATGATAAATAATTTTAAAATAATCTATAGGATTAGGCAGAATCAAGATGGCAAACAGAAGACAGAAACTTCCTTAAGTTCTCCCAGGCATCCCTCAAAAACATTAATCAAGCCTCTAAATGAATTCTGGATTAACAAAATCCACAAAATAATAGAATAAAGCATTTTAAAGCAAGATCTGTCTCAGTATGGTAAAGGAATAGTCAGATCAGGAATAGGGAACACAGCTCAGGGTAGGGAAATGAAAGCAGATTGAGCAGGGTGTTGAGGAGGCCAGTCAGAGATTTTCAGTCACTGTAGGGATCTGCAGTGGACACCTCTAGAACTTGGCTCAGAAGGAGAATGCTAAGCAGGCTTGTTGGGAGGACTTCAACACAGGTACTCCAGACCTCTCAATTAGCCAAAGCAACTGGGATGCATGGTCCAACCCAGTGAACAAGCCATTAGTATTTTCAAACCAAAAGGACCTAGTCAACTGAGTAATCCTTTACTATGCTCATCATGGAAAATCTTTCTCTGGATGACCCCAGCAAGGGGAATAAAACACTAATATTCTCAATGAAAATGATCTGTTTCTGGAAGGTCCTGGTCCAGGGAGAAGGTCATTAATAGTCTCAACAGGATAGGTCTGTTAGCAGGACTCTCTCCTAAAAAAAGAGACTTTGGAGAAGACTGCTATGACTCCAAAGCAGAGTTTAAAAGAAGAAAAGACGCAGAAAACCCGAGACAATTAAAAACTATTATGGATATAAGGAAGAGAAGAAAACCACTTCAGAAGAGAATAGGAGAAAAAAATATTTCAAATGAAGCCTCAGAGGGGAATATAAATTAATGTTCACTCAAAAATAAATCTTGGAAAAGCTCAAAAAGGATTTTATAAATCATGGAGGAAGAGTTGGGTAAAGAAATGCAAAAGGAGTTTAACATCATGCAAAAGGAAACTCAAAAATTGATTGTTGAAAATAAATCCATTTAAATATAATTGGACAAAAGGACAAAGATACAGATTCTTAAAAATAGCTTTGATCAATTGAAAAAGGGGAAACAAGATAACTGAAGAAAATAATTTCTTGGAGAAGAGAATGGAAGCTAATGAGTATATGAGACATTAAGAAATATTCAAAGGGCAGGTGGGTGGCACAGTGGATAGATCACTGGTCCTAAAATCAAGGAGACCTGAGTTCAAATCCAATCTGAGACACTTAATAATTACTCACTTATCACTTACTCACTCACAATTACTCACAAATCACTTAATCCCATTGCCTTGCAAAGAACCAAACAAACAAACAAACAAAGAGAATAGTCAAGCCAGATTTCAAAAAATGGGGGGAAAAAATAGAAGAAAAATTAAAATACTGCATTGAAAAAACAACTGACCTGGAAAATAGATCCAGGAGAGATAATTTAAAAATTATTCTATTACATTAAAACCAGGAGGCTGAACAATATCTTTCATGAAATCAAGTACAACTTCCCTGATATCTTAGAACTAAAGGGCAAAGTAGTCATTGAAGGAATTAATTGACCTCCTCATGAAAGTTATACCAAAATGAAAATGCTAAGGATTGATGTAACTAAGGTCCAGAATTATCAAAGCAAGGAAAAAATCCTGCAAACAGCCATAAAGAAGCAATTCAAACACTGAGCAACCACACACAGACTTACACAGAACTTGGAACATCAAACCTAAATAATTGAAGTGTCTGTCATATAATAATATTTATAGGGTAAAAGACCATGGATTACAAGCTAAATCAAGTACCAGCAAAAATCAGCATTATCTTTCAGGGGAAAAGATGAACAATAAGCAAAATAGATGATTTCAAATTTTCCTTATTAAAAAAAAAAACACATCTGAACTGAAAATTTGATATTTCAACAGGAGAATCAAGACATATTTAAAAAAGTAGAAAGGGGAAAATAAAAAGACTTATTCAATAAGATTGAGCTGGTTACATACCTACATGAGTGGAAGATATTTATAATATTTTAGAATTGCAATTTTATTAAAAGAAATATACTTAGAATGAAGACAAGTGCATACATTGATTTTGATGGCCCAATTAAAAAAATTGAGACATTTAAAAGGGGAATTCTATTGGAATGGGAGGAAGGCAAAAGCAGAATGGGGTTAATTACATCACATGATGAGACTCAAAGGATCTATTACAGTAGAGGGAAAGAAGAAAGGGGATACTTATATCCATTTTCATTGGATATGATACAAAGAGGGAATACTACCCATCTTCAGTTAAGTTTAGAAATCTAACTTACTCCAGGTACTGCTATAAGGCTCAGAAAGGAGGTGGGGATAAGAAAAAAGGAAAAGGTGCAATAAAAGGGTAGGGGGCTTATAGGAAGGGGGCAGTTTGAGGGAGGGGTAGGGTGAAAGAAAAAAGAAAAGTACAAAGGGAAGGGAAATAGGATGGAAGATAATAAACAGTTAGTTATTATAACTGTTGATGTGAATGGAATGCATTATCATATAAAAAGGAAGCAAGCAGCAGAATGGATTAAGACCCAGAATACTATATTACAGTACAATCCTAGACAATGATACATACAAGAAACACATTTGAAGCCAGAGATAAACATAGAGTACAGGTAAAATTCTGGAGCAGAATGTATCATTCTTTAACTGAAGTGAAATAAGTAGGGATAGCAATCCTAATCTCAGAAAACAGCAAGGCAAAAAAAAAAAGAGATGAGGACGTTTCCTAAAAGAGGTACTTTTGATAATGAAGTATGTTCAGTACTAGCAAAAAGTGTTGTAGGAGCCAAGGAAAAGCTAAATAAGCTGTAGAAAGATATAGATAGCTAAACTACATTGGTGGGGATCTCAAACTTCATTTCTCAGAATTAGATAAATCTAAGCACAAAGTAAACAAGAACAGGGTTAAGGAGGAGAATAGAATTTACAAAAGTGAAGGATGATAGACATCTGAAGAAAATTTATGGGGATAGAAAAGAATATACAGATATGTACACAAAACCTGACCATGTATTCCCTCCATAAATTCACACAATTTAATGCTGAAAGACAGAAATATTAAATGCATGATGCAATAAAAATAACATGTAATAAAGGGTCATGGAAAGATAGACTAAAATTAATTGGAAAACAAGTAACTTAATTTTTAAAAATGACTTTATCAAAAAATAAATCATATAAATAATTAACAACTTTGTGCAAGACAAGTACAACAATAACACTACAAACCAAAATGTTCATGATACAGTCAAAATAGCTATTAAGAGAGATTTTATATCTCTACATGCTTACATGAATAAAACTGAGAAAGAAAAGACCAATGAATTGGGAATGCAACTAAAAAAGTTAGAAAAAATTAAAAGTCCCTAATTAAATATTTCAAAATTAGAAATTTTAATACCAAAGCAGAGATTAATGAAATAGAAAGTCAGAAAGCTATTGAACTAATAAAGAAAACTAAGAGTTGATTTTCTGCAAATGAAACAATAAAATATTTAATTATTTTATTAATTTAATTGCAAAAAAAGAAAGAACAAAGTCAAATTACCAGTATAAAAACTGAAAAGTTTGAATTGATCACCAATGAGAAGGAAATTAAAATAATAATTCAAAGCAATTTTGTCCAAGTGTGTATCAATAAATTTGACATTAAAAGTAAAATGAATATATATTTAAATATAAATTGCCCAGCTAACAGAAGAGGAAATGAAATACTTAAATAATTCCATCTCAGAAAAAAAAAAAGAAATTGAAAAAGCAATTAATGAATTGTTAAGAAAAAATCTCCTGGGCTATATGGATTCATAAATGAATTCTACCAAATATTTAAAAAGCAATTAATTCAAATTCTATATAAACTATTTGAAAATAATATGAGAAGAAGTATGGCCTACAATAGCTCTGGTGTAGGTCTGGACATTAACTTATGAGAGTCGGGTCCAGTAGAGATGGACTCACACATGCAAGTTTGAAATGCAAGAATCTACTAAATTTATTTTTTGAAACTCAGAATTTTATAACAAAAACTTATCTCAGGAATGACTGATTAGAGGAGATACAGTTCCATGATTTCTTGGGTAAATTTACAACATTTGTTCTTAGAAATATGCACATTTCTCTATCAGAAAAGCCTTTACAACCACCTCCACAGATTATCTCAAGTCAGGGTTCACTGGACAATAAACAAATCCATATAATGAGCAAGAATGCATATGTAATTCTGATGGAAAAGATAACCAAGAATATGTGTAAATCACTCCCAGGAGCTGGCCCTCTACAAAGAATGACTTCCAATACCTTCTATGACATAAATAGGGCATCACTACCTGAAGCAGAAAAAGTCAATAACAAAAATAAAAATATTGATCAATTTTCCTAATGAATGTTGATGCCAAAATTAAATATATGGAAAATGAATGCAGAGCAAAGTATATTAGACTTACTTTTGAAAATGTCTTCTTTCTATTTCTTTTTATATTCACATTTTTCTTTACTCTTAGTTCAAATTCTTCTTTCACAACAGTAATAATAATATGTAAATATGTTGAATATGGTTGTTGCATGGATAAGTTATACCAGATGCCACCATGCAGAGAGTAGAGGGAAGGGAATATGGTAGAAAAAAAAGTGAAACTCACAAAATTCATCCATGCAAATGGATGAATACTGATAAGTTAATGTCAATGTTATTGGAAAAATAAAATTAAAAACAAAGGATCTGTTATAATAGAAGGAAAAAAGGGAGAATGCAAAGACAAAGTAAATCTTACTGTCACAGATTCAATTCAAAAGAGGGAATGTTATATATTTCTGCTTAGGGTTCAGATTTATCCTACCCTCCAGGGAAGTAGAAGGGAACAGGAGAGAGGAAAATTTGAAGCAAGCAATAGTCAATAGTAAATCTCTGGGGGATGGGGACAGAGTTGGAGGGGGGTACAAGTGGGGTGGGCATGCACGAAGTGATTCAATGTAGGAGTCTTGACACAGACAAATAACCATGGAGTTCCACTAGAAACAGGAAGGCTAAATGTGTTGTCAACATTGTCTGAATGATCATTGCAAGGGAGATATTTTAGCTCTGTGGATTTATCCTCTATTGTTCTTTATCTAGATGAAGAAGAGTGGGTAAATCTGGGAGAGGGAAGCATCGTTAGTGAAGACTATCAATGATTTTTACAACAACATTCAGAAAATATGGATGTCATTGATTTTTTTCTCTATTCCAGCTAAAAGCAATGTTGTGAAAGTTTGTGGTTTAGAGTTAATCCTCTTCAACAACCCAGAGTATCAGAAGCTCAGGGTCAATCATAGAAACAAAAGATCATTTATATGCAATTATAAGGAACTTTGGTTTACAGTTTGCAAATTAGGACAATAGTGGTTTAACCTAAACTCTCTCCTTAAGGGTCTAGAATTAATATAAGAAGTTTACCTTCCACTTTTCTTGGGTCAGTTATAACATGACGGTTAATCCATATTTGTTGTTAAAAGTGACTTACCAAATTATCAAGTTGATCAACTCCTGCAGATGCATAAAAATTCATTGGAGAAGATTTAGCTCAACTAAAAGATCAAAGCATGCAGAAAACAGACCTAGAGCAATCTTTAGAATTAAGTCATTCATATGATGGAAGAGGAATGTTAGATAAAATTGATGGGAATTTACAAAGAGCTGCAGCACTAAGTCAACAGGAAATTGATATGAAAGATAAAGAAGCAGATCTGCAAAGAATAATTGAAGTTAGTATGCAAGGGGGTTCAACAAATATATCAAGAGAAAGTCCACATTCATCATCTACAAATTTATTAGTATCTCTTAATTCTGAAGAATAAGAAGAGAAGCTTACTTTTTAAAAGTAAAGTAGTCGATAAAAATTAAAATTGCATATTTAAAATGTGTTTTGTGAGTTTTTTCAATGTGACTATAAACAAAAAAAGAAAGAAAAAGCAAACCACCGAGTAAGAGGAAAACAAAAAGAAAAGAAACAAGAGGGGCAAGATAGGATTGAGGGCAACAAAAGTTTTTTTTTTTTTTTTTCACAGAATACACCAACGCAACCATAATTACATGGAATGCAGAAAGCTAGGAAACAATTTTCATAACTAATATTTGTTAGAAATTTTAAGGAATGGACTTTGGAAAAGTCTGGCAATACTTGCATGAAATGATGCTGAGTGAAGTGATCAAATCAGGAGAACATCGTATACATTAACAGCAACTTTGTGAGATGATCAACCATAAATGATGCAGTTTCTCTTCAGCAGTCCGGTGATCAAGGGCAACTGTGAGAGACTTATTATGGAATCAACATCCAAAGAAAACTAGGGAGTCTGATTACTGAGCAAGCATACTATGTTTACTTTTTATTCTATTTTATTTTTTTTTTTTTAGATTTTTCAAGACAATGGAGTTCGGTGGCTTGTGCAAGGCCACAAGGCTAGGTAATTATTAAGTGTCTGAGGGCGGATTTGAAACCAGGTACTCCTGACTCCAAGGCCAGTGTTCTATCCACTGCACCACCTAGCTGCCCCCATTATGTTTACTTTGTAAAACTTCTTTTTTATTGTTTATTTCTCCCTCATGATTTTCCTTTTTGCCTTACTTCTAACTGTTCTTTCACAGCACACTTAATACGGAAATATGTTAAGGATTATTGAACATATACAACCTATAACAGAATGTTTGCTGCCATGTAGAGAGAGGAGGGAAGAATGGGCTGCAGAAAAATGTGGATCTCAGAAGTTCGAAAAAGGATTAATGTTGAAAGCAATCTAATTTATGTAATGGGGAAAAATAAAAAAAACCTAAGTACAACTTTTATCATAAATAGATTTGGGGTTTATAGAAATTATTAATTTTATACCATGTGATTAAGAAAAATTGTGAAGTGTGATTTTGAATTCTCAGGTCAAATTATTCCATCAAAACTTTAGTTTTGAAACATCTTTAAGATCACAGACTCTAGAGTAAATACCATTAAACATTGATAGTGAGATATTTTACTTAACCAGTTTCCCTAAAAATGAGATAGTAAAATAAATGGTCCCTACTTTCCCAAAAACAAAGAAAACTTGTACAAGACAGGATCGATAATATCTTCAATGCTTTCTGAAATGCTCTGCCTATTCTGGATAGCTAACCACACAAGAACTGAACATTGTGTTGCATAAGATTAGGGATAATAGTTCAGTAGGATATTGTAAACTACATTTAAATTATAATATTCAAATAACTTATCTCATTCTTCCATTAATACATATAATACTTATAGATAAGAATCCAACCCACTTAACTCCATTATTGACAAAGTCAAACTTCTGTGATTGTCAGGTTACTTAATCTTTATACAATACTATTTCCAAATGGTAGAACACATGTGCATTTCCTTTTCCCTACTGATAAATCTGAAAATTGGCAGGAAATAAAATTAAATTATGTAATTTACTGAAAAATTGTGAATTTGTATGATGGTAATAAAGCACAATATATAATGTAAAAGTGTGATACTGGGGAAATCCTTTGAGAGAAGAAAGTTATCTATATATGCAAAAGGAGTTTATTGATATATAAATTTTATCTACCAATGAAATCACAAGGTCAACTTAAATATGCTAAATATTTCTTCAATTTTACTATGTTAGATTCCTATTATTACAAAATTATTCTCTTGGTATACTGCTAAATAAGAAAAAATTCTCACAATCACTATTGATTGTGGCAACTACATGGCACAGTGGATAGAGCACTAGCCCTGGAGTCAGGAGTACCTGCGTTCAAATGTCACCTCACTCCCTTAATAATTGCCTAGCCAGGTGACATTGGTCAATTCACTCAACTCTATTACTTTATATAACATAAACATAAAATAAATTAAAATCACTATTGATTTCCTCATTTGTATATTGAAGAGGCAGATAATATTTTCCATAAGATATTTTTTTTTCAGTTTTTGCAAGGCAATGGGGTTAAGTGGCTTGCCCAAGGCCACATGGTTAGGTAATTATTAGCATCTGAGGCCAGATTTGAACTCAGGTACTCCTGACCCCAAGTCCAGTCCTCTATGCACTCCTCCATGTAAAATCTATTTTTATAGATTTAGGTGCATCAATTTGTAAGTCATGCATTTAATAGGATTAGAATGAGAATGATATTACCACAAAATATATTATCTGCATATATAATGTTGATATACATATTTGACAAAACTTATTTTCATAAATTTTAATGACATATTTTTAAAGGTGATAATTGCATAAACTTAATGTTATAAATGAATGAAAAGAAAAACCTGCTATAGTAAAGAAAATTGTACATTTTATTCACAAACCTTGCAAGATATACCTTACAAGGTATGGGTACTTAATCTAGACATGAAGCGTGAATTAGTCTTCAAAGTCAGGTAAATTATGGATTTCAGAAACTCTTTCCCCTCCCTCTTAGATGTTCATAGGCTCTCATAGTTTGAGTTACAATCTAAGAGGTCCACACATTCCATGACATGCTCCTAATTTGACCCCCCCCCACATCATATGACACATGATATGCTAAAGAACCCCAATCATCACAGGGTTGTGTGGGTTAACATTCAATTACCTAATTGTGCAAATTCAGCATTTGCTCAAGATATCTAGGTCACTCTTGACCAGCTGAGAACTGGTTTGGGGTTTGGTATCCCTGGAATGGAATTAGGAAAACTCTTCCAGTCTTGTGATTGTCTGGGCCATTTCCCCTTTGTAATGAATTCCCTAAGGGCTCCCCTCCACACCCTGTGAAGACCCTACATTTCTCAAAACTCCCCCCTTTTCTTTTTAATAACAACTTGGTCTTCATACTTCAACAGCAGTGTCTTCCTCAAAGGAACTCACAATCCTCATCCTTGTTAGGACTATGACTTTCCCTATCAATATCTTTACCTCTTCTTTATTAGAGTCATACACCAGTCCTAATTTGCTGATAAAATCTTGTACTATTTGAGTTATTAACTCAATCATACATGGGAGACACACATGGCTAATAGGATTATTCCACTATAGGGCCACTAGTAAGATACCCAGTAACTGTTTCCACCATGAACTAGTAAACCAATTCATTCCAGAGGTACTGAATGGGCTTGTCCACATTTAGACTGGAACATGAGTCAACTTTCTAATATCTCTGGTTATCTTCTTTATCACCTGCCCATTGTCATCTATACTTAGGCAGCAGCTTGACAAGTTCAATTTACCACAGCCTCCTCCTTCCTTGGCCAACAGGTAGTCTAGTATCAATATATGTTGAATACTTGCCTCTCTTGTTTGATTGGCTTGGGAAGCCAGCAAGTCTAAGACCCTAGCTGTTTGAGAATTATTTCAAGTATAGCTTGGAGTCTGAATAGCTTATTCAGGATATAAATTTGAGTTCCATAGCCCTAACTCCCACCCTGTTCTGAGGTAGTAGGCCCTTTAATCTAAATAACTCCTTGAGCATCTCTTTGGACAACTGGGTCTAGGCAGTAGTCCTACAAATACAATAATGTCCCTCTAGTACTAGTTGGTCTTCCAGGTATAGTTTTCAACAAATGGATAATACTGTACCTCCTCTTTATTTCCAAGGGGCCCTCTTAAATAGGTCATATAATCATCATGATAATAGGTACATTTCCAAAGTTGCTGTACTTCCTTCCACTGCAAGTTTTTATACCAATGTCTTTAGAAAGGTCCTCTTGGCTCCAAAATCCAAACTAAATTCCTGATTTTGTGCCATTGGATCCCACCCCTAGAATAGCTAATATACCTAATGATGTTCCTTAAATTATCTTTCTTGCAAATGGCCATTTCAGCACTTTCCATGTAAGTACATACTGACTCATAATCAGTTTCCTTTAACAAATGCCCAACTTTGTGCATCTTTACAAGGGATCCAGGCACCATCATTAATCTCACATAAGTCTGAGGCCACCTATCTCTTAAGTTGGGCAGTCCTGAACATATATATATATATATATATATATATATATATATATATATATATATATATACATATTTATTAGTATTTTACAACATGACCAAACTCACAAGCTTGAGTCAATGTGATCATTCTCATTGGGAGTTTGCTCCATTCACAGACATTCAACAGTATGTCTTTGTTCTAAAAGTACCCAGCATCTAACTTAAAATAAAACAATTTTAACCTTTGCTCTCATTACAATAATGATTCTTAAATGACATCCTTAATCAAAATGAACTTTTTCCCTAAATTTTCCTATATTTTCCTTTTCCTGGTATACTTAGCTAATTCAAACTCATTTCCTCAAACTAGAACTTGAAACTGTAATTATCCTAAGAATTTCCCATTCTTCTTACCTAAATATCCCCTCTAATACAAAAACTAAGGAAACTTATATCCTATCTTAACATGTAGCTGATAGCAGGTTTCAGAGCCAGATATCTCAACCATCTCTGGCTATTAGATCTAATTTACTTAAAACTTTCCAGGACATTAAAGGAAATTTCCTTTATGAATATTGAAATGTCAGTGTCCAGGCAGAAGTTACATGGGTAAGTCAAATGTCTTAGGTCAGATTTATTTATCCAGGTGAGATATTATCCAAATGTCATTTTAGGAAATCAAGTCAAAGGGGTCCAACCTCAGCCATATTGCAAAGCCACCCCTTTGGCTTCCCATCCCTGTCACCTGACATCCTTGGCCCATTGGCTTCCTTGGCTCCAAGAACATGACATTTTCCCAGTAGCATTTCTTTTTGTTGTCCATCCTGGTATCTGACATAAGAGAAAATTAAAAGTCCTGTGATTTAAAATAGCTGTTTTACCTAATTAGAACTTCCAGTGAATTCAATTCACTAAGTTCCAATTATAATCTTAATGTAGTCCCCATTAGTGGAACCCCTACCCAAAGCTTGATTATCCTCCCTGCGTCTTTGCCTAAAAACTGGTATTCTAACTATGATTGGCCCTACAGGCCTGTCTCCTACTTCTTACTAAAGATATCCCTTTGTGTGAAATCATATCTACTCCATCTCTATGTAAAGATGGCATATCAGATTCCCCTTGGCTAGAGAAACATCCTTTAGCTTATTGTATCTTATAACAAATAAATGACTCATTTGTCCAGGAGATTGCACAGAGAAACATCAAATTATCTTGTGTTTCTCTTTCCTAAATTATATAATGCATTGACTTCAAAGCAAACAACCACTGCTTTGGAATATACATATATAGATCCAAAATATTCCCAATTTACATACATAGCTAGAAACTTCTATATGTAAACTTGTTTTCCTACTAGCCATCCTCAACATACAAGTGGTTATTTTTCCCAAGGCAATTGGTTTAAGTGACTTGTCCAAGGTCACATAGCTAAACAATCACCAAGTATCTGAGGCCTGACCTGAACCCAGGTCTCCTGACTCCAAGGCTGGTGCTCTATCCACTGAGCCACCTGGCTGCCCTCTAACATACAAACTACTTTTCAGAATTCTATAAAACCGTTCACACATCTTAGGGAGCTTTAAATGTTCGACATGCGTTATTAATTTCATTATAACAGAACAGCAATAAGAGTAACAAAGTAACACATAAATTACAAGATTGTACAAAGCAATTCCTCCATTATTAAATTATTCATGAATGCACAGATCTATCCCAGAAAGGTTCATATTTTTTCATATTTTCCTTATTGCCGTTCAAAGCAATCAAATTTATCCCGGGCTTTAACATTACAGTATTTAAATAACATATCCACAATAGATAACTAAATATTGCAAATATAATCTCCTTGTGGTTGCAAAAGAATCACATAACTGAGAAACACAACTTATTCATCAATAAGTTACGTTCCAATAGGACCCACAATTGCAATTTGTTCAGAGCCCGCATCAGCTCTCTGCAGTTAACAAAGAGAGAAGTCTACATTCATGACTTCTTTAAAATTAGACGTGAATTGTTAATATACATTAAACATTAAGATTCTTATTTAAACATCTCATTTCCCTTAGAACAAGAGCAAAATGAATATCCCATGTTCTTTATACTTTTGTCTTTTAAACAAATTCTCAGAATCCAATCTCATACATATGACACTTTTAAAACCCCAATGTAATTAAAACTCAACTAACTTCCCAACAGTTTAGTTTGATAAAAACTTTAGAGTATCTTATACAGGAAATCCAGCATTCACATTCCAAAAGCTCTATCCAAAATAAAAATACAATTGTTAGCATTATTAAACTTAACATTAAAACCACTTAGAGCTTTTCTCAAAATAAATCAGTAAACTTCCTTGATAACCTAGGTATTTCTCTTCTTAGTTAACCCAGTACCACTTTTCTTTAAGCCAAAGGTGTTACAATTGAGTTTAAAATCCCAAACCACATAACGTCTTGCAAAAGTTACAATAGTGTTAAAACAGTTTAATCCCTAACTTATATAACAATCTAAGTTATTTAATGCCTCCCATTCCTCCCATTCTGTACAAATTAAAACACTAGTATCCCTCTTTTAAACCCATCAGTGTGCTTTCCAAAACTCTATTCCAGAAACTTTAAAAACAATGTGAGTCATCACTCAGGCCATGTGGCCAGCAGATATTCATTAAACATGATTTCCTTACAATAAAGGTGTCTCTTAATGCCTGGATCTTATAAAGATTTTATCATTCAAATCACACATCCCACCTGTGGAGGGATCTTTCCCTTTAAGCTTAAGCTCTTGAGCTCTCCTGTCTATTTCCCCCTCCCTCCATGGGTGGGTGTGGCACTTAGGTAGACTCAAGTCTAGGGTTCAAGTCTTAACCAGATGGCAGATGGGATCAAGACCACCACTGTGTCCAAGCCACCACCCTTTCCCCCTACCCAGGAAGAAAGCATGGGATCTTTCTCAGACACTCATAAATGTAAAAAAAAATATCTTCCCTCCTAGAACTTCTCAATCTTTCCCCTAAAGTTTCTCTCTTCTCTTATACTCTTCTAAACTCTCCCCAAAGCACAGTTTTTTTTCTATTTACGAATCCCCCTCCCTTACATAACTCTACATACCTTGAACAGATATCACAAGCTCTGTCAGGGAAGGGCTGATTTCCACTTGGGGGCCACTGAACACTACTTTATTCTCCCCCACCTTCTGAAACTCCTGGGCCCAACATCCAGCTATACCTCTTTTAAAACTTAAGCTGGGTCCTCAGACCCAGAAATGCATAATACAGACACGTAAACAAGACAGGACATAGAACAAATACACCCACTCCCGCGAGAACATTCAAACTCACTCACACAGCATTGGATCCAATTGGTTTCCTAAATTTAGAAAACATTTCTTTTTGTCCTCTCTCCAGACTTTCCCTTTCCTCTTGGGTCCCTTTGATAGTCTCCTCCTCTCTAGGAGCAGCCAGAGGACCCCACCTAAATTTTTTATCTTCTTCTAACTTGCTTGGAAATAATTTAGCATTCCCCAATTATCCAGCATGCTATATATTCCACCTCCTCTTTATTTAAAGGTACCTTATGGTTCACTGTTCATCAGACCCAAACCTTGGGCCACCAGACAGAATGTCCATGGATGGGGATTTGTGGCCATTCAGAATAGCAGTATCTGATGAACTTACTTTTCTCTTTACCTTGGACAGCATTCTCCTTGTCCCATCTTTCCCACCCAAAGTCCTCTCCTTGGGTATTGAATGGGGGGGGGGTGTCTCTTCCTCCCCTCCCTGTGGCACCTTTTCAACCCCTGGCTTCCCATCTTGGACTTCCTTTCCTGGAATTGTCTAGAATCATCCTTGGAAAATAAAAACCGAAGTTTCCCTACATTTCTGGGTCATTTCCACAAATTTCCCTCACACTCTCCATCAATGGCAGGGTTTTAGGTCTGTTCAGAGATCCACCCGAGGGAAGCCCAGAAAAGAAATGAGGATCTGGCTTGAAATCAAGCTAAGAGTGCTCCCTCCCCCAGTCACTTCTGGGTCTTCCTTGAGGGGTTCTGAAGATCCCGAAAGATCCCCCAAATTTTTATAAATGAATGAAAAGGAAAACCTGCTAGAGTGAGAGAAAATTGTATATTTTATTCACAAACCTTGCAAGATACACCTTACAAGGTAAGGGATTTCACCTAGACGTGAAGCATGAATTAGTCTTCAAAGTCAGGTAATTTTTGATCTTCAGAAACTCTTTCCCCTCCCTCTTGGATGTTCATAGGCTCTCAGAGTTTGAGTTACAATCTAAGAGGTCCATCCATTCCATGACATGCCCCTAATTTGATCCTCCCCACATCATATGACACATGATATGCTAAAGAACCCCAATGTCACAGGGGGTATGTGGGTTAATATTCAATTACCTAATTGCGCAAACTCAGTAGCATTAGGTCAAGCTCTCTAGGTCACTCTTGACAGGTTGAGAACAGTTTTGGGGTTTGGTATCCCTGGAATGGGATTAGGAAAACTCTTCCAGTCTTGTAATTGTCTAGGCCATTCCCACTTTGTAATGGATTCCCTAAGGGCTCCCTTGCATACTCTTTGAAGACCAACACCATACATTTCTCACACTTAACTAATGTGTTTCCTCTTGATTTATTATTAGAATGGCAAGAAGAAATTGTGGATTGAGAACCAACATCAAACTTCACAAAATTTGGTTTAAGATCTTCACTTTAGCTCCTACTGGCTATATTTTCTTTAGCAAGTAACCTATTCAGCTTTCTAAGGCTATAAATTACAAAAAAAAATTGCTGTCCTGCACTGATAAAATACTGTTATGAACCCAGGGATTCCCTGACTTAATAAAATATATCTTAACTCCTAACCTATTAATTGTACAAGATGAATAATGTTGGATTTAGAAATGAGAGATTTATTCAGGTAATTTATTCAGGTAATAGGTTGTAGCCACTTGATTCAGGAACACCTGAGTTCATATCTAGCATCATAATCTTATTGCCTACATGAGCACTGAGTATATATAATATCTTCTCTTTGTCTAAATTTACTCCATTGTGATTTAAGGAAAATTATAGCACCTACTCCCAGGCGTGCAAGAATAAAATGAAATAATGTTTGCAAAGTTATTTGCACATAAGTAGCAGTTAATTATATGTGGATTTTTTTCTCCTTCCCTTCTCCATGTCATGACCTAACTTTGTTATAATATGCAATTCTTAAAATGGTATCAAATGAATTTCAATTAAAGAATGTAAGAATATCATTAGCATTGAATATTTAGGGAGTATATGAACACAGGTTTTAAATATTTGAAGGACTTCCATATATTAGATATTAAATTCATTTAACTTCAATAAAGAGAGCAGAAGGACAATTTTCTGACCAAAATTTGTCCATATAGATTCTGATTCTATGTAACAAAGAACTCAGGCTTAAATGTATTCAAAAACGGAATGGATATATACTACTTGGATAGTTTCTTTTCAAAAGAAGAGGTCTGATTCCTTTCAAATAGAAATATTTAATAATGGTTAATTATGTAGAAGTAGAAATGTCTATGCTTTGTAGAAGGCAAAAGTCAAATTAAAGATTGGACTGCATGATTTCTGAGTTAACCTTCCAAATCTTATATATACATGAGTCTCCATATTTTCATCTGTTTTTAGCCTGTTTCCATATTAGTATGAAAAAAAAGAACAGTATGAAGTAGATAATCAGTAAAATTCCAATTAAGTTTGAAAAACGTATAATTCAAAAATACATTCTATAATTTAACAACTGAATTGCCTATATGTTTTATTTAGACATATTATTTGTAACACAATTTTAAAATCTTGAAAAAAACCTTTCCATTCTAATTATTTAGTTTTATTTGATATATCATTTTTCACATATTCAGGGACACTTTTACTCTTTCTGATTCTAACAGAAAACATTTTATATTTTTATTTTTTATCAAATTAACATTTTATTTGTTTTCTAATTATATACAATGGTAATATGTACCCTTCATTTTTTGCAAGGTTCTGAATTCTACAATCCCCACCCTTTCCCTCCCCCCACACAGAAGGCTGTCTGACAGTCTCTTCATTGTTTTCATGCCCTACATTGATGTAAATTGAATGTTCTAAGAGCAAACATGAGAATAAACATATACCTTCTCCCCTCCCAAGAAGATGAGAAACCTCAAGAATAGAGACAGAGAGAAAAAATTGTACTTCATTCTGTGTTTATTTTCAATGGCTCTGTCTCTGGCGTGAGTTGCTTTCTAAATCATAAATCCATCAGAGAAGTAGCTTCAATATTTTCCCTCAGTTGCTATTACTAGCTGTACCTCCACTCTATTTTGCCCCAAACTCATTTATTCTATTCTCTCTCCTTTCAACCTGGCCCTGTCCAACAGTGTGTTGAATCTGAGTAGCCTCTCCCGCAATCTTCCCTCTCTTCTATCACTTATTACCTCCTACCCTCCCCCCCCCCCCATACCCCCTCATCCTATCCCTTTCCTCCCATCCTTCTCCAGGGCAAGATAGATTTTCCCACCCTATTAAGTGTGTATGTCATTTCCTCCTTGAGTCATTTCTGATGAGAAAGAAGGCTCACTCATTCCCCCTTGCCTTCCACCACCTCCACTCCATTAAAAAAGCTTTTTCTTGACTCTTATGTGGAATCTCTCAGATTTTTCTTCATCTCCTTTTCTTTCCTCCCAGTACTTTTCCCCATCACCCATTGACTCCATTCCTTTACCACATCATACCATTATATACCGCTCCTTCCTAAGTCCTGTCTATATATGCTCCTTCTTACAGCTCTTATAAATGAGAAAGGTCATATGAGTTATCAATATCTACTTCCCATGCAGGAATACAAACAGTGCAACATCATCAAGTTTCTCATAGTTAGTCTGTCTCTTCCACTCCCTCTATGGTTCACAAGAATCCTGTACTTGGAGATCAAACTTTCTGTTCAGCTCTGATTGTCTCAATAGGAAAGTTTGAAAGTCCCCTATTTCACTGAAAATCCATTTTTCCCTCTGAAAGAGATTGTTCAGTTGATTCTCTTTTGTAAACCATAATCTTTTGCCTTCTGGAATATCATATTCCAATCCCTGCGAGCCCTTAAAGTAGATACTGCCAGATCAGGTGTAATCCTGACTATGGACCCTTGGTAGTTGAATTGTCTGTTTCTGGTAGCTTTTAGAATTTTCTCTTTGATTTGGGAGTTTTGGAATTTGGCTATAATATTCCTGGAAGTTTTTCTTTTGGGATCTCTTTCAGCAGGTGACCATTGAATTCTCTGGATTTCTATTTTACCCTCTGCTTCTAGGATCTCAGGGCAATTTTGCTGTATTATTTCTTGAAAGATGAAGTCTAGGCTCTTCTCCTGGTCGTGGCTTTCAGAAAGTCCAACCATTTTCAAATTATTTCTTCTAGATCTTTTTTCAAGGTCTTTTGCTTTTCCAATGAGATATTTCACATTTTCTTCTAATTTTAGACTTTTATGGAAGAGTTTTATGTCTTCCTGATTTCTTGCAAGGTCATCAGGTTCCTTTAGTTCCATTTTACATTTCAAAGAATTATTTTCTTCAGAGGGCTTTTTTATCTCCTTTTCCAGCTGGCCAATTCTGCTTTTTAAGGCATTCTTCTTCCCATTTGCCTTTTGTTTTGCTATTTCCATTAGGCCTAAACTGGTTTTTAACATATTATTTTCTTCAGTATTTTTTTATATCTTTCAGTAAGCTTTTGATTTGGTTTTCATGATTTTTCTGCATCGCTCTCAATTTTTCTTCCCACTCCCTTAATTGCTTTTCAAAGTTTTTATTTTTTTAGCTCATCCATAGTCTGAGCCCATTTACTTTTTCTCTTGGAGTTTTTGGATATGAAAGCTTTAATTTTATCATCATCTGAGTATGTGTTTTGACTAAATTAATTCCCTATAGTCAAATTCTTCTTTTTTTTTTTTTGTTGTTTACTCATTTCCTCACCCCAAGACTAATTACAGCACTTCTAAGGCTTTGGGGTTGTTTTTTGTAGGGGGACACTGCACTGGGACCTTAATTCCTCCAAGGTCTTATGCTCTTTAGTCTGTGATTTGATATGTAGATGGTCCCCATACTTCTCTCTGCCCTGGGGGTAAAGGAGAGATCCAGCTTGGTTATATAGTATGGAACCTCAAACTGCAATATGTGAGTGTAGGCAAACAGCAGAGTACTACCCCAGGGAGAATAGAGAAAGCTCTGCAGACTTCTGTTACCATTTCAGTTGGTGCAGACTGCTTTCTCCCAATTCTTGCTGCATATTCTGCAGTCATGCTCCTCACTCCACAGTCAATCAGGTGCAACAGATTCCTCTTCCCACCCCTTCAAGCTGTTGTGGGGAATTTCTGCTCTGGGCTGGACTGAACTGCACTGTGCGGAGGCTGTTTTTCTAAACCCCACTCCTGGTGAAATATACCTATCCCATGGAATTTCAGAGTTATCTTGGACTGTGAAAATGTATCACTCAGTCTTTCTCTGGGTTCTGCCCTTCTGAATTTTGGCTAGAGCCATCCTTTGACTTTGGGGGGGGGGTTGGGGGATCAGAGTTCTAGGGAAATTCTGCCTTTATGCTGCCATATTGACTTAACCTCACCCCAACCAGAAAGCATTTTCAAAAAAGGAAACAGCCCTGGATTCAGTACAAGATGTCTTCAAGAACCAGGTCACTAAATTTCTATGCAATCTTGGGTAAATCACTGAATCCATAATGGCTTCATTATGGTCATAATTAAAAGAAACAAATAATGTTAGAATATGTAGTCTCTGGAGATCTTTGCAGCTTTAAATTCTAAACTGTTAAGTTGGTCTCCTGAACAAAAGCAAAGTTATAAGATATTTTTAGAACAATGGTTCTTCCTGATAAAAATTTCACCTTTGCATTCTCATTTAGAAGGGTAGAAAATTACTTTTAAAAACTTTTAAAAGTCTTTCTATAAATTTATTTCCTTAGATGAGCTGCATTTCTACATTTTTGTCACATACAAACTTTAGTAAAGATGATATAATGAGGAAAAACTTGCAAAGTTGAGTTAAATATAAAAACATATTCATATAATGGTATGAATTATAAAAACTTCAAATAAAGGTAAACTATTCAATAATGTTCCTAATAATAATAATGATATATACATGTATATATGTACACATGTACATACATATATATACATATATATACATATATATATATATATATATAGATATATATATATATATAT
Organism: Macrotis lagotis; assembly: GCF_037893015.1. Classification (NCBI taxonomy): domain Eukaryota; kingdom Metazoa; phylum Chordata; class Mammalia; order Peramelemorphia; family Peramelidae; genus Macrotis; species Macrotis lagotis. Next base: position 150,449,339 of record NC_133663.1, on the reverse strand, counting down.
ACATATCCAGAACATTGATATATTTTTGAAAACTGGAGTAGTTTGTTTTTTTACCTGAAGATCTTTTTGTTAAAATAAAAGTTTGTAAAATAAATTTCTTGAAAGCCCAAAATAATACAAGCCGGTAAAAATGCAAGTTACAAATATTACAATACTACAATGCAAGGTCAAAGAATTGTTATACATAATGAAGTAGTGATGTTAATATCTAAGATAATAAAATAGTATTAACTGCAATAGCTGCATACATGAATAAATCACCCCTAAACTACACATGAATCCAATTCTCATTCCATATTAAGAAGACATAAGAGATCATGAAGCCTCAATATTTATTGTATTTATATTGTAGGCTAATATGATCAAGAAAATTATTATCCTGGAGCTGCCTTTCAGCCTCTCATCAACTATCTTTTATTTCATAACTAGCATAAATCTAATATGATAGAGTCAAAAGACAAAAAAATAGTTTACTGGCCTCCCAAAGTTTTCTCTTCTGCCCAAGATGGAGGGAAATGAGGCACTGTGCTAAAATTGCTTGGCTTTCTCACAACATGAATATGAATCAAGTCTCTTAACACAATTTTGATCTGCAAAACAGAGAAAATTAAGCTAGAAGAAGTCTATCTCCCAACAAGGTCTGTCTCAAGGAGCATATGTGAGCTGAGGCAGGGAGTAGAGAGTCAGAAGAGGGGTGCCAGGTTGAGGCCCGAGGTCCAAGGCAAAAACAACAGTTGAGTCTTTGACCCTGTGAGTGGCAGATGGGGGAGCTTCAGTAGGACTAGAGTGGGAATTCAAGCACAGAGGGTTGGAGAGTTGCACAGTGCAACTGGACTTCAATCCACTCAACTCCACTAGTCTAGAGGACAAGAATCATAGTCCTCATTTTTTTTAACAGAATCCTCTTCCCAGAACAACACAGTAAAAGTCCCCTCCCCAACCCCTCAGGCTCAGGCATAGGCAGCAGATCTTTCTCAGTAGAATAAGGAGATTAACTATCTAGCCTGAGGGCCCATTGCACATTATTCAAGGATAACCATTATTGTGGCCTCCACCCCCTCCTACAGGCTTGGGAGTGGGCCACAAATCAAGGTAACAGACACTGTAGAAAAAGTAAATAACTGGGGGGCTAGGTGATCCAGTGGATAAAGCACCAGCCCTGGAGTCAGAAGTACCTGGGTTCATATCTGGTCTCAGACACTTAATAATTACCTAGCTGTGTGACCTTGGGCAAGCCACTTAACCCCATTTGCCTTGCAAAAAAAAAAACCTAAAAAAAAGAAAATAAAGTAAATAACTGCCCCTACTGGCCAGCCCACTTGGAGTTTCTAAAAGGAGTGAAAAAAACTTCTAGGGATCTCTACACCAAAGGTTTGTGAACCAGCCACTTCCCCAACACCAGATCCTATGAAAATGAAGAAAAGCCATTGGAAGGAGGGTCCATAGAAAACTACCTTGAAGCCAAAGTTCTTAACTCAGAGAGAGATCTAGACCTTCTGAGGAGAATTGTTCTCCAGCCCAGAAAGACTTCTTAGAAGAAATTAGGAAAGAGATTAAAAATCAATTGGGAAAATAGGGAAAAGAAACTCAAGAAAAAATTAACACCTTGAAAAAAGAAACAAATCCTTGGACAATACAATTGGACAAATGCAATTAGAAAATAATTCTGTTAAAACCTAAATGGGGCAAATGGAAAACTCCTTCAAAAATAGAATTGAACATTTGAAAAAGGAGTTGCAAAAGGTAAATTAAGAAAATTCTCTTAAAAAAGAAAGGTATCAGGGTGGCTAGGTGGCACAGTGGATCTAGTACCGGCCCTGGAGTCAGGAGAACCTGAGTTCAAATCCAGCCTCAGACACTTAATAATTACCTAGCTATGTGGCCTTAGGCAAGCTACGTAACACCATTTGCCTTGCAAAAATCTAAAAAAAGATATTTGTTGACACAAATGACTTCATGAGACAAATATCTCTTAAAACAAAAAAATAAAAAAAAATAGAATAAAACATCAAATACCTCATTGACAAATGTACTGCTCTAGAGAACATATCCAGGAAAGTCAACTTAAGAATCATTGTGCTTCCTGAAAACATTGAGGAAAACAAAGCCTGGACTTGATACTATAGTGATGGATAATACCCCTTATAGCAGGGAACTAGAGGGCAAAATAGTTATTGAATGGATATACCAGTCCCCTCCTGAATGGGATTAAAATATGAAAGGATCAAGGAAAATTTTGGCCAGTTTCCAGACCTATCAGATAAAAGAAAATCCTACAAGCAGCCAGAAAGAAGCAATTTAAATTCCAAGGAGCTAAGAAAGCATTACTGTTGATAGCTGCATCAACATTAAGGGACTGAATGGCAAAGAATGTTATATTCTGAAGAGTAGGGGAGCTTGAAATGCAGCCAAGAATTCAATATCCTGCAGAACAGAGCCATCTCTTCCAGGGAAAAGATGGCCATTTAATGAAATAGGAGACTTCCAAGTTTTCCTGATGAACAGATCAGAGTTAAATAGAAAATTTGTACTTCAAACAGGAGACTCAAGAGACATATGAAAAGGGAAAAACAAAGGGAAAAAGAATAAAAATTTGCTATGCAAAAAGATGAAACTGGTTCTGTCCCCAACTAGGACAAAGATTTGCATAACTCTTGAGAATTATATTTCTATTAGACAGAATACACTTAGCCAGAAGTATTGGACACTCATTACTTATCCATGACTCTGATAGAATGATTTAAAAACAATATCTCCTTAAAAGGGGGTGATAGTAAAGATATGGGAGGATGAAGGAGAATGGATGATGTAAATCGCATTACATAAAGAGGTACAATAGGATCTATTAAAACAGGGGGGAGGAAGGGAGGAAATGAGAATCACCTGAATGTTACTTTCATCAGATTTTATCAAAGTTAGCATACACAGACTCAGTTAAGTTAATAACCTTATCTTACCTTTCAAGAATTAAAAGAGGAAAGGGGAGAGAAGGAAAAAAGAAGAACTAACAGAAGGATGGGAAGGAAGAAGATGCAAAGGGAAAGGTGAAAGTGAAGTATGATATCAATATTTGTGGATAGTCTGATAGGACTCAAAGGCTTGACTCTGGGGTCACAGACATTCCATTAATTTGCAATATTGATATTAGTGTATAGTTCGACTGGCTCCAGATGCTTGACCCTGGGGTCATGGTATATGAGTTGTCTAAAACTTTACAAAATACCCTTGTAAGCCTAATTGCCTTGCTGTATCTGTTAAATTCCAGGAATGCCTCCCTCTTCCACAGAGGTGGCTGGAACCATAAGGAAGTAATTTCCACCCCGTCAAACCTGTGGAAAGTCTGTGAATTCCTGACTCCCTCCATCTCAGAAAATATGTTCTAACATTACAAAAATACCCTGACCCCCTTCTCACCCCTATCTATATGGAACATTATGACAGGACAATATATACAACTGCTGTCTTTGCTTCTGTATCCTGATTGCTCTCAGGACCCCTCCTCCTCAAAATACTATAAAAACCCTATCCCCTGAACACTCAAGTACTGTCTGATTTGGGTACTCAATGCCCAGATAGTCGCCAGGAATAAAGATCTACAATCTTATCAAATTCTGGTCTCCATCTCATTCTTTGGGTACAACATTTGGAGGCTCCAGCAAGATCCCAGCATCATGCATTGCTGGGGAGACCCTCTGCAGCCAACAGAGGCAGGACCCGAAAAGCTTAGGGGTAACGACTTTTAGGGAAGCCAGCTCCTGAAGAAGTCCCAGGGCCCCAGTACTCAGCACTCTTAAGCCTAGTATACATCCTGCTCCTGGTGAGCAGCGATTTGGAACTGTATGGAGGAAGAAACCTGCGAAGGTAAGACATCTGTGTTTTGTTTGTCTAGCTAGCTTGGGGAGGATAAGACCAGCCAGACCCAACACTAATATTCTTTCTTCCAGATATTAGGAAGAAGTTGCAAAAACAGGAGGGATTTGAAGGAATGAATATGTCACAATTGATTGAGATAGCACTGAAAGTTTTTAAATACCAGGGAAATCTCAACTGATGCTACAGGGAAGAAAGTGGCAAAAATGGTCGTGTCGGCTCTTAAAGATCAACCCACAGGCCCCCAGAGGGGTTGAAGTGTCTGACCACCTTTAGGAAAGAATCAGTGTTCCTATTGTAAGGAGATAGGGTACTGGAAAAATGAATGTCCCAAAGCCAAAGCCACCCCTCTCCTCTCCCTCAAAGCATGATGGGGCCCAGGTTCCTTTCCCCTCAACCTCATGGAACCTAGGGTGAGGCAGAATATTGAGGGGTATCCTGTAGATTTCCTTGTAGACACAGGGGCCACCCACTCTGTCCTTTAACAATCATTAGGGCCCCATTTCCCCCACAAGTCTTCTATCAAGGGACCCAAGGGCAAAGTCATTTCCTGCACATTGACCTCTGAATGCTCTGTGGATCTGAGTAGAGGAATAGTTACTAATTCCCTTTTAGTCATGCCATATTGACCCTACCCCCTTCTAGGTCACAATCTCCCGAGAAAACTACAAACCACGACTTCTTTTTCAGATTCTGAAGCCACTTTGACTGTCCCTGGGGACTGGCCCCAGCATGTTTTAGTCACTGACCCCCTCTCCTCTGAATATTTGCTTAACGAAGCTCCAGCTCGGTCAATCCAGCCCACCTCTTCATTCCGGCACAATCTCCTAACTTCCTTTCCTCTTCTTTGTGCTGAGTCTAATGCTCCTGGGCTGGCCTCACACTACCCTCCTGTGATAGTAACTTTAGTGGCCACTGCCTCCCCAGGCTCCATAAAACAATATCCTTTAGCTGATCAACCTGAACCGGCATAACAGTTCACATTTTCCACCTTCGGACAATAGCATATTAATTCCATGCCAATATATTTGGAAAACCCCTCCTCCTCCCTATTAAAAAGCCTGGATTCTTTAATTACCGGGCTATCCAAGACCTCAGGGAAGTAAACAAAGAGGTAGAGACTATTCACCCTACAATTCCGAATTCCTTTACCCTCTTGAGTATGCTCCCTCCCAATCATATTTTCTAAGCTGTGCTTGATCTGAAGCATGCATTCTTCTCTATCCCCCTGGCCCCTGCCAGTCAGCCTCTGTTTGCCTTCACTTGGGTAGACCCAGAACATGGTTTCTCTGGCCAATTAACCTGGACTAGGCTGCCTCAAGGCTTCAAGAGCTCTCCCACTTTGTTTGATCAGGCCCTTCACAAAGACCTGTCCACTTTTTGCTCTAACAACCCTGCATATTCTTTGACTCAATATGTTGACAATCTTCTTCTGGAAGCCCCCTCTGAATCCCTTTGTCTACCAGGCACTCATTCCCTCTTAAAACTCCTCCAGACCCTGGGCTATCGTGTTTCCTCTAAGAAAGCCCAGATCTGTCTCACTCAAGTAACTTACTTGGGTTACATCTTAGCCAGTAGCCGATTCTCTCTATCTGACTCGAGAATTAAAACCATTCTATCCATTTCTGTGCATACCACTAAGAAACAGGTTATGGAGTTCTTAGGGCTGGTAGGTTACTGTAGGCTCTGGCTATTGGGTTTTGCTGAGATAGCCAAGGCCTTATATTCAGCTACATCTGGGTCTGGTCCCCTCCTTTGGACTAACATTGAACAGCAGGCCTTTGAATCATTCAAAAGGGCCATTGTCTCAGCCTCTGCTCTGGCACTCCCAGACATTATAAAAACCCTTCCATCTCTTTGTCACTGAAGCCAGTGGGGTGGCAAAAGGGGGTCTTACCAGTCCTTAGGCCCTTGGCACTGCCCAGTCACCTACCTCTCAAAATGCCTTGACCCAGTATCCTCCGGGTGGCCAGCCTGTTTGTGGTCTGTAGCAGCCACAGGTCTCCTAGTGAAGGAGGCTGACAAACTGTCCCTGGAGCCAGCCCCTGTCTATCAGGGCCCCCAACTTGGTTGAAATCCTGTTCCACAGTGACCTGGGCAATGACTTTCAAATTCCCTATTCACGCATTACCAAGCCCTGCTCTTAGACCAGCCATGCCTCACTTTCCAAGCTACAACTTTCTTGAACCCAACCACAATCCTGCCTGAACCAGCTGATCTTCTGTCAGAACCTCTACATGATTGCTTGCAAGTTCTTGATCTAGTCCAATCTTTACTCCCTGACCTTTCTGACTCCTCCTTTGCAATCCTGACCTAATTCTATTTAATGATAGAAGCAGTTTCATCTTGAATGTTGTCCACTTAGCAGCGGGTGCAGTTGCCTCTTCTCCCTCCCTAGTTACTACTTGGTCCTCCCCCCTCTCCCCAGGAACATTGACTCAGAAAGCAGAACTTATTGCCCTGACCCAAGCTCTTGGCTTGGTATCTGGTAAATCTGCTAACATCTATACTCACAGCAGGTTTGCCTTTGCCACTGCTTATGTTCATGTGCCTTTATACAAGGAACGAGGCCTTTTGGGCTCTTCAGAAAAGTCTATTAAGAACAAAGAAGAGATTCTCTCTCTCCTAGATGCCATCTGGCTTCCCAGGCTCCTTGTCATTATTCACTGCCCTGGTCATTAGGCAAGGAACTCTCCTGAGGCTGTTAGTAACAGGGTTGCTGACTTAGCAGCCGGTAAGGCAGCCTCTTCTTCTGACTCATCCTCTAATGTAATCCCTGCTCTCCTTCCTTTGTCTCTTCCCCCTTCAGCCCCTACATATCCCATATACTCTGCTATGGAAAATTCCTTAGCAAAAACAAAAGGGGGAATAAAAATGAAAACAGGCTGGTGGGAACTCCAGGATGGGAAAATTTTCATCCCAGAAATATTAGGATGAACATGGGTCCAGCAATTACACCAATTAACCCACCTTGGGGATAGGAAAATATATGATCTCCTAAGTCCTAGATACTTTATCCAAAAATTAAAAACTATCAGTAGCAGCATTGTACAAAGATGTGAATCATGTGTAAAAGTGAATGCTAAAAGAAACTTTCCAACTCCAATAGGGACCTGAGCCCAGAGACAACAACCAGTGGAAAAATAGAAACTTGATTTCACTGAAATTAAACCTGCAGCACAAGATTATAAATACTAGTTGGTTTTTGTTGACACCATCTCAGGATGGGTAGAAGTGTTTGCAACCAGAAAAGACGATGCCCCGAGTGTAGCAAAAAGTTCTTAAATGAGATACTTCCCAAATTTGTTCTCCCCTTAGAAATTGGGTAAGATAATGCACCAGCATTTGCAGCAATGATTTCACAAGGTCTCTCCAAGGCCCTGGGGATTAATTGGAAGGTTCATTGTGCCTATTCACCTCAAAGTTCACTTCAGGTTGAAAGGACAGATAGAAGGCTTAAAGAATATCTACCAAATCTGGTATTAGAAACTGTGGAAAATTGAGTAACCTTATTGCCTTTGGCCCTGCTCAGGAGTAGTTGTACTCCAAACAAGTGAAGTATAACTCCTTTTGAAATTCTGTTTGGTCACCCTCTCCCTATTCTGCCTATCATTGGAAAAGACCTCAGGGCTGAAACTGTTAACCACTCCCTATTTAAGTGTTTTCAGGGGACTCCAAGCCACTCAGCAGAAGCTGCAGAGATCCATGCATGAAGTGCTTCCAGAAAGCTTTTTTTGATCCTGTCCATCCCTTCGCAACTGGTGATCCAGTTCTGGTTAAAAAGTTTACAGCTGAGAGACAGAATCCACAGAGGGATCCAGTGAGGCAGTTCTCCAACCCAAGGTAACCTGGAAAAGAGCAGAAAGGCTCTGTTCCATGGAGTTGGAGTGATATCCTGCCAGAGCTAAGAAACTTCAGCCTCCCAGAGGCAGCCCCAGGGTGCTAGGAGCCAGGGCTCACAGAAGCTAGAGAAGTTTCCTGAACTATACCCCGGGGAGCACTAGGCACAATTTGAGGGATCAGTCCGGCTACCTCTGCCAGACTGAGCACATGAAGCCCAGCCCTCAGAGAAGACAACAAGAAGCATGGCCCGGGCAGACCAGATCTAGGAACCAGAAGCAGAAGCTGGTAACCAGGAGCCCCCAGGACATGAGTGCTGAGCCGAAGGGTGGGGAGTGGAGAGAGAGATTTCTGAGCTCTGTCCACTGTCCCTGGAATAGGACTCCAGGGTTCTGAGTACATTCAGACACTGATCAGTCTAGGACCCCCATAGAACAGCAGGCACCCCCTCACCTCAACTCTGTGGCAGAGGGGTACATTTGTGGTCATTCACAGACCAGGAGGAAAGACAGAGCCTCACACACAGGGATGCTTGTGGAGGTGTCCCACTAATACTCAAATGCTCAGGAAGCACCCCAAAACCAGGTTCAGGCTGGGGAAATGAGTAAGCAGAGAAAAAAGAGGAACATCAATCAGAAATACTTTGCCTGTGATCCCAAGAAGGAACAAAACACTCAATCTGAAGATGAGAAAGTACAAACTCCTGTATCTAAAGGCTCCAAGAAAAACAGAAACTGGGCTCAGGCTATGACAGAGCTCAAAAAAGACTTTGAAAATCAACTGAGGAAGATAGAAGAAAAATTGGGAAAAGAAATGAGAGAGATGCAGGAAAAAACATGAAAATGAAACCAGCAGCTTAGTCAAGGGGATCCAAAAAAACTGCTGAAGAAAATAACATGCTAAAAACTCACATAAGTCAAATGAATAAAACAGTTTAAAAACTTATTGAGGAGAAGAATGCTTTAAAAAGCAAAATTGGCCAGAGAAAAAGAGATAAGAAAGCTCTCTGAGGAAAACAAATCCTTCAGACAAAGAATGGAACTGAGGGAGGTTGCTGATTTTATGAGAAATTATTACACATTTCTTCAAAACCAAAAGAATGTAAAATTAGAAGAAAATGTGAAACATCTCTTTGAAAAAACAACTGATATTGAAAACACATTTAGGAAACATAATTTAAAAATTATTGGAATACCTGAAAGTCATGATCAGGAAAAGAGCCCTGACATGATTTTCAAAGAATTAGTACAGAAAAATTGCCCTGATATCCTAGAAGCAGAGGGCAAAATAGAAATGGAGAGAATCCGCCAAACTCTCTGAGAATGAGATCCACAAAAACACCCCCCCAGGAATATAATAGCCAAGTTCCAGAACTCTCAAGTTAAAGAGAAAATATTACAAGCAGCCAGAAGGACACAATTCAAATATCATGGAACTGTAGTCAGGATCACACAGAACTTAGCAGCAACTACATTAAAAGCTTGTAGGGCTTGGAATATAATATCCCGAAAGGCAAAGGAGCTTAGAATGCAACCGAGAATCAACTACCCAGCAAAACTGAACATCCTCTTCCAGGGAAATATATGGACTTTCAATGGACCAGGGGAATTTCAAATGCTCCTGTTAGAATGTCCAGAGCTGGACAGAAGGTTTGATTTTCAAATACAGGACTCAGGTGAAGCATAGAGAGTGGAGGAGAAGGGGAATATAGGAGGGACTCAATGATGATGAAGTTCATGTGTTCCTGTATAGAAAAATGATACTGATAATACTCATATGAACCTTCTCATTTTATAGAGCAGGTAGAAGGAGCTTTTATAGATGAAGCACAGGAGAAAACTGAATTTGAAGATATATTGCAGTGTAAAATGGAGTCAATAGATAAAAGGGAATTGTAATGGGAGAAAGAAAAAGGAGAGGAGGAATAGGCTAAGATATTTCATGTAAGTAGATTTTTCTTTATTACAATGAGTTATTGCAATGATATGGATAGGGGGAAGGCAAATGGGAATGAGAGAATCTTTGCTCTCATCACAGCTGACTAGGAGAGGAAACTGCATATACACTCAATGGAGTATAGACATCTGGAGCAAGAAGGAGAGAAGGGGAACAGGGGGAAGGGAGGTAGTGAGTGATGGAGGATAGGGTGGACCGTGGGGGAGAGTGGTCAGATATAACACATTTTCTTTTTTACTTCTTGTAAGGGGCTGGGATTGGATGGCCTTTCCAGGACCTTAGGGCCAGGTCGATGCTGAGCTTAAGGGGTGGTATGTGGGCTCAAGACCTCTTGGCCCCAGGGCCGGGGATCTGTCTGCTGCTTCTCTGAGCTACCCTACAGAAGAGACAGAGTGAAAGGAGAGAGAAAATATAGAACATGGTAGTAGAGAAGTACAAATGGATGGAGTTGCGATCAGAAATGGTAACGGTGGAAAAATATTGAAGTAACTTTTGTGATGGACTTATCATAAAGAATGTGATCCAACCACAATAGAGCTCTTGATGTTGGAACACAGACTGAAGCACATTATTATTATTATTATTATTATTATTATCATCATCATCATCATTATCATTATTATTATTAGGTGGGGGTGTTGCAGGGCAAATGGGTCTGGGTGGCCTGCCTGAGGCCACACACCTGGGTGATTGTTGGGTGTCTGAGGCCAGATTTGGACCTGGGTGCTCCTACCTCAAGGGGATAGTGCTCTGTCTGCCACCCAGCCACCCCTACTATTATTATTATTATAATTTTATTTTTAAAACATGTTACACCTGTGTGATTAGAACCCTCCTGGATGGGCCCCCACACTGTTATCCCTATGACCCCAACAGCTGTAAAGGTCGAAATCATCCCTACATGGCTCCATCACACCCATATAAAGCCTTGGGCCTCTCCCTCCTTGCTTTCCTGCATCTAAAGATTTGGATATCAGATTGGGATGTTGCTAATCCACATGTACCTGCCTGGACCTGTAACCCCGCTGTGTATGCTCCATCCTGTATTTTAGATCATATAGTGCAGTTCACCTTTCCAAAATATTGCACAGACACCCCCTTCAATTCCCTTGGTTCCCCACCTGTGCCCAGACACTAACTCCTGTACTTCTTACCCTGAAAACTCCTTTCTTGTAAGTATTAACACTTTTGACCACCAATTATCAAAACCTCTGAACTTCACCTTTTGGTTTTTGAACTGGTAGACCCAGAAGACCCCAAATGGAAGAAAGGTAAAATATTTTCCTACTTCCTGTGTTCAGGAAACCCTGCCATTCCTATCTGTGTTCAGCATTCAGTACCATCAGTACCATCCCCTCATTCACCAGTTGGGCCCTTAAGCAGACTAGCCTGGTCTTCTTGCATAGATCCTGTTTATAAGGAACTGAAAGCAGTTAATAAAAACCCAGACCCCCCCCCCCCCCACAAAGAGCCAAACACAACACATAAGGAACGAGACCCAAGTTTTTATGAACTACCCAAATGTAATAAAATGCTACCTCCTCCTGAGCCCAAACTAACGCATGCCCAAGCCTCCCTCCTAGGAACTTTGTCCATTGTCTATAGGGCTATAAATACTACCAATGCCCTGCTAGGAAAGATTGTGGGATATGCATGGACCTACATCCTCCCTATTTAGTAGGAGTCATGATCCCTGACCCAGTGCTCCATACCTCAGAGCCAAAAGTTTGCTCCTGGAATCAACCTCAAATTACCTTGGGGGACCTTCAAGGTCAAGGTCATTGCCTCATGACACCCTAAACCACCTTCAGCAAGCTTCTCCTCCCATCCTGTTCTCAATTTATTAACATTTCTCTCCTCAGAGTTGGATACCTATTGGTGTGTAGCACCAAATGGTACATGGTGGGCCTGCACAACTAGTCTCACAAGATGTGCTTCAACTTCATTTCTACTGACCCAGAAGGATCCCATTTGTATCCTGGTCTCTCTTTTGCCTCAGGTGTCTCTGCTCTCCAGGATGGAAGGTTGGGAGTATCTGGACCCTGTCCCAAAGGGACATGACTTGCAGAAACAGGCTGTTCTTATCCTCATCCCTCTTATTGTGGGGTTGGGATTGGTTGGCTCTGCTGCTATGGGGAGCAGTAGCCTTTTCCCAAGGAGAATCCTCCTTCCAAGAGTTATGTACCCAGGTTGACTTGCATATTAGTAACCTAGGGAATGCTATAGCACATCTTGAGAAACAGATCAACTCGCTGGCCAAAGTGGTGTTACAAAAACGCAGAGGTCTTGACCTCTTCCTTTTAAGACAAGGAGTGTGTAGTTCCTTGGGGAAACTTGCTGTTTTTATGCTAATAACTCTGGGCTAGTTTGAGAAAACCTGTGTTCATTAAGGTAAATAGTAGAGAACCAGCAGCAGGAACAGGAAAAGTCTGAAAACTGGTTCCAACATTTATTTAATTTCTCTCCCTGGCTCACAACACTAGTATCAGCCCTAGTGGGACCCTTGGTACTCCTCTTCCTTACTTTAACCATTGGTTCCTGTTTACTTACTCAAATCATCCATTTTATACAATCTAGGATAAATTCTTTTAAAAGGTTTGTGGTACAGGCTTCCCTAGACTATGTAGATAGTACCTCAAGGGTTTGAGGTATCCTCATAAAAAGTGGGGAATGAAGTACATTATCAATATTTCTGTATAGTCTGACTGGATCCAGATAGTTGACCCTGGGGTCATGGATATACCATGAGTTGTCTAAAACTTTATAAAGCACCCTTGTTAGCCTAATTACTTTGCTGTATCTGTGACATTGCAGGACTCCATCCCTCTTCTCCAGAGGTGGCTGGAACCATAAGGTAGTATTTTCCACCCCCCCCTCAAACCTGTGGGAAGTCTGTGAATTCCTGACCCCCCTCCATCTCAGAAAATATGTTCTAACATTACACAAAGACCCTGACCCCCTTCTCATCCCTATCTATATGGAACTTTATGACAGGACAATATATCTAACTGCTGTCTTTGCTTCTGTATCCTGCTTGCTCTCAGTAACCACCCCCCCTTCAAAACACTATAAAACCCTATCCCCTGAACACTCAGGTACTGTCTGATTTGGGTACTCAATCCCCAGACAGTCCCTAGGAATAAAGATCTCTAATCTTTTCAAATTCTGGTCTTTGTCTCACTCTTTGGATACAACAAAAGAAAGGGGAGAACTTGGATATAACACACTGAAGGAGGTGGTAACCAGACAGAAAATGCTGGAGAATATGGATAATGTGAAAAAAAGGTGAAAAATAAATATAGGTGGAAGATAGCATGGAGGGCAATGAAGAGTTAGTAATTATAACTTTGAATTTGCATAGGATGAACTTTGTCATAAAATGTGAATGTGTTGCAGAGTGGATTAAAAACCAAAATCCTACAATATGCTGTTTACAAGAAACTCATTTGAAGAAGAGAGATACATATAGAGTAAAGCAAAAAGGATGGGGCAAAATAGATTTTGTTTAATGCAGGGGTAGCAATCCTAGTCTCAGACAAAGTACCTGCTAAAATAGATCTCATTGAAAGTGATAAGGAAGGAAATTATAACCTCCTAAAAGGTACCATAGACGATGAAGCACTTTCAATAATAAATATCTATGCACAAAGTAGCATATAATCCAAATTCTTAGAGGAGAAGCTGAATGACATAGACAGCTAAACTATACTGTTGGGAGAACTCAACCTCCTGCTCTTAGATTTGGATAAATCTAAACATAAAATAAAAATAAAAGAAAAAAGAAAAAAGTTAAGGTGGTAAATAGAATGTTTGAAAAACTAGATATGATAGACTTTGGAAATGATTGAACAGGGAAAGAAAGGAATATTGTCTGCAATACAGGGCACTTACAGAAAAATTGGCCATGGAATTCTACCTAACTCCTATGACACCACTACAAAACTGATGCATTTCACATAAAAAACCTTTTAATCAAATGAAGAAAGGCAGAGAGAATGCATACTTCCTTCTCAGATCACAATGCAATAAAAATCACATGCAATAATGGGCCAATAATGGGACAGATAGACCTAAAACTGATTTGAAACTAAATAATCTCATTTTAAAGAATGTCAAACAACAATTTATAGATAAAAATGATTTCATGCTAGATAATGATAATAAGGAGAAAACATACCAAAACTTATGGGATACAGTCAAGGCAGTTATTATGGGAATTATTATATCTTTAAATGTGGTAATGAATAAAATAGAGAAAGAGAAAATCAATGAACTAAGCATGGAAATAAAATAATAGAGAAAGAACAAATTGAAAACCCTCAATTTAATACCAAAATTAAAGTTCTAAAAATTAAAGGAATAATTAACACAATTGGAACCATGAAAACTCTTGAACTAATAAATAAATCTAAGAGTTCTTTTTATGAAAAAACCCATAAAATTGATAAATCTTTGGTTAATTTGATAGCAAAAAGAAAGAAGAAACCAAATTGCTAATATCGTAAATGAAAAAGGTGAACTCAATGCTAATGAGGAGAAAATTAAACTAATAATGTAGAATTATTTTGCCCAAATGAATGCCAAAAAAAATTGTAATCTGAGTGAAACAGATGAAAATTTACAAAAATATAAGTTACTCAGGTTGAATGAAGAGAAAATTAAATGCCTAAAAATAACCCTATCTTAGAAAAAAGAAATTCAGCATGCCATTATTGAACTTCATAAAAATTAGTCTCTAGGGCCAGATAGACTCATAAGTGAATGTTGTTAAACACTTAAGGAAAAATTTTTTCCTAATCTATATGAATTTTTTGGAAAAATAGATGAAGATGGAGGTCTGTCTACTTGCTTCTCTGACACCATTATGGTGCTGATGCAAAAACAGGAAGAGCCAAAGTAGAGAATGAAAATTATACACCAATTTTCTTAATGGATATAGATGCAAAAATCTTAAATAAAATCTTAGCAAAGCAATTATAGCAAGTTATCACTAAGATAATACATTGTGACCAATTAGGATTTATCCCAGGAATACGGGTTTTTTTTTTCAATATTAGGATGACTGTTAGTATAATTGAATATATCAATAATATACCTAACAGAAACCATATAATTATCTCAATAGATGCTGAAGAACCTTTGATATTTATGACCAAGGATGAGATGGAGAAATTCATGAAAGAGAATCTAGATAATTTTGATTATATTAAATTAAAAAGCTTTTGCAAAAGCAAGATCATTGTAACCAAGATCAAAAGAAATGTAGTAATTTGGCAAACAATTTTTACAACTAATATTTCTGAAATAGAACTTATTTCTATAACATATAGATAATCGAATCAAATTTATTTTAAAAAAAGCAATTTCCCAACTGACAAATGGTCAAAGATATAAAGAGGTAATTTACAGATGAGGGAATTAAAGCAATCCATAGTCAAATGAAAAATTGTTTTAAAGAAATGCAAATTAAAGCATCTCTGAGGTATGACATCACAACTCTCAGATTGGGCAATATGACAGAAAGGACAATGATCAATGTTGGAAGGAATGTGGAAAATCTGGGATAGTAATGCATTGTTAGTGGAGCTGTGAACTAATTCAATGTTTCTGGAGAACAATTTGTAATTATGCTCAAAGGGCAATAAAATATATATACCCTTTGATCCAGCAATATCACTACTGGTTCTATATCTTGAAGAGATCATAAAAAATGTTAAATATATCACTTGTACAAAACGGTTTACTGCAACTCTGTGGTGGCAAAGAATTGGAAATCAAGTGAATGTCCATCAATTGGGGAAAGGCTGTAAAAATGGCAATATATGCATGATATTGAACATTATTGTTCTATTAGAAACCAGGAGATATGGGAATTTAGAGAAACCTGAACAGACTTTCATGAACTAATGCTGAGTGAGATGAACAGAACCAGAAGAACCTTTTACACTATAACAGCAATATGGGGTCGATAATTTAATGGATTTACTCATTTCATCAGTATAATAATCAGGGACATTTTAAGTTATCTGAAATGGAGAATACCCATCTATATCCATAGAAAGAATTGTGGAGTTTAAACAAAGACCAAAGAATATTATTATCTTCAACTTAAAGATAAGTTATCTTATGTAAGAAATAATTTTGCTATCACTTATATTTGATTTTTCCTTAAGGATATGATTTTTCTCTCAACACATTGGACTTTGATTAATATAGAGCGTGTAAAAATATAGAGACTATCAGACTGCCTTCTGTAGTGGGGTAGGTGGTGGGAAGTGAGGTTGGGTGAAATATTGTAAAATTCAAAATATTACAAAAATATTAGGTATAAACTTCTATTTTATAAAATAGGAAAACAAATAAAATATTTATATTAAAAATATTGATGGTCCCTCCCATCCAGAGGATGAAAAACAAAACAAAACAAATAAAAAGAAAAACTAACCCTTAAGAATCTGATGAATGCTTTATAAAAAATTATCTCTTATGTATCTTTCCTTTAATCCTAATTTCTCATATTGAATATGACTAATATGTAAGCATGTTTATCCAAAATATGCACGTACAATGCTAATCTAACTGTTCACTGATGAGGGGAAGTGGTAGGAAGGGAGAGTCAAAAGAAATTTTGTGATTTAAAAATATAGATGTGCAAATGGATGAAAATAAATAAAAAATAAATGAAAAAATCATTAGCCATTTCTAGAAATGAATTTTATCTAGTTAAATTACTGAAGCTTCTCAGAATTCTTTACTTCTAAAAATGAAAAATTATAATTTTTATTGTATCTTTTTCTTATGCATCTTTTCATTCATCTTCCCTAGAACATTAAGCTCCACATAATTCATGCTTTAGTGTGTTTATTATTACCTTTGGTTCCTGTTTTGGTTCAGTGGTTGGGTGTTACTAAGTTAATGCAAATATTCAGTGATCTGTGTTAGTCACATTTGTATGTGTCTTTCAGTAATAATTTCTTATATTTCTTTTAAAATTTTTTTCTACGCTTCTGCACATTCTAAACAAAACTGTCAATTTGATATTCTTAAATGACAAGTGTACAAGAACTGGACATAGGATCAGATACCATTGGGCAACTCCATTGCTTGAAATTTCATGAAAAAATATGAAAACAATTACAAAACATTTTCAAGGGAAAAATATAGATATGAAGAGTTGGAGAAAAATTAATTGCTTATGCATAGACAGAACTAGTATGATAAGATGTCAATTCTGGAAGAACAAAAGGTAAAGAATATTATTGAAGTCCATGAAAAAAATTAAGAATGGTGACCTAAACTTCATTACAAAGATGTAATCCTCAAAATAACCTGATATTGTAAAAGAAATAGGTAGTGGTTCGCTGAGAACATCTTTGTACATAATATAAACTAGCAAATTATAATATTAATCAGGATCTGGATAAATCCAAGGAGAGTAAGTATTCAACTAATGGCAAAAGGTACTGGAAAAACATGGAAAACAGCTTAGGATAAACTGGATATAGATCAGCATTTCATTACACTTACTGTTTTAGACTTAAAGAGTGATATCAAAAGTAAATTAGGGACCACAGTCTTCTAATCATGGTCCACCCAATGCTGCTTGGTTGTTTCTCCTCCCCCCATCCCTTCCTATGTTTTGTAACCTTTTAAATATATTTTTGTTTTATATCCACCCTTGCCTTCCAGACTCTGAATAATGATTTCTCATAGGCATAACTAAACTCAAGTAGCCAGTGACCACATAATGACCAGCCAACTAGGAGCCTGTCTGCCCAAACTTGGAAAATGGATCCAGTTCTATATGTGAGAAGTGCACTCTATTTTTCTTAAAGAAAAAACCTGATTTGTGCTTGCTCCTTGGAAGGAATTAGATTTGACAAAAGCAAAATAACTGAACTCCTGGACATTACCTTTGAGTGGGACTCTATCTCTCTTTTTGAAATGTCCTCTCTCATTCTTTGTGGCCCCCAACCTCTTCAAGGGAGAGGAGGGAGAAAGAAAACTTCCTTCTTAAAATTTTGAAATTCAAACCTATGTCTCAGATGGAACACATGCTTTACTGCAGGAAGAGTAAGACTTCCCAAAACTTTTTTCAGAAAACAGGGCACCTCCAAGTCTTCTTCCTTGTTTGGGTAGGTTGGGGTTGGGCAACAACCGTATTTTCAATCCATTTAGCTGGGCTAAGAAAGTCCCACCCTTGGGAGGGCAAGGGAGAATGAGAAGATTGATTGAGAAATTAAAAAAAGGAGGAGAAGATAACATTTTTTCTGGGACTGGGAAATTCAGATTTCATCTCTTAATTAAGTCTTTACTAATAACTAATAGAGTAACTGGATTTGAATTTAATCAAATTCCTTAAGAAGGCATGAAATTTTGACTATTGGCTTGTTATTTCAAAATCTTAATGAATATATGAAAATTTCATCAAGACATTCTGATTAATCCTAAAAATTATTTTCTGACTAGTTTTAATTGGTACATTCAAAAAATAATATAAATATGTGTGTATATGTGTGTACATATATATATTTAAACATCAGTGGGACATTTTCTCAACTCTCCCCTGGACTGGAGAGGAGGTAAAATGTTTCTATATGCTGAGATTGGGAAACAGACAGGGCATCCAATCTCACCTTGGTAAATTTGAAATCTTCATACAAAAGAGTTGCTTCTTTTGTATTGTGCCTGTGTGTGTGTGTGTGTGTGTGTGTGTGTGTTTGTGTGTGTAATTCAGATCTGAAAACAGTAGAAGTGACTCGAGTTAAATGTTACAATTTTTAGTTTAGCTTTTGAATTTAATTGTTTAAAAGGTCTAATTTTAAATTAAATAAATAATTAATGAAGTTGGGATCTAAATCTATCCAATTATACATTTGAAAGTTTGTAAGTGGTAAAGTTTGAAATGATTTCAGCTGTGAGATAAGTTTTTGTTAACCTAATATTGAATGAAGGCTGTATTCAACTTAGGTTAATTGAGACTTTAAGGTTCAGTAAATGTAGACTTCTGCCCTTAAGAGGCTTTGAAAAAAGGGTAGGGAGGCCTTTGATAGTAGAATGTCACCACCTTGTGTCTAAAGAAAAAGTAAACTATCTGAGAGCTAAATGAGAGTAATTTCGCCACCTTTTAAAGTTTTGTAAAGAGTATTGAGAATGTATACATGTTATTAAGAAGGAAAACATAAATGGGATAAATTATTTCAAGGAATTTGGGACTATTGACATATAGATACTATATTTACTGTTTTGGGAAAGAGAAAAAGGGTACTAAATTTTGTAATGTAATTTGTTTTGAAAAATCAATATTAATAATTGTCAATGATCTCACAAGGTTTTTGGTGAAGGAAGAAAGTTTGTAATCTTTGTCCCTTATTATTTATCATATCATATTTTTGAAATGGAATATATATGTATATGTATCTATCAGTTATGTAATATTCTTTTGTAACTTCAAAGAAATTGTATTAACAGTGTTTGGTTCTCTTGTGAACATGTAAGCTATTTGATTTCTGTGATGCTAAGGCCTGGAAGTAGCATGTGATTGTTTTGAAGGAGTGGTAAGGGAAATATCACAAATTATGACCCCCTTCTGGGATATTTCTGTGGATTCATTCATAATAACTCCTGTTGTTAATTGACTTGAATGCCTGATTGTTTTAACTATTGTTTTCTTACATAGGAATCGATGACACATGTTAGAAATTTAAAGTTACCTCAGATGTTCTAATGGTTTTTAAGAATTCTGAAAGTTATAATTTGTATTTTTGAAGATGACTAACAGTTAAAAGTTTTTGTATTGACGTTTCTAGCTATATAAGTAAACTGGGACCAAAGTGTGGTTATTTTCTTTGAGGGAAAAGCACCTGTGAAAGCGGAGGAAGATAAAATAATGATGATGATGATAGGAGATTTCTCTGTGGCAATCTCTAATTGTTATTTGAAAAGTATGGAGATGATGGACAACCTCCTAGCCAAAAAGGAGATCTTTAGTTATTTTAATTTAGTTAAAAACTAAATGGGTTCATTGCCAAAATATATTTCATTAAAAATATGAATTAGGATTATTGTGTTTTTACATCTTAAAATCTATTTATTGCATTTCATTTACAGCACTGTCCTTAGGTACACGAGCAACAAATGAATTATCATTTTTTTCCTGGATCTTTTATACCAAATTACAGCCTGGCACACTCTTGGTTCTCCTTAATGCTCAAACCACCTGAAACTCTGCTTACAGGTAATTGCTATATTACACCATAGTGATAAGTGATCTGCCTGACATCAGGTATCTTAAAATAGAAAGACAATATGCCAATGAAGCCATTTAGTCATTTGGGGTTTGAAGTTAAATGCTGGCCTTTGAAAGAATGACCCTAGACTCAACTAGGTTAGGATTCTCATAAAGGAACCACTCATTGAACCTGGCTCATTGAAAAGGACTGTCTGTTTGACTTAAGGGAACATGTCCTTGTGTCCCTCTCTGCTATGTAATAGGAAATTGCCATTATCATTCCATTGGCATCATGATTAAGTATGAGAGATAATACCTATTGGTATATTTTTTAATTGCTTTAAAGAGAGAACCATTCTCCAAATGGATTTTTTTGTTCATTCTAAATATGACCAAGGCAAAACAGAAAATTTTGTTGCAATGTTTTTTTTTTGGAAATGTGCCATTTTGAAGTGCTTTTTCAATACATTTGTTTATACTATTGAGCTTTTGTTTACAATTTATGTGGCATCCATCAATGAATTTGTGCTGTATTGGAACCCATATTCACATAAAAGGGATTTTGATACTGGCTTAGGCTAATAAAGTATAATTCTTGCTTCTTATAGACCTAGATTTTTCCTAATTATTGTACCTCTGTTAAATAGCCTTTTCTGTTACATTATCTGGTTTTTGCTTGCTCAATTTTTCCCTTGAGTTTTGTTTCTCTTAGTTGTATAGGTCCAACACCATTCTCTGTAGGATGCCAACCACCTCTGACAGTCAATCATTCTCTTGACCCTGCATTATTGAAGCCCTCACTGTAATAATACATTCATCTCCAAATGGACTTTCACAGGCCCAGAAGTATCTGGGTCCTAGATAATTTTGAAGGGGGGGGCAGAATGATGCAGGGAAAAGATGAAGAGAATTGTGAATGTAACAGATAGAAATTAGGTGGAGATGCAAATTGATTACCATCTACTCTTGAGATGTAAATTAACTAGAAATAGAGAATTATATTTGTAGCAGAAACAATTTGTAATCTCAAATTAGGTGGAGATCCCCATTGCCATTGATTCATTGTTTAATGTAAAATTTGTATCCTGGTCTCTTTAGTCTACCTAATTCCTGGTCCAGTAAGGGGGAGGGAGTTTACCTTTTGCTCTCTGGATGAGAGGCAAGACATAAAAACCTGGATTGAACTCCAGCAGCAGTCCTCTCCAACAATGGCCCAGCCAACCCCTACTTGGATGTTCTTTTATCTCTCTCTCTCTCTCTCTCTCTCTCTCTCTCTCTCTCTCTCTCTCTCTCTCTCTTTCTCCCTCTACCTTGCTCTGTCTTGTAACCTTTTTAATACATTTCTGTTTTATTTCCCAAAAAAAGGTAAATTCGATGTGTGTGTGTGTGTGGGGGGGGAAGAATTACTTCTAGGAATCAAGATAGTGCAGTAAGCAGTAAACCAACATAATTTCAGCAATCATGTAAAATTTGCCCCCCCCCAATATCCTGAAATAGCTGAGCCTGAAAAAGACAGGATGAAAGCATTTTTTAACTCCAAAAATCTTTGAATATCAGAAAAGTATCTCACTTTAGTAGAAGGGGAACAAAGAACAAGATACTTAGAATCCCAGCAAGGTGGTGGCGAGTCCCATTTCTGTAAACCAGTGGGACTTTCTGAGGCCCACTGTGGTGGGTCAGACAAATATCAATACCAGGATCCACTCATGTCTCACTATAGACAACTCTTCAAATTATCATCTTAACACTAAGCAAACAACCTTTCTCTAGTTTCCAAACTGTATTTCACTACAATTTAACCCTGGAAAAAATGTATAAAAACCTATCTTAATCACACATTAGATACCTTTGATAGGACCTCAACTCAGCACTAAATATACTATCAGATCCTTACATTCTCTTGCCATAGCAGCTACCCAAAGACATACCTTTTCCATCCAACACCATTCAAGAGGGTCCCTGATGCATCTCAGGCAATATCAGTGTAGCATCAGGGACATGCAGCCACTGAAACGAGAAGACTGAAACAGTGCTCCTTCCACAACAGAAGCAGAACTCAAATTAATGGAAGAAAAGGGCCAAAAGATAAGAGTAAAAAACAACAAAAAGTAATCTAATCACTGACAGTTATTTTGGTGACAGAGAATATCAAGACATAAATTCAGAAGAAGGCAGTCAAAACACCTATGGAGCAATAACTCAAACAAAAATCAGAAGTGTTCCTAAGCCCAGGAAAAATTATGGAAAAGCTTTAAATGGATCTTAAAAATAATATAAGAAAGAAGAAAAATTGGATAAAGACATGAGAATTATACAAGAAAATTATGAAGAAAAAGAGACATCAGATTGGAAAAACAAAATGGCCACTTAAAAAGTAAAATTGGTCAAATGGAGGACATACAAAAATCAACTGAAGTCAATGAGTCCTTAAAGAGTGAAATTGGCCAAGTACAAAAGAAAGCCCTAAAGCTACTCTTGCAGAATAACACAATAAATAATAGAATTGGAAAAATGGAAATAAAAGATCAAGAATCCAACAAATTCAAAAGAATGAAAAACTAGAATGAGATGTGAAATAGTTCAGAGGAAGAGCAACTACCTTGCAAAGCACAAACAGGAGAAATAATACTAGCATCATTGAACTAATAGAAAACTATAGTAAGAAGGAATACCCAGACAGTATCTTTTAAGAAATTATCAAGGAAAATGGTTTTGATGTTATGGTAGTCGGGGGCTACATCCACTGAGAATCTCAGGGAAAAGAGTCTAAAATAAACATGACAAGAAACATTATATTCAAATTTCATTATAGTCAAAGTAGATCAATTATATAGTCTGATGGACCACCCCTCTAGCCCCCACCTATTTGAATTTTTCAGGTTTTATTGTGTTCAGTTAAAATTTTTATTTCCTTTTATAATTGATTAATTTATTTCTAGTTCATCAATTTTACTTTTAAAAATGTTTTTTCTTCAATTAATTTTTCTTAATTCTCCTTTGAGACCCTTATTTCTTTTCTCAGTCTTTCTTCTTCCTCTCTTCTTCTTTTAAAATAATTCTTCTTGATCTCTTTCAAGAGTTCTTTGTGGAGGTAGTTTATCAACCTAGTTAATCATCTAGTTCATCAAACTCTTTGAGATTTCAAACATAGGTATTTTGTCACTGCTTTCCTCTTCTGAGATGTTCCTTCAATCATTCCTGTCATAATTTCAGCCATCAATAGTTGCTGATTTTTGTTAATAGTAATTTTGTCAATTTAACTCTATTCTTGTATTATAGAACTTATCATTCCAAGCTTTTGCTGCAGGCAGGCAAGTGTTCTGTTTCCTGACTCTCTGCTTTGACATTTCCAGTGTTTCCCATTTGCTACCTATACTAATATAGCTCAATGCCACACCAGTTTCCCAGAATTCTAAATCTTGCTTTCTGATCTGGAGTTGGGATTCTCACTGTTGGCAGTGCTGTCTAGTTGAATAATTTTTAATAATTTCTCCTGAATCTATTTTATAAATCAGCTTTCCTTCCAGTGAGATATTTCCTATTCTCTTCTTGTTTTTTCTTCTTTGTATTTGGTTTTATTGTTTCTTGACTTATCACATAGTCATTAGCTTCTGATTGCTCAATTCTATAAAGATGCATTTTCTTCAGTGAGTCTTTTTTAGGTTTTTGCAAGGCAATGGGGTTAAGTGGCTTGCCCAAGGCCACACAGTTAGGTAATTTTTATATGTCTGAGGATATATTTGAATTCAGGTACTCCTGACTCCAGGGCTGGTGCTCTATCCACTGCACCATCTAGCTGCCCCTTCG
This sequence comes from Macrotis lagotis, assembly GCF_037893015.1. Lineage (NCBI taxonomy): Eukaryota > Metazoa > Chordata > Mammalia > Peramelemorphia > Peramelidae > Macrotis > Macrotis lagotis. The sequence goes on along the minus strand of NC_133663.1, from coordinate 150,425,635 downwards.
GTGAGGTTTTGAACCTTCTTTTCATTTTGATCAATTCTGCCTTTTTAAGGTCTTCTTCTCATTAACTTTTTGTATTCATTTTCCATTTGACTATGGTTTTTACTATGTTGTTTTCTTCAGTATGTTTGTGCCTTCTTCACCAAACCACTGAATTATTTTTTATGAATTTCCACTGCACTCTCATTTTTCTTTTTAATTTTTTCTCTACCTTTCTTCCTATTTTTCAAAATCCTTTTTTGAGTTCTCCCATGATCTGAGATCAATTCATGTTTTTTTTTTTATAGCACATTTCGACTTTGTTATCTTCTCTGAGTGTGATATTTCAACTTCTCTAATACTAAAATAAATTTCTATAGTCAAAGATTTTGGCATTTTTTGTTCATTTCCCAAAATTCTTTATAATTCTGCAATTTTGTTCGGGTTCAGCTAGCAGGTTAGCGGAAGGTCACACTGCTAAAAGATTTTGGATTTTTATAAACATTTTTCAGGATACTTCTGGTAAACATTTTTCAGGATACTTCTGGTATATATATATATATATATATATATATATATATATATATATGTAAGTTTTCACTTCTTCCAAGATGGTATAAATTAAGGTGATGTTCTAACTACTCTACTGACCTATGCTACTCTGTTAGTCAGTCTGATCTGAGGATGATCACAAGGACTTCTTATTTTTTAATCTGTTATTTTTATTAATGTTTAATTTTTCCAAATACATGTTATAAAAACATTTTTAACATCCATCCATATGCCTTTGCATATTTCTAAGTAACAAAATTTCCTTCTATCCTTGTTTCCCACTCCCCTCCTCAATAACAAACAATCATGTTAGTGTTATACTTACACATTTGTATTAAGCATGTTTATGGGTTAGCTATTTTTGGTATGAGGAATTAGGATTAAGGGAAAGAAGTATATGAGATTTTTTAAAAAGTGTAAATGTTGTTCTTTAGATTATGAAGGATAATTTTAGTTTTCTTTTGTTTGGTTTTCTTTTCTTCCTTTGGATGGGGATAGCATTATCTTTATCTTTAATAATCATTATTCTAGCTCTCTAAACTGCTAAGAGAAGCTGCATCCAACAGGTTTGATAATCTCATAGTGCTGTTGTTAATGTATACATTTTTCTCTTGGTTCTGCTTGCTTTACTCAGAACAGAAACAATTCTTTATCCCCTTGAGTTGTGATGAGGTTCCTTGCTCTGTTGTTACAGCAAGGTCTTTTCTGCAACTTCTGTTTCTCTTCCTGGAATAGTAACCTAAGATTGTGACTCAGATCAGAGTATGTGAAAAGCAACAGTCCTGCCTCAGTGATAGCAAAGAGACCTCTGAAATTTCCTTCTGACCTCATTGCTCTCTGTGATCTGAGCGCACTGGAAATAGTTACAGTTGGTGATTCAGGAGCTCCCAAGGACTGCTCCTGATCTGTTGGGCTGTGGTCTGAACAGGTGAAGTCTCTGCTATACTGTCTTCTACTCTCATCCTTGTGAGAAAGACTTCTCCTACTGAACTTTCAAGTTGTCTTTGTCAGTCTCTGAAATGAGAAGTCTAGAAACTGCCATGGTTGCCATTGACCAGTTGCCTTGCTTTCTTTCCCTCTATTGATGAGACTGGTTTATACTGATGGTGCCAAGATGCCCTGAGCCCATCTTTCCTCCCAGGGCAAAAGATATTACTTGGCCGATTTTCCAAGTTATCTTGGATTGGAAAATTTTCTCATTCTATCTTTCTGCCACTCTATAATTAGTTTAGAGTCTTCATTTAAAGGTATTAGAAGTGGTTTGGGGAAAGACTCAGGCATGTCCCTGCCCTTACTTCGTAAAAAAAAAATAAGAAAATTCTAGGGAAGGATTTGCAAGTATTATATTACAAGAATTAGACATTTTGACATGATGATATTTATTCTAGGAATGCAGGCTTTGTTCAATATTAGGGAAACTATCAACATAATTGACCATACCCATAACAAAACCTATATAAATCATATTATCTCAGCAAATGATGTTAAAGATTTTTACGAAATATGACATCCATTGCAATCCATTTCAATTAAAAGCTCTAGAGAGCATAGGAATACTTGGAAAATTCTGTAGACTAATAACCAGCTTCTATATAAAAATGAACAGCAAGAATTATCTATAATAGGGAAAATCTAGAAGAATTCCCAAAATGATTGAGGTAAAATAAGGAGGTCCATTATCACCATGATTTTTCAATATTCTAATAGAAATTGTAGCTTTACCAAAAGGAAATGAAAAAAATATTGAAAGAAATAGAACTGGCAATCAGAACCTTTCTTTCTGTGCAGATGATATGATTGTATACAGAGAATTCTAAAGAATCAATAAAAAAACTACTTGAAATAATTAACAACTTAATAAAACTAACATGATAAAAAAATAAAACCCCAGAAATCATCAGCATTTCTTTATATGAACAACAAATCTCTCCAGCCAGGAATAGAAAGAGAATTTCAGTAAAATAACTGTAAACAGTATAAAATATTTGAGAGCCTACCTGCAAAGACAAATCCAAGAACACTATCAAGTTTAGATTTGAGTTTTTCACATGAATACATTAAAATCTAAACAACTGAATAAAATTTAGTTGCTCAAGTTTAGGTTGAGTCAATATAATAAAAATGATATAATTTTTTCTAAATGAATTCATTCATTCAAGGTCATTACAATCCATCCACCAATAAATTATTAGTAAAAGTCAAGAAATATAACATCAAAATACATATGTATGAACAAATACTCAACAATATCTAGGGCATTAATGGAAAACAAAGGAAAGCAGGCTAATAATAAAATATCTCAAGCAAAATAAAGGAATAATCTTGGAAAGTATTTTTCTTTGACTTAAAAATAGAGTGGTGGATCAGAGGCATAGATTAGGTACAAAAAAATGAAGTATTAAATTATCATAGTAATTGATTTAGCCAAATACTCAAGGTTTTATATTTGAACAAAATTTATGGGAAAACTGGAAAACAATAGGATGTAAACTATATATATATATATATATATATATATATATATATATATATATATATATATATATACACCAACAGCTCACACCACAAGAGAAAGTCAAAATGGCTATATTATTTAAACATAAAAGCTGATGGCATAGGCAAAATAATCTTTTCATCAAACCAGTGGGGAATAGAAGAATTCTTGACCAAGAGAGAGAGAGACAGACAGACATACAGACAGACAGACAGACACAACATTAAAAAATATAAAACAGATTTTGATTTTATCAAATTATTGTTTTCCTTCAAAAATAAACAATTAACTGTGATAGTATTAAATTAGCAGGAGGTATTATAAATGATTTTATTATATCAAACTTTGGTTTGCTGCAGTTGCAATTTTTATTATATCAAATTAAAAAAAAGATTTTGTAAAACCAAATTAATGCAATCAGGTTGAGAAGGAAAGCAGAAATCTGGGAAATAATCTTTGTAGCAATTATCTCTAATAAAGTTTTGTTTCTAAGATATATAGCAATTTGAAAAAAATTTATAAATTTTGGGGGGTAGCAAGGATTTTGAAATTCAGGGGATGTCTGTCAATTGAAGAATGACTGAATGTGATATAAGATAGCTATATAATTTTATTGTGCTATATAAAATGACAAGCAGAATGGTCATAGAATAATCTGGTAGGACAGATATGAACTCATAAATAATGAAATGACCAAAACCAGGAAAGCATTTTATATAGGACAAACAATACTGTAAGAATTATCATCTGTCAAGGGTTTAGCTGCTCTGTGATCTAAGACAATTCCAAGTATCCATGAAGAAAGAAATTATCAATTTCCAAAGAGAACTATGAATTTAATAAAGCTGTAATTGGGTATAGTTCATGAGTCATAGGCTTGCCACCATTTGCTGCCATAACAGTTGAACTGGGTCAGAAAGCATGAGAAATATATGAATATTTGAAGAAAAAGAAGCAGAATAGTTTAGATAAGGGGAAGAGTATTACCAAATACCATAAAAGGTTTATTTTAAAATTAGACAGAATTGAATCATTTCCCATTACTTTTTGAAAAAGCTTATTGAATGACCCACAATTTCTTCTTTTCAGAAAAATTTTTAAAAGATAAAAAAGATGAACAATAAAACAGTAAATTATAATAGCTTATGCAACATTCTATATTGCTAGTCAATCACAATTCTACTGACAATTGCCTATGAGAAAAATGCACCACAATTCCTACACTAGTTCCCCTAGACTAATCTGATTACTTTCCAGGTAGATTCCAAGACTTTAAAAATTGTGATTGACTTAGAAAATTTAATTTACTTTCAAAGTTTTGCCCTTTGCTTCTTCATTGTTTAATTAATGTATTTTTTGCAATTAAGTTTCATAATATTTATCTCCAATATAAATGATTTATTTAATTACAAAGAAAAGAGACTGAAAGATATTTGCTCTCTAACTAGGCATTAACCTCTTGGTATCAGAGATATTGTATTGCCTTAATTTTTTATCTCAACTACAAAATTCAATACAATTTCCCCCTAGATTATCCCTTGAAATAAAAAATTTCTATATTTCCACATGATTTTCATTTACAATACTTCTGTAATTTAATATAATTTAATTTATTTAATTTTTGAAGGAAGACAATAAACTAATTTAATAAGCTTTAAAAATGAATCATTAATCGTCATGTTTAAGTAAAACTTCTGTAAATGGACCACATGTTCAGACCATAGCAAAGATTAAAAAAAATGAAAAACTATAATTATTTCAACTTTTTTATCCTTTCAATTGAAGAAAAACTTTTACAGTAATCGAGAGGGAATCAGCAAGAAGATAAATTATCTTCATCTAAAGAAGCATTAAATTATAAGTGACTTTATTTGATTCCTTCAATTATAATGTATAATTATAATTTGATTATAGATTTACTAGTCATTCTAAGTGCACCATAATTAATTTAAAGATAAAAGGCAAAAGAATGTTTTTACAACATTACATTTTTACAACATTCATTAGAGAGATTGAATTGCATTAAAAATTATCTGCTCAACAACCAAAAACTGTTAAAATTATCCTCTCTTTTGTTGCATTTTGCTTAATAAGCAAAGTGAGACATCATTCCATTTAAAATAGCATTTCTTTACTTACGCAGCTATTTTCTTTTTGAAAACATATTTCTTTTGGTTTCTTCATATATTTCTCTAAGGAGTAGAAATTTTACCGAGTAATATGCACACACACACACACACACACACAATAACATACACATGTGTAAATACATATACCCAAGTACCTGTAACACAGGACATTCATATATGTGTTCTTCACAGATACACATGCATACTTGTGCAAGTATATACATATATATATATATATATATATATATATATATATATACTGCTATATATATATATACAGACATGTTTATAGAAATGCACGAATATATACATGCAAACATGCATGTGTGTGTGTGTGTGTGTGTACATTAAGATGAAGATGTGCAAAAACCAGAATATGAATAGTAATGCATTGGTTATTCATATTTTATGTATTTAAATTTTCTCATTTTGAAATTTAATTTCATTCAACATGCTTAAATTATAAGCTTACTAAGCATCATTTCCATGCTATGTATTGTAGACGTAAAATTAAATCAATTACTGTCTTTAAAGGGCTTACATTCTAATGGGGAAAAATGTGCACAGAATATTTTTCTAATGATTGTAATCAGCATAACTGAAACCCTCATAAATCATGAATAAAGAGAATTTTTGGTGTACATCATTTATAAAATAGAACTTACGAAACGCAGATGTGGTAAGAGTTCATTTGAATTTGTAACTTATGGTTAAACCATGGAAACATTTTTAGTTTATAGAACTACTAATGTGATTTGATTTAATATTTTTCCTCTTTCAATCTAGTTATGAAAATGGCTCTCAAATATTAATATATATTTACAAACATGTATACACACATATGCATGTTTATATAAATCAAAATTCTTTTGTGTACTGATGACAAGTGAGAGCTATCCATAGGAAAAAAGAAATCCTTTAAGACAACTCTAAACTTATTCCTATGTAAAATATGAGATTACCATAAAGGACAATGAGTTAAATTACCTCTGATCCTAACCAGGAAGCCATATATTATATTTCTTACAATATTATATTTACTTAGATTGTGAAATTTTCAAATAGGCAATACATTCCAAACAATAATTCAAAAAAATCTTCCATTCAATAATTCATACCATTCTATAAAATATAATGTTTGAAATTTACTGTTGCATTTGTTGCAAACAAAAATTACTTCATAACACATGATTAATTTATACATTTTATTAAATACAATTATTCATGCCGATGAATAAAATGAGAAATCAGGAAATTTTTTCTATTACACTGTATTGAAAATTAAGGCAATCTCAAATGCAAAATATGTGAAAGGTTTAGTATAGTGCCTGGCATATAGTAGATATTTAATAAATGCTTATTAGTATTCCTCCTACTTCCCAGTTCTTAGAACACATGTTCTAATTTGTAGAGATAACACAGAATCAAGGTTTCATGTCCATACTCACTTCAGTGAAGATGAAAATTACAGGTAGTGCTTTCATATGAAAGCCACCAGGAAAAATTGAAAGGTCAGATGAAACATGGTGAGTAAAGGCAAGGCAGATGATCTACCAAGAAAATAATGGATTTATTGTTGAAAATCTATAGGTGTATGCTTTTTCCCAGGTAAAAGAACTAAGAGATTCAGTACTTGGATTTCTTTTACTTCCTGATAGAAAATGTACAAAGGAGTAGGAAAAATACATTAGTTACTATAGTGACAGCAAGAGGTTCTATCTGAATTCTAGATCAACATAAAATATTTATTAAGCAGCTATTATGTGCCAGATACTGTGCTAAGCCCTGAAAATAGATAAAAATTTAAAGGATTGATCTCAAGGTGTTCAATCTATTGTAGAAGAAAACACACACACACACACACACACACACACACACACACACACACACATATATATATATATATATATATATATATATATGAAAACATATATATATGTAAATGCATTTATATATCTATATATGCACATGTACATTATATATATATATATATATATATATATATATATATATATATATATATATATATACAAGACTGATAGGAAATAATAGAGGGAAGTTACTAGATTAAGAAGGATTGGGAAAACTTCTTATAGAAGATTGGATTTTAGTTGGAATTTTAGAGTCCTGGGGCATTTATTAGGGAAAGAGGAGGAAAAAGAGCATTCTAGGCATAAGGGACAGTGGAAGAAAATTACTAAAATTTAGAAATAACAGTACTGCTCATGGAAGAGGAGATTAATGTCACTGTATTACAGAAACAGAGTGGATGATGGCCTAGGACAGAAGTTTTTGGCCATACTTATGACTAGAATGAATGACTTATATGAGGATCCAGAAAGTAGGGAGTTGGAGGACTAAGGGGAGAAGCAAGAAAAAGTACTATTTTTCATAAAACAATATCAAGAGGATTATAGTTTGCAATATTGTTAAAGGTCACAGAAAAGTCTTCAGAATAAAGATTAAGAAAAGACAATTGATTTTAGCAAAGAAAAGATCAGTAATAACTTTTGGAACAGGTCTGGTTCAATTATGAGGTTCAAAGATTTTAAGGAATTAAAAAATGAGAGCTGAAGAAAATGGAGGCACTTATTTCAAGCAAACCTTTAATTTTATTCACAAACTGCTGGGTCAGTATAAATAATGACAAGTAATACATGATTATAAAATGTTTTAAATACAATGTAATAATAAAATAGATAATTAAAATGAGTGTTATTTGAATTTTTTAGTCAGAGTAATAATTCCTATTATACTCAAAACTTTTGTAATATGTTTACCCTATTTAATTTGATATTCTGTATGAAAATTGTCTTCAATTGTTCATAAATTAACAAACATATCAGTGAAGTTAGGTAATAAATTTTTGTTGCTTAAGAGATTTGGAGTGTAAGCAGACAGACCATATTCAATAGTGTCTGCAAGGCACAATTACATTATGTAACAGAGAAATAATGAGGCATATTTTAACTTATATGTTACATTAATTGCATGTACAAAAATAAAAAATATAACCCATTTTTAATTTATCAGAAGTTTTTATTTTTAAATCAAATAATTTTTAGAAATATCTCAATATTTCACAATACAGAGTAACAATCTATAAGTAATCCTTTATATTCTATGAGAAATAATTCAACTTCAGAATAGAAATAAATATTCCAGAACTTCTAGGTAAACCTCCTAATATTACAGATGAAGAAACTGAGCCCCCAAAACTTCTGAAGGTCATGCAGAAATATCAGTTTAAGGATAAAGTACTATAAACAGAAAAAATAACAATTAAAATACCTAGAAATGATAGTCATAATTTTACATTACTGTTCAATTTCAGCATTAAAGGTCTAAAGGACGTGGAATATGGCATTAAAAAGAGGAAAGGAGCTAGGATCGCAACCAAGATTCACATATCCAAAAAACTGAGCATTATCTTTAAGGCAAAAAGATGGACATCCAGGAAAAAAAAGTCTTTCAAAGTTTCTTGCTGAAAAGTCCAGACCTAAAGAGATAATTCAGTCTTTAAATAAAAGACTCAAGAGATGCATAAAAAAATAAGCAGAACAGGAAAAAAAGATCCATTTAAAAAGCCAAAACTGGTTACATATCTATACAGGAAGATTATGCTTGTAAATCTTGAGAATTGAATTTCTATTAGAAGGTGTATACTTAGACAGTAGGTGTGGTTATAAGTTGATATTTATATTACAATATAAAAAAGGCATGCAAAAATAAATTGCACCAAGAAAAAAGAAAAGGTAAGGAGAACAGGGTATATTACAACACATGAAGAAGCATCAAGAACCTATTATATTTGAGAGAAAGAAGGGAAGGCGTAAGAATTGCTTGAAACTTAGTCTCAATCATTTGGTTCAAAGAATGAATACTATCTAAACTTGGTTGGATTTAGAAATTTATCTTACTTTTTAGATAATAAAGAGGGAAAAAGCCAAAGAAAGGGAAAGAAGGGTCTCATAGAAGGGAGGGCAGAAAGACAGGTAGAAGAAAGGGTAAAAAGAGGAGTGTGAAAGGATAAGCTATCTGACGAAGGTAAGTCAGAAGGAAAAACTGTTGAAGAGGAAATGTTTGAAAGGTGAGAGAAGGAAACAAATAGGATGAAAGGGGATGTATGAAAAAACAGTAATAAAAACTTTGAATGTGATAGGGATGAACTCATTCACAAAAAATGGAAGTAGATAGAAGAGTGGATTAAAAATAAACAGAATTCTGCAATGTTGTTTGCAAGAAGCACATTTGAAGAACAGAAATAAGCACAAAATAAAGGTTAAAAAATGAAACTTTATATTAGGCTTGAATTGATAAAAAATGTAGTGGTCGCAATCCCATTTTCAGATAAAGGAAAAGCAAAAATAAATCTAATTAATAGAGGTAAGGAAGGAAACTGCATTTTGCTAAAAGGCACAACAGACAAGTGACAGCACTACTAAACACAAATATATCAAGTGGTATAGCAACCAAATTCTTAGAGAAGAAGCTAAATTAGTTACAAGAAGGCAAAGACAGCAAAACTATATTAGGGATTGACCTCAACCTTCCTTACAGAAATAGATAAATCTAACCACAAAATAAATAAGAAAGAAGATAAGGTAGTAAATATAATTTTAGATAATGTTTTTGTAAATGATCAAAGAAAAGAGTAATGATACTTTCACAAATATTGGTCAGGATATAAAATATCAAAATCAAATACAGAAAAGTAGAAATATTCCAACCTTTTCACATCAAGATGTAATAGAAATTGCATAAAATGAAGGGCCATAGAAAGATACACTAAAAATTATTTTTTACTAAATAAACAAATCTTAAAGAATAAGTGTCAGGCAGCAAATCATCAAAATAGTCAATAATTTTATGCAAGTCAATGATAAAAAAGGGACAACATACCAAACTTTATGATATGTAGGCAAAGCATTTCTTAGGAGAAATTTTATATCATCAAAATGTCAGATTGAATAAAATAGAGGAAGAAGAGTTCAATGAATTGGGCATAGGAAAAATTAAAAATAATTAAATACTAAATTATAAATTCTGATAATAAAAAATTAAAATTTGAAACTAAGAAAAATTTTAAATTAAACTTAATTATTACATGTAAAACTTGATAAAGTAGATAAACTTTTAGCTAATTTGATTTTAAAAGGAAAATAAGGGAAAAAAAACTTAAAAGTATCTGAAAGGAACATCAATGATGAGGAATTGAAGGTAATAATTTTAAGTTCTTTTGCTCAACAAGGGTGAACACATTCATAGAAAGGAAGGAAATAGCACAAATGATGAAAAAGCAAAATCCTTGAATATTTTCTTTACAAGAAGCACATTTGAAGTGCAACTCTTATAATATAAATTAGATGGATGAATATTTATAAAAATATAAATTACTCAGATTACCAGAAGAGAATGGAAATATGTGAATTAACCTGTTTAAAAAAAATTGAACAAGGCATCATAGAACTACCTAATAAAAAATCTCCAGTACCATAGTGATTTGCAAGGGAAATGTATCATTTAGGGAACAATTAATTTTGATACTATATAAACCATTTGAAAAAATAGGTGAAGAATAAGTCTTGCCAAATTCCTTTCAAGATACAAATCTTATGCTGATATCTAGCCAGATAATTCCAAAAGCAGAAAAAAAATATAATTTTCCCTAAGATTATTCATTTAAAAAATTTAAATTAAATATTGACAAAAATTATAACAGTTTATCACCAAGATAATATACTATGACATGTGGAATTTACTATATATTCCCATGTATAAGATGCACTCTTTTTCAAAAAGTTTGGGGGTCTAAGGAAGAGATGGAGAACATCATTAAAAACAAAGTTGATAATTTTTATTACATTAAATTAAAAAAAAAGTTTGCACAGAAAAAGCCACAATAACTAAGATTAAAAGAAATGTAGCAAATTGGGAACAATTCTTATAACTAGTACTTCTGATAAAGGACTCATTTCAAAAGTTTACAGAGAACTGAGTCAATTTAAAAAAAAAAAGCCATTACCCAATTGACAAATGGTCAAAGGATATGCAAAGGTGATTTAAAGATGAGGATATTAAAGTGATCCATAGTAATATGAAGAATTGCTCTAAATCAAAACCTATAAGAGAAATGTAAATCAAAGCATATTTAAGGTACCACCTCACACCTCTCAGACTGGCCAATATGACCAGAAAGAATTGCTTGAAACTTAGTCTCAATAATTTGGTTCAATGATCAATTTTGGAAGGGATGTGGGAAATCTGGCACACTAATACATTGTTGGTAGAGCTGTGGACTCATCCAGCTTTACTGGAGAGCAATTCGGAATTATGCCCAAAGGGCAAAAATAAAATGTGCATACTCTTTGATCCAGCAATATTGGGTATATAACCTGAAGAGATTCTGAAAAATGGTAGAAACTTCACTTGTGTGTCTTCTGGCCAAGAAGGCATAGGGAAGACAAGCAATGTGTTAAGTGCTGCTGAGATCCTCTAAATAATAGCTTGAAAGAAACCTCTTAACAGTAACTCTTTGACAAAACCCAGAAAAAGAAACTAGGAGAACACCTACTAACAGGGTCTGTCTCAAGTAACAGTGGGTGAATTGGGATCAGAGACCAGAGGGATGGCACAAAGATGGCAGTGGGGGGGGAGACCAGGGGGATAGCCTTAGCCACAGAGCTTTAGCCAACTTTAGCTGGGAAGTCTTTTGGGAGGTGGGGTGGGGCAGGGCAGGTCTGCACACCTGGAAATAGTCCAGCTCAATGCAGGACCTGAGTGCCATAGTTTTGGCAAAGTATTCTTCCAGCCCCACCCCATTAGGCTCAGCAGTGTACTACAGAGACTGGCTTCCTGCCCCAGAGTCCAAGACATTGTTCAAGGTTAACTCAAACACTGCTTCCCTTCCTCAACACAGCCTTAATCCCTCTAGGTTTGGGAGAGGACTTCAATCACTCCAGAGAAAGCAACCAGCACCACCAAATGGCAGACACCAGGAATTACTGAGCCAAGTGAACAAAGCCTCTAGGGTTTTCAAAAGCAAACCTCTGAGAACCAGCCCCTCCCCCAACAAAAGATTCTAGAAAAATGAAGAAAAGCCATGGGAAGGGGGACCCATGGAGGAATACTTAGAAGAGACAGATTCTAAACAAGAGAGATCTAGTACTTCTGAGGAGAATATGAATTGGTCTCCAGTCCAGAAAGCCTTCCTTGAAGAAATTATGAAGGAGTTTAAAAACAATTGGAAAAACTGGGAAAAGTAACTCAAGAAAAAATTAACATCTCACAAGATGAAAACAAATCCTTGGAAAATACAATTGGACAAATACAAAATGAGAATAATTCTCTCAGACCCCCAATTAGGCAAATGCAAAAATAAAATAAATCCAAAGAGAATGTAATTCTCTCCAAACTACACTTGGGCAAATTGAAATCACCTTCAAAAATAGAATTGACCAATTGGAAAAGGAGTTGCAAAAGGTAAATGAAGAACATTATTCTCTAAAAAAAAAGAATGGAACCTGTGGAAATGATTGACTTCATGAGACAACAAGATTCTCTTAAACCACACAAAAAGAATGGAAAAAAAAATAGAAGAAAATGTAAAATACCTCATCAGCAAAACCACTGACCTCGAAAACCCATCAAGAAGGGACAACGTGAGAATTATAGTACTTCCTAAAAACATTAAAGAGAAAAAAAAAAGCTGGGACTTTATATTACAGGACTTAGTGATGGAAAACCTTAATGATATCATGGAACCAGAGGGCATAATAGTTATTGAAAGAATATATCAGTCCCCTCCAGAAAGTGATCCTAAAATGGAAAGACCAAGAAATGTTGTGGCAAAATTCCAGAACTACCAGATAAGAGAGATGATCCTGCATGCAGCCAAAAAGAAACAATTTAAATACAAAGGAGCCATATTAAGAACTACACAGGATCTCACTGCATCAACATTAATGGATTGAAAGGCCTGGAATTTAATATTCCAAAGAGCAAGGGAGCTTGGAATGCAGCCAGGAATCTACTATCCAGCAAAGCTTAGTCTTCTCTTCCAGGGGAAAAGATGGATATTTAATGAAACATGAGACTTCCAATAGTTCCTGATGAAAAGACAATATCTAAATATGAAAATTGGACATCAAAATAGAAGCTCAAGAGATACATGAATAGTTAAAAAAAGGTTCAAGGAAAAAAAAAACCTCTTATCCAACAAGATGAAACTGGCTATATTCCTACCTTGGAGAAAGACTTTAATAACTCTAAAGAATTGTAACTCTATTAGATAGAGTCTACTTAGCAAGAACTGATGGACACTCATGACCTTCCTGTGATTCAGATAGAATGATTTAAAAACAATACCTCCTTACAAAAAAAGAGAACAGAAAGGGGACAGGAGGATGAAGGAGACTGAATCCCCAATGACATTACATTAAGAGGTACAAAAGACCTATTGTAATAGAGGGGTTGGAAGGAGGTTAGAACCCCCTGAGTCTGCTTCTCATCAGACTTGGCTTAAAGTTAATTTACACATACTCAACTAAGGTGAGAAATATATGTTAGTTTACAAGTATTAAAAGGGAAAAAGGGGAGGGGGCTGGGAAGGTGGAGAAAAAGATGGAACTAGCAAAAGGAAGGGAAGGAGGAAGGGGAAAAGAGAAAGGGGGAAAGAAAAGGGAGTGGGGTTGATATGGGAGGGCAAACACACTGAAGGTGGCAATATTCAGAAACAAAGTAATGGGGAATATAGATAAATGGAAAAATGGGAAAAACACAAAGGGAAGAGAGAATGGAGAGCAATAAAGAGTTAGTACTTATAACTTTGAATGTGAACGGTATAAACTCTCCCTTAAAGCATAAGTGAATAGCAGAGTGGATTATATGCTAGAATCCTACAAGATTCTGCTTACAAGAAAGTCATTTGAAGCAGAGACATATATATAGAGTAAAAATAAAAGTTTGCAACAAAATATATTTTAATTCCACTGAAGTGAAAAAAACAGAAGTAGCAATCCTTATCTCATACAAAGCAGTTGCAAAAATAGATATTGCTAAAAAAGATAAGGAAGCAAACTATATGCTCCAAAAAGATACCATAGAAAATTAAAAAAAAATTCAATACTAAATATGTATGCACGCAATAGAACAGTGTCCAAATTCTTAGAGGATAAGTTGAAAAATTTACAGGAAGACATAGACAACAAAACTCTACTAGTAGGAGAACTCAACTTCCTGCTCTCAGATTTAGACAAATCTAATCACAAAATAAAGAAGAAGGAAGTTAAAGAAGCAGATAGATTGTTAGAAAACTTAGATTTCATAGACTTATGGAGGAAACTGAATGGGGATTGAAATTAATATACTTTATTTCTGCAGTCCATGGCACTTACACAAATAATGGCCATGTACGGAGGCATAAAAAATGTAACAATCAATTGCAGAAAGGCAGAAATAGTGAATCACACTTTCTCATATCATAATTCAATTAAAATCATGAGCAATATTAGTACAGGAAGATAAAGATGTAAAACTAATTGGGAACTACATGATTTCATTTTAAAGAATAAGTGGATCAAACAACATATTTAAGAAAAATTTACTATTTCATCCTAATGAAACAACATACCAAAATCTTTGGGATATATTCAAGGTGGCAGTCAAGGGATTTATTATATCTTTAAATGCTTACTTGAATAAATTAGTGAAGGGGGAAATCAATGATCTAAATATGCTACTAAATATTACAGAAAGAACAAATACCCCAATTAAATATCAAATTGGAAATTATAAAAATGAAAGTAAAAATCAATAAACATTGAAAGCTAGAAATCTATTGAAGTAATGAATAAAACCAAGTTGATTTTATGAAAATAAAACCATAAAACTGATAAACATCTGGTCAGTTTGAATAAAAAAACTAAAGAAGAAATCCAAATTACTAGTATTATCAATGAAAAAGGTAAACTCACTGCCAATTAGGAGGAAATTAAAGTAATAATTTAGAATTTTTTTTCCCAACTCTATGCCAATAAATTTAACAATCTAAGTAAAATGGATGGATATTTACAAAAATATAAATTGCCCAGATTAAATGAAGAGGAAATTAAATACCTAAATCACTCTATCTCAGAAAAAGAGATTGAAGGACCCATTAATGAACTCCCTAAGAAAAAATCTCCCAGGCCAGATGGATTTCAAAGTGAATTCTATCAAACTATTAAGGAAAAATTGATTCCAACTCTATAGAAACTCTTTGGAAAAGTAGGTGAAGACGGAACTCTGTCTAATGCTTTCTATGACACCAGTATGGTGCTGATACATAAACCAGGAAGAGTGATAACAATGAAGCAAAATAATAGTCTTGTCTTCCTGATGAACAAAATGGAAAAATCTTAAATCTTAAAATCTTAAATAAAAAAAATGATTACAACAAGTTATCAGGAGGATAATATACTATGATCAAGTAGGATTTATCCCAGGAATGCATGGTTAGTTCAATAATAGGAAAATAGTGAGGTTTGTTATTGATATAATTAACTTACCTATCATAAATCCTATAATTATATCAATAGATGCTGAAAAAGCTTTGGAAAAAATACAGTATCCATTCCTACTAAAAACACTAGAAAGTGTAAGAATAAATTGATTGTTCCTTCAAATTATAAGCAGTATCTACCTGAACTTATCAACAAGCAATATAAGCAATGGAAATAGGCTAGAGTCATTACCAATAAGATAAAGTATACCTAGTATCACCATTACTATTCAATAATGTATTAGAAATGTTAGCTTCAGCAATATGAGAAGAAAAAAAGCAACTGAAGGAATTAGAATTACAAAGGATGAGACAAAACTCTCATTCTTTGCAGATGACGTGATGGTATACCTAGAGAATACCAAAAAATCATCTCAAAAATCTACTAGAAATAACTAATAACTTTAGCAAAGTTTCAGAATAAAAATGGCCCCTCATAAATCCTCAACATTTCTATATATTACTACCAAGATGCAGCAGAAAGAGCTAGAAAGAGAAATCCAAATCAAAGTAACTTCAAACAATATAAAATAGCTGGGAGTCTACCTGCTAAGGCAGCCTCAGAAACGTTTTGAAAATAAATACAAAACACCACTCACAGAATTTAAATCAGATTTAAATAACTAGGAAAACATCTACCTCTTATGGACAGGTTGTGCTAATAAAATGAAAATGACAATTCTACCCAAAGTAAACTAACATTTACTTTGTTAGTTTACTTTGATTTACATTTAATTTGATTGTTAACAATCAAAATTCCAAAAAATACTTTAATGAGTTAGAAAAACTTTCATGTAAATTCATGTGGAGAAATAAAAAGTCAAGAATTTCCAGGAATTCAATGAAAAATGTGCAAAAGAAAGTGGCTAAGCCTTACCAGATCTAAAATTATATTATAAAGCATCCGTCATCAATTCTATCCGGTATTGACTAAGAAATACAGTGGTGGATCAGTGGGATAGACTAGGTGCAATAGCAAGGAATGATTATAGTAATCTTCTATTTGATAAACGCAAAGAATCCAGTTATTGGGATAAAAACGTTCTCTTCGATAAATTTTGTTGGGAAAATTGGAATTTAGTATGAAGAAGTTTAGATTAGACCAATAATACCTCACTCTCTATACCAAGAAAAGATCAAAATGGAGGCAGGATTTAGACATATAAACAATATTGTAAGGGAACTAGAATATCAAGGATCAGTTTACCTGTCAGGTTTATGAAAAAGGATGCAGTTTATCACCACGGGAGAAATGGAGAACATCATTAAAAATAAAATAGATAATTTTGATTTCATTAAATCAAAACACTTTTGCAGACAAAACCACTGTAACCGAAAACAAAATATTTGCAGGAAATTGGGAAACAATTTTTACAACTAGTATTTCTTCTAAAATATACAGAGTACTGAGTCAAATTTCCATAAAAACAAGCTATTCCCCAATTGACAAATGGTCAAAAATATGCAAAGGTAATTTACATATGAGGAAATTAAAAAAATCCATTGTCATATGAAAAATTCCTCTAAATAGTTATAATCATAACTTATTAGAGAAATGCAAAGTAACACATTTCTGAGGTACCACTTCATACCTCTTATTGGCCAATATGACTAGAAAGGACAATCATCAATGCTGGAAAGGATGAGGGAAATCTGGGATACTAACACAATGTTGGTGGAGCTGTGAACTCATCCAAACTTTCTGGAGAGGAATTTGGAATTGTGACCAATGGCAACAAAAAATGTGCATAACCTTTGATAGAACTATAACACTTCTGTTTCTGTACCCTGAAGAGAGTATGACAAAGGCTAAAATTATGACTTGTACAAAAATATTTATAGCACTCATGTTTGTAGTGGCAAAGGATTGGAAATTATGTAAATGTCCTTCAATTGGGGAATGGTTTAACAAACTGTGATATATATATATATATATATATATATATATATATATATATATATATATATATATATATATATATAATGGAACACTATTATTCTAATAGAAACCAGAAGGGATGGGAATTCAGGGAAGCCTGGAAGGATTTGCATGAAGTTATGCTGACCAAGATGAGTAGAACCAGAAAAACACTGCACACCCTAACAGCATCATGGGGTAATGATCAACCTTGATGGACTTGGTCATCTCATCAGTATAACAATCAGGGACAATTTTTTGCTATGTTTGATGGGGAATACCATCTGTATCCAGAGAAAGAACTTTGGAGTTTGAACTGGGACCAAAGACTATTACCTTTAATAAAAAATAAACTGATTATCTTATTATGAAATTTTGCTCTCGTACCTTATTTTTTTTCCTTAAGGCTATGATTTCTCTCTCATCAAATTCAACTTAGTTCAATGTATACCATGGAAGCAATGTAAAGTCTAACAGACTGCCTTCTGTGGGGGGGAGTGGGGGGATAAGACAAGAGATTAGGGGGGAAAATTAAAGTGGAAAAAATATTTGGGGTCTAAAAATTGGGAATGTTTTATACAGTAGTTGTAGATTTTTTATTTTCCTTTCCTGCTTTTTCCACTTGTCTTTGTGCTCATTATTTCACATTTCCTACCAGTATTTTAGGTTATATTTTGCCATAGTCTGCCCAGAAAAGATTTTCCTACAGTGGTGAATTTAAGTTAAAAATGATACAGTTTGCAAAAGTGAATGGAAATCATGTTGATGAATATCAGTTTGGTTCTCCTCCAACTGAGAAAACAACCTGAGTCTGGCCATGGGAAGAAGAACCCTACTGAAAACTTCACAGCAGCAGAAAGCCATGAGAGACAAGTCAGCAAAATGGTCTGAGTTATAGAGGGAATGGAAGCTATGGATTGAAGTGCAAAGGGGGATTACAATTTATTTTCCACAAAGATCTTTCACCATGAGACAAGAACAATTGCTCATGAAAAAAGTAGTTAATGATTTCAAAGGAAGACAGAACTGGTGCTGTAGGTTTATGAAATGGAATGGACTAAGCTTGCATACATACACCGGACTTTTCCGAAAGATACCTGGAAGCTATGAGCAAAAAATTATTGAATTTCATTGATTTGTAATTCAGTGTCAGATGACACTGCAAATATCTCATCTTAAAAATATTATTCCTTTGATTCAACATCACCCTAGCAATCATTCTGTATCTGTTCTTTTCAAAGTGAAAGTTCATGATCTAAGAATGCATTACCTCTCTCTCTCTCTCTCTCTCTCTCTCTCTCAAACTCATTGTTGTATGGTTTCAAATCCAATTTGGAATTGTAATTATTGTCTTCAAAGTTAAAAATGTCTTCTTAGTTGCCAAATTTAATAACTCCCCCCCCCCAATATCAGCTTTCTTGACCTCTCTTTAGTCTTTGTCACTGCTGATCATTTTATGGAATTATGAAATTATGGACCCTACTGATACCCTTCTTTGCTTTTTTCCCTACATTTCTGACATCTATTTCTTAGTCTCTTTTGATGCATCTTCATACAGATCATGCTAACTATTAGTGTCCTCAAATTTTTAACCTAGACTTCAATTTTATACTATTTCACTTTTTTAATTCATCAACTCCTATGAATTCAGTTATTATCTCTATGATTCCCAGGTATATTTTATCCAATCAAATTACTTTCCTCTTCTAAAATCTTTCATCTGCAAATGGCAATTGAACATCTTTTAAAAAATCATTGTAGACATGGTAAGCTCAATATTTTCAAAATAAAATCCAGCATTTTTCTTCCAAATTCACAATTACTTTCAAATGTTAGCATAGAAATTCTATTTTTTCCAACTTCTTAACTAGATATTCATTGCTTAAGCATGCTTTATCTCTTTTAAACATTCTATCTTCCTTTAGAAAGTGGTAAAAACACTACTCATACCTCTGTAAGTTCCCACTTATAGAATAAAGCTTCTAGAAAATATCTAAACTTATGCTAATTTTACTAGATTTTTATGAGAATGACCAGAAATGGATGTTGGTCCTCTTTGCAAAAATTTTGAGACACTTAATTTCAACATGGAAAGACATCTACATTGCGTTTTTTGATAAGAAGTTTAAAAATGACTGTCTTGCCTCAAATTAATTTTCCTTCAAGTAGAGAGTATCTAATTCTTTTCTAGTCTTTTATATTCATTACATAACCTCTTGTCTAGTAAGACCTGTAGAGTGATAATTCCATTATTTAGAATGGTGACATTTAAACTAAATAGAAAAAGATATTTACTGACATAGTAGCCACAGATCAACATTATGTTTGCAGTATTTTACTTTTATTTTTGCAACATTCCCCAACTGTAATTTTGTCCTTGTCCTAGCTTGAGATTTTTTATTATGATTTTGGCATCTCTTATTTAGTTCATTTGAAATTTATTTCTTCATAGGAGCTCCTGTTCCCCCTAAAGTAGTCATTAGATAGATCAAATTTTAGTTTGTCTCCAACTTTTGTCTTTTGTGTCATATGGTGACAAATATTATTTCAATTCTGCTCTTCACAATATTTATTTATTCAGTTTTTTCTTTGTTTAATCACTCTATTATTCTCTTGTGAAGACCATGCATTCTGGTCTAATTGATCACTACATATTTCCTATTTCCTGCTCTTTTCATGGGTTTATAAAATTATTACCAACATCCAGACTCCCCTTGTAAGTCATTTTCTTCCTCTCCAGCTGTCCTACATCCTGTTCTATTCATCTTGTCATATTAAAAGGCCCCTTTAAAGCTTGTCACCTCTCTCATGAAGTCTTCCCTGTTCGTGTTTGTCTTCTTATGAAATTTTATTAAAGTTTTTGTGTGTAGTTCCACTATAAAAGAGAAATATTTAAACAATACCCACCCACCACTGTAGACAATTTAATGCATAAACAACATACATGTACACTTGAATAACAATCTTAAATTATGAGAAATTTCTTCTATATTCATTTTTAAATCTCTTTGATTGCTTATACATAAATTTAAATATGTCATTAACTAATTGTTATTGGTTGATTTTTTAATGTTTTTAAATATGATATGAAATGTACTATAATTATCAATTAATATAATGAATATAAACTTATTTTATGCAAACATTTTTCTCATGTGATAAAATAAACTGAATACTATCTTTGTCAGACTTTTTAACAAGATTGAAAATGATATTCTAAAAAACAACTTTTTAAAAAAGTTGATTGAAAATGATACTCTTAAAAAAACCTTTGGGTAGAGTGTACCTTTTTATATAACTTTCTAATTCTTAATACACACAAACACACACACACACACATATCTGTGCTTGTTGTTTATTTTCCCTTGTGTCCCCAAATTACACGAGAGTAGTTTCTACAGCTTATTTAAACATTGCTCTTTTTCTAACTCTATATTTATGGTGTATCAATGATTTCACATATATTATTTCATTTGATGGATACAAGTATTTTCTTTAGATAGGCAATGCAGATACTATCATCTTCATTTGAAAGACAAGAAAACTGAGGATAAATAGTTTTAGTTTATTTATATATAGCAATGTAAGTAGCAAGAATCAGATATAAGATTCAAACTCATATCTTGCTCATTGAAATTCTAATCATTTTGTGTTATTAACCATTTTTATTGAATCTTTTTTTGCACTTTGCCACAGTATTGCATTTATAGTAGCAAATTAGTTGATACTGATGCTGGCAGAGCTATTTACATCTAGTAACTTTTTTTTCCATCTAGCTATTTTTGTGAGAGGGACAGAGAGACTGAGGAGGGGAAAAAGGGAGAAAGGATTCAAAAGAGATGTGGGGGAGAGAGAGAGAGAGAGAGAGAGAGAGAGAGAGAGAGAGAGAGAGAGAGAGAGAGAAGAAGAAGAAGAAGAAGAAGAAGAAGAAGAAGAAGAAAGGAAAAGAAAAGTAAATTATATTTTTTGATCAAAGTAATACTACTTATAAAGCAAAGATTTTATTTTAGCTTGACCAGGGCAGAGTTTTAGTTGTTGCAAATGCAGATGGGCAGATATTTTAATTAATGTGCCCTTAGCAAAGGCAGTCTTAATTAGGACTCCACAAATTAATGTAGTATTCAAATAGAAGGCTAAATTGAATTTAGCTAAGTTATTATAAGTTGAGCTAAGAGGGGTATATGTTCTGATTCTCCACTGTGTGACTCTAACCAGGTCAAATATTAAATTTTGGCATGGTTTGAAACATTCTTAAAAGAGAATCATTTAAATGTGTACACTTTGGAAAAGACTGAATATTTTTTCTTAATAATTGGCTTCCTTTTTTTCCTTTAATGAGAGAAATATTCTCATCAAGTTTAAAAAAATCAAGATGGACATTTTTTTTAAAGTTAGGTTAAAAGAAAATTAATAATGGTATTAAATGTAATAACAGCTTAATATTTTGGTAATGAAAATATGCATACTATTTTCACCTTAGATAAATTAATCACTTAACTTCTAATTGCCATTGTTGTCTGTCTTGCTGTCTTTTTTCTAAAACATTAACAAATTTCTGCATTAGAATAATTTATCTCTTCCCTATGTTTCTAAAAGTTACTCCTTAGTGGATTACATTTAGACTGAGTTTTAAGTAATTTCACAATGTACTTTGAATGGAATCAGAAGGGTCATAATCAAAAAGATTCATTTCACATAAGAACTTATTATGATTGTTCAGGAGAGGGACTCCAACAAATACAGTCTTGAATCTGTGTAATAATTAAATCTTTCCTTCCTAGAATGGTAACATGCTTTAATGTTTCCTTCAATTTGAGGAAAATATATTTTCTAGAATGTTTTTCATAGTCTTAACCCTTTTTGAATGTTAGATAAAAATTCTAATATTTCTTTTTTTTTAGGTTTTTTTTTGCAAGGCAAATGGGATTAAGTGGTTTTCCCAAGGCCACAGAGCTAGGTAATTATTAAGTGTCTGAGACCGTATTTGAACCCAGATACTCCTGACTCCAAGGCCGGTGCTTTATCCACTACGCCACCTAGCCATCCCTAATATTTCTAATACGTAAAATGTAATGTAATATTTCTAATATGTAAAATGAGTTTTTGAGGATAGTTTGTGTGTTTGTGTGTATGTGTGTGTGTGTATGTGTGTGTGTGCATGTGTGTGTGTGTGAACAAACACTAGCTGGGGAGTTAGAAAACCTGGCTTCTAGTTCACTTTAGTCAATGGCCAGTTGTGTCTTTTGCATGGGATGTAGAAGTATTTTTTTAAAAATGATCAAAAAGGTCTTTTGTTCTGTTGAAATTTTCTGTAATTCTGTTTTATGTATTTCCCCTAAGTCATCCTGAACTATATTTATCCAAATTCATAGACAATTTTTCAGTAAAAAAAATGGCATTTATTTTTACCACCTCCTTTTATACTTATATACTTCATTTTTTTGAATTTGGCCTCCAGGTTTTCCAGTAAACTTAAACTTCATTCTCGAAATTAACAGCAACCTCTAAAATGGCAAACCTGATGATCTTTACTCAGCATTAATTTTTGTGAAACCTCTATAATATTTGCAAGTTTTTCATCTCCAATTTTAAATATTTCTCCCCTCCCCATTGTGATCTCTTTCTCAATTTCTTTTGCTGGACAACTACAAAATTAAACTTGGGCCAACTTTTTTTCCCTGTGTTTTGTTTTTGTGATTAATTAACCTTAATTTAAATCTTTTTATGTAGATAACCTGGCAGTTAGATGGCACAGTGAAAAAATCACTAAGCCTGGAGCCTGAAAGACATGATTTCAGATGGGTACTTAGTCACTTAATACCTGTATGATGCTGAATAAGATTCTTAAACATGGTTGCCTCAACTTCTTTATCTATAAAAGGAGCTGGAGGAAAAAATAGCAAACCATTCCAATGACTTTCCCGGGAGATCCCTAAATGAGATGATAAAAATCAGACACTATTCAAATGACTGAACAACAATGTTGCTAACCACTAGATCTTTACATGCACTGGGGATTTTTTTTTTCCATCACATTCTGTCCTAAATTCCTAATGACCTGGGAAGAATAACTTCCTGTATATGCTGTAGGAATTTCAAAATTAATGTAGTCAAAAGAGGATTAGTTATCTTCATTATCCTTCTTTTAATAAATTTAGTTCTCTCCAAATTGTCTAAATTTCTTCTGAAACCAACATTATTCTTCTAGTTATTCAGGATCATACTCTCAAACATTTTAAAAGATTTTTATTTGTTTTTTTCAAATAGTTCCTTCTTTTTTTATTGTATAATATAAACACATATATATTATAACCCCTAAAGATAATTTTTCCCCTTCTCCTCCATGCATATTTTATCATTTAAAGTTTGTTACAAAGGACAAAAATAAAAGTAGCAAACATAGAATGTGGGCAGAACAATAATTATGAATATGAAGTCACAAGCTAATTGTCCAATAATGTAAAATTTACTACAAATCTTACATAAATTGAAGGTTTAGGTGAAATTCGGAAAAAGGAAAATAATATAAGACACTATTCTTAACTTGATATCAATATATTCAAATTTGTCTACTTGCAAAACATCAAATTATGAGGATTTTATTCTTACACAATGAGAATCCTTGGAAATTTGTGGGAATAATCTCTTTCCTGAGTAAGGATATTATTTATTTACTGAGAAATTAAACAATCATCTTTGAATATGTAAAATTGATAGGTATTGAAAAATGCTAGAAAAGACACAGCTATCATTGCAGTGGAAAAATCACCATAAGTCTTTAATGAAGAATCAAAGACAGTTATGAACACATTGTGGTACAAATATGTAATGGAATATTACACAATAAAAAAGAAGAATTTGGTGAAACATAAAAAGATTTTAATGCTCTACTACAAAAAATGCTAAACAGAACACTATAAAATATCACTAAAATGTAAATAGAAATAACATGAAAAATTAGAATTTTGACTTTAATAAATACCTAGATATTGCAATAGATAATTACTGAAAAATATTGCTTTAGAGGTATGACTAGTGATTGTTTCTTATACTTTCAGTCCTTAGTTGCTAGCTATGTCCATTCTTAATTGTCTAATTCTTAAAAGAGAATACAGATTTTGTGGGGAAATGATGGCATACAAATTCCCCAAAAATATTTTTTTCTTTTTTTTTTAATCACAGTTGTATTAGAGTATGTCACTGAAGAATTATCATGGCTTATGTACTAAACTAAGTAATGGGGATCAATCAAGTACCTATTTTCAAGGAGTTCACAGTCTAACAGTGTGACTGAAAATAAGCAAATATGTTCATTTACACTTTTTAAAGAAAAAAAACCAGAAAATAATTAGCAAAGGGAAGGCAGTAGAATTAAGAGTTTTTAGGAAAGACTTACTGTAAAAGATGAGATTTTAGTTGAGAATTAAAATGAGTATTACCAGTAGGTAATGCAAAGTAAGGAGAATATTTTAGGCTTAGGGGAAATTTAGGAAAAATGCTAGTGCTAAGAAAATAAAGCAGTTATTTTTCATTACTCATAATAAATCTGAAATTCTTCTTAGATTGATTAATGATTGTAGAAATACACCATTTTTATTTTTTGAGGCATTTATTTGCTCATGTCACACAGTGAATGTCTGAGGTCATATCTGAACTCAGATTTGAACTTCATTCCAGGATAGGTAGGCAAATCACTATATTATCTATCTGTTCCCCTTCTTCTCCAAGTGCAAGATTCATCCAAAATTTTCATTATTCCCCTTTCATCACCATTTTCATTTTGTAAGCTCCTAATTAAACACATTTTCAGGTATTAAATATATTTTAATATCACATATTAGTACAATTTGTTGTATATGTGTAAATATATACATATATATACATATATATACATATATATATATATATATATACATATATATATATATATATATATATATATATATATATATATATATATATCCTTGATGCCATTGTCTCATCAATTTCATATCTACTTCACTGGGAATCTCTTAGAGGAATGAGATTCCAATGACTGAATTTTATTTGTTTTATTGATATACCTACTAACTGATTTTTGTTTCTTTTATTGGTATACTTCTCAAGTGTTTGCATTCTGACTTACAATTCTAATATTTCATCACGAATTAGATGTCTTTTTCTTCCAATTTACAATATTTTCTTTAAAATTTTGAGTTCCAAATACAAAATCTTTCTCCCTTAACTGCTCCCTAAGAAATCGGATAATATAATGTTTAGCCATTCCACAAATGATGAACATAATTTTGATTTCTAATTTTTAGTTACACAGAAAGAGCTGCTTTAAATATATTTGTTCAAATAACTCCTTTTTTACTTTTTTTAAATTACTTTGAGATACAGACCTAGCAGTAGTACTGATGAAGCATAGGATATTTAGAAATTTTAACCATTTGTGTATAGTTCTAAATGGTTTTCCCTTATAAAGTCCATAACTTCACTAACAGTTCATTAGTGTTCCAGTTTTCCTGCATCTTCTCCAATATTCAAGTCTTACATTGTGGTCATATTCAACAATCTGATAAATGTATGATGGGATCTTAGGGTTTTGTTTTGATACATTTTTTAAATTGATAATTTCTGATCAATAGTGATTTTGAACATTTTGTAATACTATTGAAAGCCTTCCTTTCCTTTCTTGAAAATTCTTTTCATATACTTTGATCATTCATTAATTGCCCCAAGGTTTGCATTTTTATAAATATGAATTAGTTATTTAAAAAAATTAGGCTTTCACAAAAAATATGTGCAAAATATTTTTCTCCAGTGTTTTCCCCCATTATTTATCATTATGATTGTATTGTTTTATTGTGCAGAATATTTTTAAATGTTATATGGACAAAAAAATCTATTTTACAATTTGTACATTTTGAATAAACTTTTTTCCTAAATTCTTCCCTTTATGTGTAAATCATGTAATCATTTTGATTTTATTTTGATAAATGGTGTAAGATGTTGGTCATTAGGTAGATTTGTTATACTTTTGTACTCTCTTCCCAGCAGTTTTTGTCAAATAATCACAAATAATTCCAAAAGCTTGCATATTTGTATTTGTCATATGCTAGATTATTATAATCATTAACTGTAAAATAATGTGCATATTACACTCATGCATGACATAATTTCTTAGTAACAACTTGCTTTAATAAATATCAATTTTTAATACAATTTGAAGTCTTGTTATGGCTAGAAAGAATACCATTTTTTTTCATTGTTCTATGATTCTCTTGACGACCTTAAGCTTTCATTATCTCAGATGAATTTTGATATTAGTTTTCTAGCTCTATGAAATATTTTGATAGTTTGATATTTCACTATTCTGAATAAGCAGGTTAATTTAGGTAGAATTTTCATTTTTATTATATTGTCTCAGATTTCCCCATCAGCAATTTATATTTTCCAGTTGTTTAGATATGATGTTAGTTGTGTGAGAAGAGCTTTATTGTTGTATTTATATAGTTCTTGGGTTTCTCTTAGCAGGTAGTTTCTTAAGAATTTTCTATTGAACACAACTATTTTAAATGAGATTTCTCTTTCTATCTCTTACTGTTGGATTTCGTTGGTAATATATATATATATATATATATATATATATATATATATATATATATATATGCTGATGATTTGTGTTAATTATTTCAAACATTTCAAGCATAAAATTCCTTTTATTATTTTTTGTTATTGCTAAAGCTTTCATTTCCAGATCAATATTCAATAATTGAGGTGATAATGGTCATCCTTGCTTCAACCCTGATTGAATTGGGGAAGTTTCTAGTTTATCATATTACAAATAATGTTTGCTCACAGTTTTAGATAGTGCTTTTCATTTTATGGTGACTCTATTTTTTCTTATGCTCTTGAGTTGTTCATTTATTTGTTTTAATTTGTTTGTTTCGGCAAGACAATGGGGTTAAGTGACTTGTCCAAGGCCAATACAACTAGGCAATTATTAAGTATGTGAGGCTAGTTTTGATCTCCTGACTCCAGGGCCTGTGCTGTATCCACTGCACGACCTACCCACCCCCATGTTTATTTGTATTTATTAATAAGAAGGGTACTGTAATTTCTCAGAGATCCTATATTTCAGCATCTCTTGTGATAAACATATGAATTCTGTTGGTTTATTTATTATTGATATTGTCAATTACACTGATAATTTCAATTTCTCTAATATTAAACCATTTCTGCTTTTGTGGCATAAATTCCCTGTGGTCACTGTGTATATCCTTGTGATATATTAATGGAAAACATTTATAAGTGTTTTCTTTAAAATTTTGATGTAAGTATTCATTAGTGAAATCGATTTACAATATATTTTCTCTGTTTTGGCTCTTTCTACTTTATTTTTGTATCATAAAAGTAATTTTGTAGAACTTTATTTTTTGAGATAGGTTTACTAAAACATTTTATTTCTTCTGTTAATCTTGTTAGTTTATATTTTATATAGTCAACTATTTTATTACATTGTCAAATTTATTGGCAAATAATTAGACAAAATATTTTCTAACAATTGTCTGAATTTCCTCTTCAGTGATGGTAAATTCACCTTATTTTTGATACCAGTATTATGGTTTTCTTCTTTGATTTTTAAAATCAAATTTTCCAACAACCAATCTGTTATTATTTTTAGGAAACACTTTTGTATATAATATATGTTCAATTATATTCTTAATTTCCTTGGATTTTTCAGGAATTCCAATTTTGTAACTAATTGGGGATTTTTTAATTAAATATTTTTTGTTTTTTAAGCTGCATTCCAATTCATTAATCTTCTTTTTCTCTATATTATTCATGTAATCAAATAGAGATATACAATTTCTCCTTAGTATGACTTTGACTGTAACCCATAAATGTTTGTATGTTATGTCATTATTGTAATTTCCTTTAAAGAATTATCTGCTGTTTCCATGATTTGTTCTTTCAACTACTTGTTTTTGTTTGTTTTAGGATTAGGTCATTTAATTTCCACTTAATTTTAAATCTCTATTTTCATTGCTCAATGATCAATATGACTTTTATTGCATTATGATCTGAAAAGGATTCATTACTAGTTTTGCTTTTCTTCATTTGTTTGAGGCTTTTATGTCCCAATACAAAGTCAATATTTTGTGTAGATGATGTGTATCAATGAGAACAAGTTATATTCCTTTCTACTTCCATTCTCTTTTCTCCAGGCATGTATCATACCTAATTTTTCTAAAAATTATTGAACCCTTTAATTTCTTTCTTCTTTATTGTTAGATTTATTTAATTCCAGAAGGAAAAAGTTGAGATCTCTGTATTATATACATTCATAGCATATTTCCTCCTGTATTTCATTCAACTGCTCCTTTAAAAATGTAATTGCTAAAACACATAAGGCATATAAAATAAGAAATGATATGATTTCATTTTCTTTGGTACCTTTCAGGAAATTAGAGTTTCCTTCTTTTGCTTTTTTTAATTAACTCTATTTTTGCTTTTACTTTGTCAGAGATAAGGATTGCTACCCCTTCTTTATTTTTCCTTCAACTTAAGCATAATAAACGTTGCTACAGTTTCTTATGTTAATACTGTATGTAGCTCTCTGACCCAAATGTATTTTTGTGAAAATAAAACATTGTAGGACTCTGGGTTTTTATATCCATTCTGTTATCTGCTTCCATTTTATTCATGACTTCATCCCTTTCATATATCTAGTATCATAGCAGATGGTGTATTTCCTTCTATTCTATTTTTCTCTTGTTTTTCCAACTCTCTTACTGCAATTCTTTCCCTCTTTACAAATGATTTACTTCTGATCACCACCTTTCCATTTCACATTTCTTTTAGTTGGAATATTTTATCTGATTCAATTTCTTCCCTCCTATTTCAGTGCAATTTTCTTTCTTAAACATTTATTTTAATTCATTGTGCATATTTCATCCTATCTTACATTTTTCACCTTTACTCCATTCATTGCAACCACCCTGGTTTGGGACTTTTCTTTTATCTAATCAGATTTTTAAGTGGTTTCTTAAATGATCCTTCTACTTTATTGCCTATCCTCTTCATTATCTGTTCATATGGATATAAAACTGCTCTCCCTCTTATCTGTAATTACCATAGTTCAAACTACTTTTCAAGATCAATGAATATTTCTCATAAATAAAAAAGAGTGAAAGTAAGAATATAAATAAATAAGAATATAAGTAATAAAATAAAATAATATAAAATATATGATATATAGTTATATAATATATAAGTAATAAGAAATAAATAATATAATAATATATGTAATAAATAAAATAATAATAAATAAAAAGAGTATAAATAAAAATATAACTAAAAGTAAGAGGGACTTAAGTATCAGACTGATCCTTCTTACTTTTACTCCAAATCTACCATTTTTGTCCTTTTTTTTTTGCATTTTTCACTTAATGAAATTCATATCCCTTCCAAAATCAACAGAGCCTTGACTAGTGTTATGGAAATGTGAGCAGAGAGAATTATAAGAATATGAGATCTAGAAACCAAACAAACAGTATTTGCCTTTTCACTTAATTTGACTTAAGATTTCCTTTACAGCATATTGATGCATCATCAGTCTGAATTTTTTCCTGCTGTTTCCCTTTCAGATCTTTCGGGTTAGAGTCATAACATTATTCATAACATATGCCCTAATTACTACAACTCAAAATCTTCTTGTCATGCTCAAATTTCCATATAATGCAGATGTTCCTTTGTCCTATTGTTAACTAATTTTTAATTTTTGACCACATACCTTTAGCGTGTGTATCTGCTTCTTCAGATTTGAGGACAATCTTTGAAATATAGCACAAAACATACCTGATGTTCAATGACACATATAAGAAACACACTAAAAATTTGAAAAATTGCTTAAAATATCCGGTTATGAAATCTGCTACTATTCTATTTCTATTAACTAAAATGTGATTATCTTTCCTCTTCAAAGATACTGTCTATAGAAACTCCCATTACTTAAAAAAAATTTAAGCAGAATTCAAATGATAGACTCACATTGCAGCCAGAAAATAATATGCAACTTCTAGAGGCCATCCACACATTTTAGTATCCTCCTACAATCCCAATAATGAATCAAAGTTCATTTCCTTTCCAAGGGAAATTTACTTTAATAACTATATTTCTAGGGACAAAAAAGAGAAGAAAAACAGAAATTAGTACTAAATATCAGTATTTGCAGGTACAAACTCTGCCCTCAGTGAACACTCACACAAATGAGTTCAAGGACCATGAAACTTACAAGATTAGTTATGTTTTCAGTTTTAAACTTTGAGACCTTCAACAAATTGCAAAATTTGTCCCTACAGGAAAATTATAGGAAATTAACATATGTGATAGAATAAGTAGAATAATATAGACTAATTATAAAAAAACCAATAAAATACAAGAAATCATAACACCAGTGCATCCCAGTTGATTAAAATCAAACATAAACTGAGAATTAGGTACATAAAAAATTTAATTTGCTAGAGATCATGCAGGTAAGTGTAACCAGAGTGATAAGCCTTAAGAATAATCCATATGATGTCTAGATATAAGAACTTGAATAGATTTGTTTGGTAATGCAATGTTTTTAGTTCAAACAAGTCAACTTTTAAAGTATTTGAAGGATTCTCATGTGAAAGAAAGATTATATTTGAAATGCTTTTTTCTAGAGGAAAGAAATACATTTAATTGCTAAAAGTAGTAAATTTCTAACTTAAAGAAGGAAAATCTTTATGACAATTGGAAATTTTGAAAAGAGCAAAGAATTATTTCCCATGGGAAAAAAGGTTGTTTCACTAGAAGCTTTAAAGAAACAGATACTTAGACAAAAATTAGGGATAATTATTGAAATTTGAATTAGATTTAATGACCTCTGTTGTTTTTCCCAATAAGTGATTCTCTGATTGTCTACAAATAGAAAACTTTTACAATTTTTTTTCCTTTTATTTGACAAAATGGCATTCAAATGAAGGTGACACCTATTCCTTTCTTTAAAAAATGAAAAAGTTTCACCTTATCCTGAATTCAAATCCTCACATCTGGTTAACTTATTAAAATGAAAACCTTAGAGTAGTCCCTTAAATCTCTGAAAATATAAAGGAGAAACCAAAGGGCTACTTTTTATGGTCCCTTATGTCACTGTTGTTAAATATCCTTTTTGAAGGAAGTGATCAAAAAATAATAACCAGCATTTATAGTAATTTAAAGTTTGTCAAAAAATTAACATATTTTCATTTGAGCTTTACATATTTTCATTTGAGCTTTAAGATGTTATTATTCCCCCTCCACACTTTTAGGGTGAACAATTGATGAATACATGATCATAATTTTTTTCAGTATTATAGAGCTCTAATATTATAAAAGATTTGAACTCAGGTCTTCCTAATTTAAGGTCCACTATATTCACTCTGCTGCCTTAATTTAATATTTTTGATAACCAAATTCAAATCAAATATTTCAGCTGTCTTTCCTTTTTTGTTTAAAGCATTCAAATATTCCTTCAAATATTTCATATTGTTTTGCATCATTTCTAAGGAAAGAAAGCTATATTAGGAAATATAAGTATGATGAGTAGTTGATACAAACATAAACACTTACATATAAATATTTTAGACTATCTGGAACTTTACTTTATGAAGCTTGACCTTGGATTCAGAAGATCAGGTTACAGTTGTGATTTTCATGGGGTGGCAAACTATATGATCTTGAAAAATTAATTTAATCTCTCGAAGGCTCAATTGTTGTATGTATATAATGAAGGACTGAAATTAGTTGAACAAAAACAAAAATGTCATGTTGTGGACAAGATACCAACATCAACATCAAATGGAGGATATCCATGTGTCCATTAATTATCCATTAATTAAACCTTAAGTCTGTGTATCCTGCCATATTTTAAGCTTTAATATTCACTTTCAATATTTTGATATTTGGGAAATTTATCAAGTAGTAAATACCGAAAATAATATATTCACTGATTTATCCAAGGCAACAAAGTATAGAAGATTAATGACTGAAGATAATTAAAAAGACTTTAAAATGAGTGCTACCTTAACCCTGCATAATTTGAATAACATTGCAAAAGTCACACTATCTCCAGTCTTTGATTTCTTCAACTATAAAATTAGTATATTTCTGACTCAGAGAGCTTTTGTGGAAAAAAATAATAAGATTTAGTATTATGTAATCCATTTTTATATGAATCCCTTACACACTTAGCATTTATGACCTTATTTCTCAATTATAGGCATTCCTTCTTTCTCTGTAGGCAGACACTGATAGTTCAGTTCAACTTCCCAATATCATTTCATTTTCAAATGACTGTGCAAATAGTATAAAAAAGGTTTGTTTTTTTCTTGTTTGTTTGTTTGTTTGTTATCATCTCCCAATTAAGAATTACCCTTAGAGTTTGTTTCTTCTTTTCTACAGAAGAGAACAACAATGAGTCTTGTGGTAGAAAAAAAAAGTAAAATAGATTTTGACTTTAAATCAAGTCAAGGGATAAATTTTCAAACATGTATATGAAATTGCAATGAGTTTTGACTGATTTTGAATTTATTTTTAATGAGTTAACTTAAATAATTTTGTTTACAAGAATATTTTCCTAAAATACATTATTTACATTTTGAAATATTTTTCACTCTCATCATCCAAGAAAATGTGTAAACATCTTAGTTGGATCTACTTTAAGGATAGTAAATAAATCAGTATTAACACAATAAAAAAAAACAAATCAGTAAAACTGAAAATATAACAATAACAATAATAAATAAAATTATATTTTAAATTTGAGGTCTGAAATGATTTTATAAACAAAAGTATATTTTAAAAAGTTATAGCAATATTTATTCTTAATCTGTGCTTAAATAACCTATATTTAAATTACAATGCAATTCTAAGTATAATCTTATTTTAATGCCTCAGGTTGAGTAC
This sequence comes from Macrotis lagotis, assembly GCF_037893015.1. NCBI lineage: Eukaryota > Metazoa > Chordata > Mammalia > Peramelemorphia > Peramelidae > Macrotis > Macrotis lagotis. The sequence continues at coordinate 150,392,066 of NC_133663.1, read as the reverse complement.
CACTGAGTACTATTCTAACAGGGAAAGAGTATTAGGTAGTAAGACTAGTGATTTTCATTTAGCCTTACTGCTATAGGGAAAACAGTGCATCCATCTGATCCTTATTCTCTTTATCTATAAAATGAGAGAGCTGAGTTAGATTATATCCAAAGATTTTTTTCCTGCTTAAAATTTCTGTATTACTTCATAGGTTTTTGCCCACATAGAATAGGGTCTAAACAGATAAACCACACACACACACACACACACACACACACACACTCATCCAAATCCTAGTGTTGCTTTCAAGTCAGTGTCAACTGGATCCAACTTGTCTCTAACCTGTGGATGAATCAAGAATCAAATAGAAGTTTAATTTTAAAGAGAGAGACATAGCTTGCTAGCAAGGAGGGTGTTTAAAAACATGAGCAGGAGCCTTTTTCATAATGGGGACGTACAATATAGAGTGGGAAGATCCCAATGCTTTTTCTACTGACTGCACAGTGAACTGTAACATTGGCAGTGAGGGGAAAGTGCAAGGAGGAGACAAGTTTGATTAATAATTGTGTTTCAAGAGTGGAACATGGATACTTTTCCAATGCTTCTCAAATTAATACAATAATGATATGATTTTATCAGAGGGTGAGATCCTTTCAGAGGGTAAGAATAATGGATATTTGTTATGCCAAGGTCACGGCTCAGTCTGCTTGCATTACTACAGAGTGTCTTCTAATACCTTGCCATGGAATTACAAAATACATTAAACTCATTTTTTTTTACTTTTTAATTTATTTACCCATTACTAAAATAGTCTTGTACAAAGAGTAAAAATAATCCCTTCCCCCCCACAAAAATAAAAAAAAAATCTCACAAGAAATAAAGTGAAAGAAAGAGAAAAAAATGTGCTTCAGTCTGTGTCTGATACTGTCAGTTCTGTCTCTGTGGTGGATTGCATTCTTTATCATAAGTCCATCAGAGAAGTTACTTCCACAGTTGATCTTGCTGATTGTAATTCCCTCCATCCATTTCTCCTCACTAGCAATTATTATATTTTTTCTCTCCTTTCACTCCGTCCCTTAAAAAGTGTGCTGTGGGAGAGCTGAGTGGCTCAATGGATAGAGCACCGACCCTGGAGCCAAGAGGCCTCAAGCCTACATTCTCTTCCCCCAAAAAGAGACCCAGGAAGCACCCATACCTGTGGTCCTAGACAGGTCATCCAATCCAACAACCTTGCAAAAAGTAAAAAATAAAATGTATTATATCTATCCTCTCCCATGATCTACCCTCTACTCTATCCCCTCTCTCCTCCCTCTGTTCTCCCATGCCCTTTCTCTCCTTTTTCTTCTAGATTTCTATGCCCTATTTAGAGTATATGTTGTTTCCTTTCTGAGCCATTTCCAATGAGAATGAAGCTCCTTCAATCCCCCTCACCTTCCCCCCTTTCCATACCATTGCAAAAATTATTTCTTTATTCTTTTACATGAAATAGCTGAGTCTATTCTACCTCTCCTTTCCTTTCTCCCAGTATTTTATTTTCACCCATTGACTCCATTTAAAAAATATATTATACCTTCAAATTTGACTCTCTCCTTTGCCTTGTTTATAAAAGGTCCTTTTCTAACAGCTCTAATAAATGAGGTTCATATGAGTATTATCAGTATCATCTTCCCATGCCATAATACACAAAGTTCATCATCATTAAATCCCTTATAATTTACCCTTCTTGTGCACACCCTCTGTGCTTCACCTGAGTCCTGTATTTAAAGATCAAACTTTCTGTTCAACTCTGGTTCTTTCAACAGGAACATTTGAAATTCCCCTATTTCATTGAAAGTCCATCTTTTCTTCCCTGGAAGAGGATATTCACTTTTACTGGGTAGTTGATTCTCAGTTGCAATCCAAGATATTTTGCATTCTGGAATATTATATTCCAAGTCCTATGAGCCCCTAATGTGGATGCTGCTAAAGCCTGGGTATTCCTGACTGCAGCACAACATTATTTGAATTCTTCTTTTATGGTTTCTTGTAGTATTTTATTTTTGACTTGGGAGCTCTGGAACTTGGCTTTAATATTCCTGGGAGTTATTTTTTTGGATCTCTTTAAGTAAGAGATTGATGGATTTTCTCAATTTCTAATTTGACCTCTACTTCTAGGATATCAGGACAATTTTCCTGTAGAAGTTCTTTCAAAATGAACTCAAAGCTCTTTTCTGATCATGACTTTCAGGTAGCCAGATATTTTTTAAATTATCTCTCTCAGATCTGTTTTCCAAAGCCATGATTTTTTTTCAATAAGATATTTCACATTTTCCTGTTTTTATTCCTTTTCTATTGTTTTATTGTGTCCTGAATCCTTGCAAAGTCATCAGCTTCCTTTAGCTCCATTCTATATTTGAAGAATTTATTTTCTTCCGAGGGCTTTCTTATCTCTTCCTTCTGGCCAATCCTGCTTTTTAAGGTAGTTTTCTCTTCATTAACTTTCTCAACTGATCATTCCATTTGACCTAAAGTAGTTTTATTATGTTATTTTCTTAATCATTTTTTTCAATCTACTTGACTAAGCTGTTGACTTTGTTTTCATGCTTTTTTCTGCATCTCCCTCATTTCTCTACTCAATTTTTCTCCTACCTCCCTCCAATAGCCCAAGACCAATTTCTATATTTCTTGGATGATTTAGATGCAGAAGCTGGAACTTTCTCATCTTCTGATTGTGTGTTTTAGTATTCCATGGGATCAAAGTAATTATCTATTGCCAGGTTCATTTTTTTTTGTTTACTTATTTCCCCAGCCTGTGTCTGGTTTGGGTGATTCCTGAGCTTTTGAGAGCCCCACAAGGACTTCAGTATGTGAGGCTATGACTGGTCTCCTGCCTGTGCTCAGGTCTGTGGATGGCAATGGTGGGCTCCCAGACTGTGACCAGGGTTTAAATATGGACAAACCACTTGAGTCCTTTTCCCAGGGTCAGAGAAGATACCTCAAAAGTCTCCCCTCCACGCCCTTAACTTCCATGTGCTATGCATACTGGTCACAGCTGCCAGAGGGGCTCACTTCTGGGAGGTTCTGTGCACCTGCTTCTGTTTTCTGGGATCTGGGCTGCACTGAGGGCCAAGCTGGTTCCCACTGACTCTGGCAAAGGTTTCCCTTGCTGATCTTTGAAGTTGTGCTTGGAGTTCCCTGGGTTAACAGGTCAGGAAACTGCTTATGCTTCCCGGAGCTGGTGCTTTCTGTGTCCCAGGCATCTAGGTGCCCAGCAGGCTGTCTGGGAAGACTGGAGCTCCTTAGCTTTGGTGTGATAATCCTGGTTGTGCTGAACATATTTTTCATATCTATATTTTATTCTCCAGAGAGAAGTAGTATCATGGAAAACATATATTTGGATTTATAACCTGTATTAACTATAATTGCATATCTTATCCTCTTTTATTTAATTAAAATGATGTAACTGCACTTCATGTACATAAATGGAATATTTTAAATTCATAAGAATAAAGAAATAAAATTTTAGATACCATCCCCAGTCACCCAATATCTATTCTGGCATTTCAAGTTTATAATTTCAGTATTATATGCTATTTAATTGTCCATCTCTCAGAATTTCTACATAGTTACTCAAGTTTGACATTTCAATCATGACAAAATTTTTCACTTCCGTCACTATTTCTCCCCTTTTACAGCTGCTACCTTTGTTTAGGTCCTCATTACTTGTTACTTACATTATTGTAATTACCTTGACTTGGTTTCTATTTCTCAAATTTGTCATCATTTTAATTTTTACCAAGGAAGTTTTCCTAATTTGAGAGGTTGATCCTATGATTTTCCTCTTCAGTCAATTTCAATGACTTCTAATTACCCATAGAATAAAACATGAAATCTCTGTCTAGCTTTTGAAGATCTATTAAATCTGGCCCCAGTGAATCTTCCAGCTGCATTGGAAATTATATAACCTTCAATAGAAATTGAATGAAGATAACTTAGCTTTCTCTGTTTCTTTATACATTTCATTTTCCAAATAAAGTCTATTGCTAGTAGACACTCCAAATATTTAGAAAACACCCCCTATTCTTCATTTCACATGCTCTTATTTTAGCTTAGATTCATCTTCTGTGCAAAATCTTTCCTGTTCTCTATTAGTCTTTTCTCTCTAATACTATATTATACCTTATTACTTTGTTTATGTATGCATCTTATTAGATATGTGTATATCATAAACAGATACATTTATATATTGCATATTTATAAACTTTATGCTGCAAAAATATGTATACATATGTTTATTACATGCATATACACACATATATATATACATTATATATATATACAATATATATATATATATATATATATATATATATATATATACACATGCATATGCCACATACTCTATTAACTCCTCAATGATTTTGGGGAAGTAAAAATAAATACTTATACAAAATCTTAGGTAAAAAAGTAAATATGTTAGTGTCTATATTAATATATTTTTCAGCTATACAGATTCTGAAATAGAAGATTTTCAGAGAGCAATTTTGAAACTAGATTTGTGGGGGCAGCTAGGTGGTGCAGTGGATACAGCACCAGCCCTGAATTTAGGAATACCTGAGTTCAAATCCAGCCTCAGACACTTAATAATTACTTACCTGTGTGGCCCTGGGCAAGCCACTTAACCCCATTGCCTTACAAAAACTTAAAAACAAAAAAAAAGCACAAAAACCCTAAATTTTTTAATAGAGTTTCAAGTGCCAGAATTCAGAGTGGTCCAGGAGATATGTATGCATGCAACCTTTTCCTTTATAGATGGATTGTTTTGTCATTGCTCTGAAATAACATAAATCATGATGATGCATAAAATATTTGAAAGATGGTGAGAGAGGGGTAGAAGGCTATAGGGTAAGGTAAATAAAACAAAATCCCTATTTTGTCTATGAAATTATTTATTAGAAGTAAAATTCAATCAGATTCTTTTGATAATCATTTTTATCTTTTGCTTCAAATTTACAGATTTTTTTTTACTTTTAGCACTGTTGTAGAAAAAATCTGAGTTGAAGAGTTCCCTAAACTGATCTAAATACAGACTTTATATATTCATATAATTATTTATTATATTGAGATTGCAAAGAAAACTGAATCAAGCACCAACAATGTTTACATTACTACTGTAACCACCAGACATAATTACTGCTAAATTGAAATATTTGTACCAAAATGTTGCTTCTCAAGTCTAAGATATGACACACATTAGTTCATTTTTAACACAAATGATTTCATTCATCTAAAGACACACCCCACAGAAATTTTTTGTTTGGTAGAGTTTTCTTTTAGCTTAATTTTCAATATTGAAAGTGCAAAAAGCAAGTTAACAATTACAATAAAGTCCTCCTTGCTTTTCTCCTCATGCTATTGAGGTGACTCTGTTTTCTCAAGAATTATGCCAGTCTTTATAAATTGTGGCAGATCAAATGAATGAATTAATATACATATTTAAAAAGATACTATATAGCAGATACTATGAAAGTCTTTGGACATATAAAGATAAAAATGAAAAGAACTTTGTGGGATATATTTGTTAACAATTAGAGAGGTGGCTGTTTTATTCAATTTCAATTACATTGTAAAAAGGTATGCATATGTAAAAAAAAAGATACGATTCTCTGTGTGTGTGTGTGTGTGTGTGTGTGTGTGAGAGAGAGAGAGAGAGAGAGAGAGAGAGAGAGAGAGAGAGAGAGAGTCAAGAGCAACTATGTGTAAGAAGAACGGTCTTATAAAGCAAGTTCAGTTCGAGACAATTCGTAAATGAAATTTTGGATTGTAGAAAGGAGAAATGATGAAGTAGAACATTCCATGCATGAAGAATAGAGACAGAATATTGCATATGAGAAAGGACAAGAAGATTCTTCTATGAATTACGTGAAAGAGAGTGCTGGATACTAATCCTTGATATACTAGTGTAAAACTGGTTGTAAAGGAGCAAAGTGCAAAACTGATGATATTTTTAATCTTATAGATAATGAGACAGTGAACTTCACTGAATGGAGGAGAGATTTTTTGCAAATCTATATCTTAGGGATATGTTTTGACAACTTTTTATAAGCTAAAATGGGGAAGGGAGAAAATGACACTGGCAACCATTTAGGAAAATTCAAATATGGAATCATAGATGTAGAGCTAGAAGAAGCCACATAGACCTAAGTTAGCCCTCATAACTTGGGGTGTGTTACAAAGTCCCTCATAGATGCACCTGTAATTTAGTTTTGGTTAGGGTTGGAGAAGAAATGAATTTCAGAGTATGAAAATTTTTAAGTTTTAAAAATAGATTAATTTCCAAGTTTCAGTAAATTCTAAAGTCTCCATAAAATCACAAGTCACTATGAAGTCATGTGACTCTGTAGGATTATTACAAGTCACTATAAAATCACAAGTCATAATAAATTTATCTCATCACAATCAATTATTATCACAATTTATCTTGCTACTATAAGGCTGTCTTGCCACAGACTGACCCTGCCTGAAATGGATCAGCAAAATCATGATCCATATGACTAGGCAACCCCAGATAGAGTCCTCTTAATTCCCACAGGGAAAATTACTGAGGAAGAGATATCAAAAATCAGACCCTAGACATCCAGGTTACATTAGCCTCCAAAAAGAAGGCTCTATGACAGATCATGTGATATGCTTTGGGTGGTGTTTTCAGGATCCCAGAAACTGGAAATCCAAAAAAAAATAACTGAAGGGAAAGTTTATGCTGAAGGAGGATACCAGTTCTCCCCAAGCTTAATGATATACCAAACCATTTATATACTTGAACTTAGGCTTATCTTGTTAGTTTGAAGTCAGATAATGGAGAATGTTTAGAGAAGAAAATCTGATAATAAAATCTGATAAGAAGTAAATATGGTGATGGCTATATAACTGGCAAAAAGGGGAATGGATAAAAGATATTTAGCTGAAATAAAAACAATAAAAACTGACAATTTAATTGGTATATCTTATCAGTCAAAGTGAGAATTCAAGGATGATACTGAAAAATGGAATGACCATAAAGATGATCTTATATTCAATAAAATCAAGGAAGTTAAGTAAAAGTATTTTGGGAAAAAAATATCACAATCTTTCTTTTTTACATATTAAGTTTTTGTAGTGGTTTCCTCCTTGAAGTGTCTAATAACCACTTAGAAACAAGGAATACTGAGGTTAATTATATAGAAATAACAAACATGTGAGAATTGATGAGATCACTAACAGAAAATTTTGAGAGAGAAGTGAGCTCAAGAAAGAACTTTGAGAGAAGCTCAGGATTAGGGTTTGGGATATGTATAATCATCCAGCAAATAAAATTTCAGTGAACATTAAGGAGAACTAAGAAAGAAAAATGATAAGATTACCCATAGAGAAGCAAGTATCTAGAAAATTGTCAAGATTTTCAAGAATTGTAGATGCCTCAAATAGATTAAGGGTCAAGAGAAGTAATTAAGAGAGCAATGATAATTTCTGATAGGGTGGTTCACTTTAAAAAATAACAGAAATCAGATTGTAAAGTTGAGGAGTGAGATAGAGGAAGCCTAAGTAATAATAAAAGATGATTTTATTTTATTCCCTTAGAATTTGAGCAAAAAAAGTGATGAAATAAATTGTAAAAATGATAAGGTAAGTTGAGGGGGATTTTGAGTCACTGAAAATGTTATATTGGTATCAGGAAAGGAAGATAGCAAAACTGAGTGTTTTAAGATAAGAGAGAAGGGGGTATGATTGTAGACCAATATAATAGAGAAGATAGAGAGGGAAAGGTTCAGAGACATATGTAGACAGATTAATTTACATGAGGACAAGAAGTTTCTCTTTGTAAGATATTAATGGAAGAGAGGAAGCTTTCAGTGAATGACCTCTGCTTTCTTTATTAATTGTGATGTGAAGATATCTATTATTTCTTTATTAATCATGATAATAAGATAAAAGTCAGGGTGCAGTAGATGTTAGGGGACTTATGTCACGAAATGGAGTAAAGTTTCCTTTGGAGAAAATGTCCTTGCTCCCATACTATTTAACATGATGTTTTCACTGAAAATGATCATGGCCTCGAGGTCAGCTACTATTGCACTGATGGCAGATTCTTCAACTTAAAAAACGCCAGGACTAAAGTAGAGGAAGTGTTTGGTGTATGATCTGTTGGTGGATGACTTTGTACTCACTAGAACCTCTGAAGCTGAGATGCAACAAAGTATGGATCAATTCTCTGCTGCTTGAGTTAATTTTGGTCTAACAAATAACCACCAAGGCAACAAAGGTGCTCTATCAGCTAGCAACATACCAGCCATATGTGGAACCATCAATTACAGCACATAGAGAAGTTTTGAGTACTGTGGACAAATTTGCATACCTTGGCAGTGTCCTTTCCAAGCAGGTACACATTGAAAATGAGATTGACACTTGCATTGCCAGAACTAGCTAAGTATTTGAGAGGCTCCAAAAGAAATTATGTGAAAGAAGAGATATTATTAGACTGAAGGTCTACAAAACTATTGTGCTAACCTCATTGCTATATCCCTGTGAAACCTGAACAATTTACCAGCACCATATTAGGAAACGGAATCACTTACATTTAATTTGTCCTAAGAAAATTCTGAAGATCACCTGGCAAGACACCAGACATTGAGGTACTTTCTTGAGCTAAACTATCAAGCACTCCAAGATTACTACAGAAAGTACAACTACAATGTACTGGACACATTATTAAATGCCAGATATACACTTGTCAAAATAAAATTATTGCATGGAAAACTCACACAGGACAAATGCTCACAAGGGGATCAGAAGAAGTGATACTGAGACAACCTGAAGGTCTCATTGAAGAATTTTAGCATTTGTACAGTATGTAAGTCACTGGAAGAAGACCACCTAGCAAGGCATATCCTCATCAATAACGGTGTTACTTTCTATGATGATGGCATAATTGAAGCATTTTAAAGGAAATGTACCCAACCCAGGTGTTCACATGGACTATTTGTGCCCAACCTGTGGTAGAGCATTTCCAGCTCTATTGTTCTGATCAGCCACAACTGGACACACTGCAAATTGTATCAAACAGTTATGTCATTTTGGTCTTCTTTGATAGCAGAGGATAAGAACCACAAATGACCACTTAAGTAAAATGAGTTGGAAGTTCAAATTAGTTGGAAAACAATTCTCTCTCTAGAAAATGGAAAAGAATCCACTTACCATTATTACATGAAAAATGTAGAAGAGCTTATAGGGTAGTCTGTAGAAGACTGTCTGTCTTTGTAGAACAAATGTGAGGAGGAAGTCAGGATGGATTGTATTCAAAACATCAGAGAGATGGGAAATATTGTACCCTTTATGAAGAACAGAAGACTAATCTGATTGGATCAAAGACTTTCATAAGGAGAATTATACAATATAAAGCTGTAAAGATTAGTTGTAGAGTTCTTTGGAGAGATTAGCTTAGATCTTCTTTTGTATATCATAGGGAAGATACCTGTAAAAACACACATGCCTATATAGAACAAAACAAATTTGTGAGCCTAGGGCTGATTTGGATATTTTAAATTTTTTTTCAGTAATTTCTATACATTAACTTTATCATGTTGCTTCTAGACAAAGTACTGCTCATATTCAGTTATTTTCCCAACTGATATTTTATTTTGTTCTTCCAATTACATTTTATCAACATTCATCCAAATGCACATATCTATTTATGTCAAATAATTTCCTTTCAACCTCACTTCTGAACCCATCACCTCAACAGAAAATAGTCAATGGACATTGTACATGTACATTGGGTAAAGAATAGTCATATTCTTTATTAGGAATCAGAATTACAGGAAAAATAGAAGAGAGGAAAGAAAAAGAAAAAAGAAATTATTTTTATTTATTTTAAAGATTTTATTTATTTTGAGTTTTACAATTTTCCCCCTAATCTTACTTCCCTCCCCGCACCACCCACAGAAGGCAATTTGTTAGTTTTTACATTGTTTCCATGGTATACTTTGATCAAAATTGAATGTGATGAGAGAGAAATCAGATCCTTAAGGAAGAAACATAAAGTATAAGAGATAGCAAGATCAGACAATAAGATATCGGGGTTTTTTCCCAAAATTAAAGGTAATAGACCTTGGTCTTCGTTCAAAGTCTGCAGTTCTTTCTCTGGATACAGATGGTATTCTCCATTGCAGAGAGATCCACATTGTCCTTGATTGTGGATGTGATGGAATGAGTAAGTCCATCAAGGTTTATCATTGCCCCCAAGTTTCTGTTAAGGTGTACAATGTTTTTCTGGTTCTGCTCATCTCACTCAGCATAGATTCATGCAAATCCCTCCTGGCTTCCCTGAATTCCCATCCCTCCTGGTTTCTAATAGAAAAATAGTGCTCCATCTCATACATATAGCACAAATTACTAAGCCTTTCCCCAAATGAAGGACATTTACTCGATTTCTTTGCCACCATAAACAAGGCTACTCTGAATATTTTTTGTACAAGTGATATTTTTACCCTTTTTCATCATCTCTTCAGGGTATAGACACAGTAGTGGTATTGCTGGATCAAAGTGTATGTGCATTTTTGTTGCCCTTTGTGGGTAATTCCAAATTAATTTCCAGAAAGTTTTGATGAATTGACAGCTCCACCAACAATGTAATATTGTCCCAGATTTCCCACAACCCTTCCATCAATGATACTTATCCTTTCCGGTCATATTGGCCAGTCTGAGAGGTGCAAAGTTGTGCCTCAGAGAAGCTTTAATTTGCATTTCTCTAATAAATAATCATTTAGAGTAATTTTTTCATATGACTATGGATTGCTTTGATCTCCTAATCTGTAAATTGCCTTTGCATATCCATTGACCATTAGTCAATTGGGAAATAGATTTTAAAAAAATTGACTCAGTTCTCTGTATATTTTTAGAAATTAATCCTTTTTTAAGAATCATTAGTTATTAAAATTGTTTCCCAGTTTGCTACATTTCTTTTGATTTGGTTACAGTACAGTACTGTACAGTACAAAATCTTTTTAATCTAATATATTTTTAATTTAATCATCTAGTTTATTTTAGTGATGTTCTCCATCTCTTCCTTAGTCATAAACTGCTTCCCTTTACATAGATCTCACAGGTAAACTAGTCCTTCATTTTCTAGTTTGTTTATAGTACTGATTTTTTTATGTTTAAATCCTGTATCTATTTGGATGTTATCTTGGTATAGCACATGAGGTATTGGTCTAATCTAAGGTTCTTCCATACAAACTTACAATTTTCCCAAAAGTTTTTATCAAAGAGAGAGTTTTTATCCCAATAGCTGGACTCATTGGGTTCATCAAACAGCAGATAATTATAATAATTTCCTCCTATTGCACCTAGTCTATTCCACTGGTCCACCACTCTATTTCTTTTTTTTGTTTTTAGTTTTTTATTTTTTTTTTACAAGGCAATGGGGCTAAGTGGCTTGCCCAAGGCCACATAGCTAGGTAATTATTACGTGTCTGAGGCCGAATTTGAACTCAGGTACTCCTGACTCCAGGGCTGGTGTTTTATCCACGGTGCCACCTAGCCACCCCTACCACTCTATTTCTTAGCCAATACCAGACAGTTTTGATGACTGATAATTTATAATTTAATTTTAGATCAGGTAGGGCTAAGCCACCTTGTTTTATACTTTTTTCGATGAATCCCTGGAAATTCTTTACTTTTTACTCCTCCATATGAATTTACTTATAATTTTTTATAATTATTAAAATATTTTTTGGAATTTTGATTGATAGGGCAACTAAGCAGGTAGTTTACTTTTGGCAGAGTTATTTTTATTATATTAGCTCTTCCTATACATGAGTAGTTGATGTTTTCTCAGGTATTTAAATCAGATTTAATTTGTGTGAGAAGTGTTCTATAATTGTTTTCAAAAAATTTCTGAGTTTACCTTGGCAAATAGACTCCCAGGTATTTTATATTATGCAAGGTTACTTTGAATGTGATTTCTCTTTCTAGCACTTCCTGCTGTATCTTGATAGTCATATATAGAAAAGTTAAGGATTTATGAGGGTTTATTTTATACCCTGCTACTTTGTTGAAATTGTTAATTGTTTCCAGCAGCTTTTTGGATGATTTCTTGGGATTGTCTAGGTATGCCATCATGCCAACTGCAAAAAGTGAGAGTTTTATCTCTTCCTTCCCAATTCTAATTCCTTTAATTGCTTTTTCTTCTTTTATTGCTGAATCTAACATTTCTAATACTTTATTGAGTAGTAGTGGTGATAAAGGGCATCCTTGTTTCACCCATGATCTTACTGGGAATACCTTTAGCCTCTCTCCATTGATTATAATAGTTGTTGAGAGTTTCAGATAGATACTGCTTATTATTCTAAAAAACAGTTCATTTATTCCTACACTCTCTAGTGTTTTTAGTAGGAATGGGTGTTGTATTTTGTCATAAGCTTTTTCAACATCTATTTATATGATCATAAAATTTCTAATAGGTTTGTTGTTGATATAATTGATTATATTAAAAGTTTTCCTAATATTGAACCAACCCTGCATTCCTGGGATAAATCCTACTTGGTCAAAATGTATTATCCTAATGATAAACTGTTAATTGTTTTGCTAATATTTTATTTAAGATCTTTGCATCTATATTCATCAGGGAGATAGGTCTATAATTTTCTTTCTCTCTTTTAACTCTTCCTGCTTTAGGTATTAACACCATATTAGGTTCATAGAAAGACTTAAGCAGAGTTCCATCTTCCCCTATTTTTCCAAAGAGTTTATATACAATTGTAACCAATTGTTCCTTAAATGTTTGGTAGGATTCATTTGTGAATCCATCTGGCCACGGAGATTTTTTCTTAAGGAGTTCAATGATGGCTTGTTGAATTTCTTTTTCTGAATTAAGGTTGTTTAGGTATTTAATCACTTCTTCATTTAACCTGGGCAACTTATATTTTTGTAAATATTTGTCCATTTCACTTTGCTTTTCAAATTTATTCACATAGATTTGGTCAAAATAATTCCAAATTATTACTTTAATTTCCTCTTCATTAGTGGTGAGTTCACCCAGAGGTCAGAACCTGCCTTCGGGTACTGGGATGGCCTAGGTATGGGCTGGCTCCACCCTCAGGGGGAACTCAGGAGGAGCAAGACCACCTACTAGGAGGAGTTAGGTCTGGGGATAAAAGGGATAGTTCAGAAAGGCTCCGGGGGATTCTTAGTAACATCAATAAAGAAGTGAACCTCTCCTAGGGTGCTCTGCCTGGTTTGTTCTCCCCTCCCCCACCCCGGGTGGGGAGCCAGAGAGGTCTGAAGACCCTGGATTAGGGTAAGTAGAGGGCGGTGGCTGGAGGGTCAGACAGACCCCTCCTGCAACAGTTCCATATTTAGTTCATTGATTTCTTCTTTCTCTAATTTTTTCACGTAAACATTTAAAGATATATAATATATACCCTGACAGCTGCTTTGAGTGAATCCCATAGATTTTGGTATGTTGTTTCATTATTGTCATTATCTAGAATAAAATAGTTAAATGTTTCCATAATTTGCTGTTTGATCCACTCATTCTCTAAAAGAAGGCTATTCAGTTTCCAATTAGTTCTGGCTCTATACCTCCTTGGCCCAATAGTGCTTATGATTTTTGTTGCATTGTGACCTGAGAAAAATATATGTACTATTTCTGCCATTCTGCAGTTTATCATTAGGTTTTTATGCCCTAGTACATGTTCACTTTTTGTATAAGTGTCATGTACTACAGAGAATAAGGTATATTCCTTTCTATACCCCTTCAACTTTCTCCATAAGTCTATCATATCTAGTTTTTCTAACAATCTATTACCTCCTTAACTTCTTTCTTGTTTATTTTATGATTCAATTTATCTAGATCTGAGAGTGGGAGGTTAAGGTCTCCTACGAGTAGAGTTTTGCTATCTATGTCTTCCTGTATTTCTTTCAGATTCTCCTCTAAGAATTTGTATGCTATCCGATTGGGTGAATATATATTCAGTATTGAAATCACTTTATTATCCATGCTACATTTTATGAGAATATAGTTTCCTTCCTCATCTCTTTTAATGCTATCTATTTTTGCAGCTGCTTTGTCTGAGATAAGGATTGCCACCCCTGCTTTTTTCACTTCAGCTGAAGCAAAATATATTTTGCTCCAACCTTTTACCTTTACTTTATATTTATCTCTCTTCTTCAAATGAGTTTCTTGTAAGTAGCATATTGTAGGGTTCTGGTTTTTATTCCATCTTGCTATTTGCTTACATTTTAAGGAAGAGTTCATCCCATTCACAATAACAGTTAAAATTACTAAGTCTTTTTTGCCCTAAATGCTAGCTTCCCTCTGTTTGTAGTTTTCCCCCTTTACCCCCTTTATCCATTTTCCCCAGTGTTTTGGTTCTGAATACTACCCCCTTCAGTGTCTTTGCCCTCCTTTATCCACCCCCTCCCCTTTCTCTCCTCTTTCACTTTTTCCCTTTTCCCTTCCCTTCTTTCTGTTATCTCCCCTTTGTACTGCCCCTCCCTGCCCATCCCCACCCCTTTCCCCCTTTTAAAACTTGACAGGTGATATATTTTTTAAGTTAACTGAGTATGTGTGTGTAAGTTAACTTTAAGCCAATTCTGATGAGAGGAAGATTCAGGTGTTTCTTATCTCTTCTCTTCTTCCCCTCTATTATCATCTGAATTTTTTTTTTTTGGTTTTGTTTTGTTTTGTTTAGATTTTGCAAGGCAAAGTGGTTAAAGTGGTTTGCCCAAGGCCACAGAGCTAGGTAATTATTATGTGTCTGAGGCCTGATTTGAACTCAGTTACTCCTGACTCCAGGGCCTGTTCTCTATCCACTACACCACCTAGCTGTCCCTCTACCTCTTAATGTAATGAGATTTAACTCATTCGGTCCCCTCCCTCCTCCATCTACCTCCTGTCCCCTTTTTAATGAGGAATTATTTTTAAATCATTCTGTCTGAATCAAAGAAAATTCTGAGTAGGGGCAGCTAGGTGGCACAGTGAATAGAGCACCAGCCATGGAGTCTGGAGTAGCTGGGTTCAAATCCAACCTCAGACACTTAATAATTACCTAGCCATGTGGCCTTGGGTAAGCCACTTAACCCCATTGCCTTGAAAAATCTAAATAAAAAAAGAAAATTCTGATTATCCATTAATTCTAGCTAAGTATATTCTATCTAATAGAGTTACAGTTCTTGAAGTTATTAGAGTCTTTCTCCCAGGTAGGGTTATAGCCAGTTTCATACCACTGGATAGCAGTCTCATGGATAAGTCATGAGTGTCCATCACTTCTGGCTAGGTATATTTTCTCTGTTAGATTTACAATTCTCAAGCATTATGAGAATCTTTTTCCCATGCTGGGATGTAGTCAGTTTCATCTTATTGGATAGCAGTTTTTTTTTCCTTTACCCCTCCCCATTTTTAACCTTTTCATGTGTTTCTTGAACCTCCTCTTTGATTTCCAAATTTTCTATTTAGCTCTGGTCTTGTCATCAGGAATTTTTAGAATTCTTCCATTTCATTAAATGTCCATCTTTTCCCCTGAAAAAGAAGTCTCAGATTTGCCAGATAGTGGATTCTTGGCTGCATTACAAGCTTCCTTGCTCTTTGGAATATCTAATTCCAGGCCCTTCCATCCCTTAATGTTGATGGAAGCAGATACTACAAAAGCCTTACTGTGGCTCCTTGGTATTTACATTGTTTCTTTCTGACTGCTTGCAAGATTCTCTTTTATCTTATAGTTCTGGAGTTTGGCCACAACATTCCTTGGTGTGTTCATTTTAAGATCTCTTTCCAGAGGGGCCTGATGTATTCTTTCAATAACTACTATGTCCTCTGGTTCCATGATATCAGGGCAATTTTCCATCACTAGATAGTGCAATATTAAGTCCAGGCTTTATTGTTTCAGTGTTTTCAGGAAGTGTAATAATTCTCAGGTTGCCCCTTTTGATCTATTCTTGAGGTCACTGGCTTTGTTGATGAGGTATTTTCCTTTTTCTTCTATTTTATCTATTTTTGGGTTTGTTTAACAGACTTTTGCTTTTTCATGAAGTCATTAGTTTCTGCAGATTCCATTCTTTTTTTTAGAGAGGAGTTTTCTTCGCTTACTCTGTGAAACTCCTTTTCCAATTGTTCAATTCTATTTTTGAAAGAGCTTTCTATTTGACCAATTGAGGTATTAAGAGAATTATTTTCTTTTTGCGTTTGCCCAATTGAGGATCTGAGAGAATTATTCTCATTTTGTATTTGTCCTATTGTATTTTACAATGATTTGTTTTCTTGTTGCAAGGTGTTAATTGTCTCTCCCAAACTTTCCATTTGATTTTTAAACTCCTTCTTGGTTTCTTCAAGGAAGTCATTCCATTCTGGAGACCAGATCATATTCTCCTCAAAGTTTCTAGGTCTCTATCTTTTAGGGACTTTTCCTTCCAATAATTTCCTTCCAATAATTTCCACTTTCCCACTGTCCTTTCTTCATTTTGCTAAGACCTTGAGTTGGGGAAGAGATGGTTCACAGAAGTTTGGTGTTGGGAGCCCTAGAGAAAACCTCACTGAGTGCAAAATCTCCAGCTGGATAGTAGAGGTACTGGTTGCTTTCTCTGGATTCTCTTGATTGAGGTATTCTCCCTTGGACTGGAAGGAGTGATTATAGCTGTTAAATAGTTTTGTCTTCATTCAATGGTCGACTTCACCCTGGGTTGAGGTCATCTCTCTCCCTTTAGTCAGTTGAGTTGGTTCTTCTGCTCACACACCTGTGCATGGGGCAGAAGTAGTATGTAATTGTGTTTGGTCTGGGAAGAGGCTTCAGCATTAATGGAGGCATGGAATTGGAACTTTTCTTGACCAGAGGAGACCAGGGATGATTTCTGCAGCTCTCCTGTACTTGAACTCTCCTCCCAGCCCTGTCAGCATGCTCCAGACAGTCAGCACCAAAACCAATGTCTCTACTCCTTAGTTGCCCTAAGACCCAGTGGTCTATCCTGCTGCTGATCATGCAGGTCCAGATCTTGGGCCCTCAGACTCCAGGAGCTCCAACCCTGGTGCTAATCAGGCTTATCTGTGTCTGATCTGCCTTTGTTTCCCAGACTCACCCAGGACAGCAGAAGACAGATCCTGAGGTACATGCTCTTTCTCCTGGCTTTTCTTTCTGGGTTTTGTTGATCGGATTTCTGTTCAGAGGTTTTTTTCATATCATATATGGGGAAAGATCAGGAGATTTTAGAACTGTGCCTGTCTTCTCTCTGTCATCTTGGCCAGAAGTCCAAAAGAGAAATTCTTAAAAAGAGAATGTACTATTCATTCAGATTCTGCAGGATTTTCTGTGTTTTGCTTAGATTTTTTTGTTCTTCTTCCTCTGAATGTAGATAGCATTGTTCAAAACACATCCCTCAAGATTGTCCTAGTTTTCTGAACTGTAGAGAGGGGCTCCTTTCATCAAAGTTCATCAACTCACAAGGTTGTTGTTATTGTGTAAAATGTTCTCTTGATTGGGATCCCTCCACTCAGCTTCACTTCCTGTAGTTCATTACATACTTCTCTACAGTCTGATGATTCATGGTTTCTTATAGAACTATAGAACTTCAAAATATTCATATACTGTAATTAGTTCAGACATTAGTCAATTGATGGGAATTACCTCAATTTCTAATTCTTTACCACTACAAAAAGAATTATTATGAATATTTTGTGAAAGTGCTGAGGTCTATCAGCAAAACAAAATTAAATTAAGTCATAGGAAACATGTGAGTTAGGACTTAACATTCCAGCTTTTCACCTGGACTATTGGTGCATGACCTGTTAGCGCATTCTGAACTTGTGTTGGTCTAAGTATCCACAATCATATTCCCCATAATTTGTCTCAAAGCTAGCAATTTCATTTTGATCTTCTTCAATATAAAGATAAGAACTAACCATACACATATCCTCTAAGTACAATCCCTTCAACTATAGTCAAACTATTGTCAATTATAGTCAGCTATCCTAAGAGAAAAAGAATTCTCAAGAATCACAAGTGTTCTTTTCCCTTGTTTACAATTAAATGCTCTTGATTAACATCTTGTTTTTCCCTTTCTTTTTATCCTTTTATACTTCTCTTGAGTCTTGAGTCTTTTTTTAGGTATTTGCAAGGCAAATGAGGTTAAGTGGCTTTCCCAAGGCCACACAGATAGGTAATTATTAAATGTCTGAGACAGATTTCAACCCAGGTATTCCTGACTCCAGGCCCAGAGCTTTATCCATTGGACCACCTAGCCACGCTGAGTCTTGTTTTTGTATACTGAATTCTCTATTTAGTTCTTGTCTTTTGATCTGGAAATTTTGGAAGTCCTCTATTTTGTTGAATATCCATCTTTTCCCCAGACAGAATATGCTGAATTTTGCGGGTTAGTAAATTTTTGGTTTTAATCCTTTGCCCTCAGAAATACCATATTTCAGGCCCTCTCTTTCTTCAATGTTGAAACTGATAAGTCCTGTATAACTTTGATTGTGCTTCCTTTATTTTATTTTTTTTCTTTTTCACTGCTTGATGTTCTTTCTCCCTTATTTGAGTATTCTGTAATTTGGCTATAGTAGTACTTGAAATTTTATCCAGGATATCTTTCAGGAGGTGTTCTGTGAATTCTTTCAATATCTATTGTGTCTTCTTTATTTAGCAAATCTGGACAGAACCAGGATCTTTCTTTTTTTATCTAGACTTTCTGGCAGATCAAAAATTTGTAAAATTTTTCTTCCGGATCTAAGTCATTGATTTTTCCCAAAATGTACTTTATGCTTTCGTCACTTTTTTCAGCCTTTTGATTTTGTTTAATTGCATCTTGGTATCTCATATATTCAGTGGTTTCTTTTTGTCCGATTCCAATTTTTAGGGTTTTATTTTCTTCAGTTAGATATTTTGTTTCCTTTTCCAGTTGATTAATTTTACTTTTTTCTCATTTTCACTCCCTTTCCAGTTGGTTGATTTGTTTTAGATGAGCTGCATTCCTTTAGTCAATTTATTTTTTGAAGAGTAACATCCTTGGGGCAGCTAGGTGGTGCAGTGGATAAAGCAACAGCCTTGGATTCAGGAGTAGCTGGGTTCAAATCCAGTCTCAGACACTTAATAAATACCTAGCTGTGTGGCCTTGGGCAAGCCACTTAACCCCATTTGCCTTGCAAAAACCTAAGAAAAAGTTACATCATTTTTTCAGTTTATTTTTACTTTTTTTAAAGAATCAATTTATTTAGTCTATTTTTTCATAATTTTCTTGCATGAGTCATTTCTTTTTCACAATTTGTCCTTCCTTTATTATTTACTTCTTAATTTCTATTTCAGTTCTTCTATGAAATTGTGGATTTGAGTCCAATTCGAAGAATATTTTGAGACTTCCCATGTAGAAACGTTTTCACTGCTTTCTTCTTCTATGCTGGAATTGTTTTCATCTCTATGTCTATGCTAAATTTCTATGATCAGCGCTCTTTTAGTTTTTTTGTCATTTTGATTGTTTGAGCTCTGTTTCTGGGGTACCCCAGCTTTTTATGCTCAGGTTGGGGTCTGATCCCTGTATTTTCACTGACCACTATATTGCTTATACAGCTCAGGCAGTGCCTTTGCAGATGTTTGTTTCTTCCTTTCTCTCCAGGCTCTGCTTAAGATCTTGGTAGTTTTTCCCTCAACCCAGTCCTGTCTTTTTCCCAAGTGTTTCCAGGGTACAGAATATTTTGGGGTTGCGACCCTTCTTGTTGACTTGCTATCTGGTTGTAAGGGCCTATCCTCTTTTCTAACTGCCCGGACCTGGACTGTTCTATAGCTAAAAGTATCCTGCTGGCTTTCCTGCTCTCTTACCTAGCTGGGTCTTACTTCTCCTTTACCCCTGAAGAGAAATATCTAGATTGATGGTCCTCCAGGATGTTTGCAACTGAAAACTGTTTCAATCTTGTCTTTTTTTGGTGGTATTTGTAATTTTAATGTTTGTGTAGAGGCTATATTTTACATTGTATAGGGAAGATATCAGGGAGCATACTAGTTTCATGTTGCCATCTTAGTTTTGCCCTGGAAGTTTCCCCCAGTTATTTTAGTAAAAAATAAACAAACTATCTAAACCCATTCATCTTTGTGATTAGCTTTACAAATATTCATTATCATATAAGGGGGTTTTGGGTTGTTTTGCAATCTTTCCTTACAATGTCATTTCAGTTTTGTAATTCAGGTGTAGAGAACTAAGATTTTTTTATTGTGCACACTCCCTTCACTAACAGCTATCCTCTAGAGCATCATGGACATTCTTTGAGTGTCAAAAATTCATCATACTGCAATAAATCTGGTGTGAAAGTTCTCTGCCATTACCTTATTTGGTCTTTCTACCAAAGATATAGAACTAGTCTATTGCTTGGTCTCTATGTGAATGGTTTCCATCTTCCTAGGAATGATTCATAGCACAATGAAGCTTCAGAGTAAAATCAATGGTTATAACAAGACCAAAAATAAAGAACATAGATTTCAAAAGGTTTTATGTTAAGCAAAGTGCAGAATAATTTCAGTTCCTCACTTACAAAAGATTTTCTAAGCAATTTGTTACATTCCTATGTGTATATCAGAGTGATAATTGGTCTTTATGTTGCTCCTGAGACTACCAAAATAGATTTTTCACAATTAAAGTGAAAATAATTTTCTTGTCATTAATACATTTTTTCTTGCTCCATTTCAAATTTCCCTCTATATATTGCCTGTAGTATATGTTCACACATACCTATATAAACATGTGTACAAAAATGTAAGTTCATATATATGTGTATATATAATACATATGCGTATATATATATGCTCATATTTTTATCTCTTTATATATTCATTTGAATGAATAGCTTTATGTCCCCATCCACTGATAATTCATTCACCAAAATTGATTTTTTTCTACATTTTCTCTCCGTTTAACACTGTTAAAAGTCCTTTTCTGAATGTACCTCAGTGGCTTACTACATGCTCTGAATAAAATTTATTTCTATTTACACTAATTTAAAGCTGGTCTTTCTCTCGATTTTTTTTCCTACCTCATATTTTTTTGAACTTTTTAAATTTCTGCTTTTCGTACCACTATCCCTTCCTCCTTGCTGGAACAAAAACCTAATAGGAAAATCACCCTTTTGCATTAAATGATATTCTGTGTCAGGTTGATTTTTTTATGTGGGCAATTCTAAGTCTTAAAAATATTATTTTTAAAATAGATTCTCTGTTAACACTAAAATAATAATTCACATAATACTATAAAATATATAATTTATACATATGTGTATGTATATCTTCAAATTCTTGATATACATTTTGCTAATGACTTATAAATATTTATTTTTTATCATTTTAATACTACAGAAGATAATTTTTTCTATGGTGTGAAGGTAAACTAAAAGCAAGATCAGTTAGAGAGAAGTGTGATAGACATAACACTGAGCCTGAGCCAATATTAAAGGACTTCGTGATCCTTACTGCACAAACCTGACTCCATGCCATGTTTGTCCATTTAATATATTGTGATCTTTTTTTAAAATCATTAAAATTTTCAAATCACTCAACCATTTCCTCTTGTCAAATCTTTGTTAGATAGCTTATAAAATTAGAATAGGGTGTAAAAGTTGTAATGTACAATTAATATGAGAATTTTGCTTTCAAAGGAGTAGCTTATGAAAGTGATCAATTTTAGAACTATTTAATAATAGTACATTTTCTCACAATACCTATGTAAACATAATTTCAAATGGCAATGTAATCTATATGACAAAGTATATTTTATCCAAAGAAAAAATCTTTCCAGATATTACTGTTTTCAAATCTGAATAGAAGCTTATCTGAATGGGAAGAATTACCATAGAAAAAATTATCTTCTACTATGTTCTGGTAACAAATCATTACCTTATTATAAGACCATTTTGTTATATGAAGAAAATAAATTAAGTGAACCTATTTACCTGTTTCTATTTTTAGAAGCAGTTCAGCTTTTAAAACATACTAGATATCTGATTAAATGTGCTACTCTTTTTGACAGATGCTATTGATGTAGCTAACATCCTAATAATAAACATTCTTAAATATGATGTACTTTGTCTGTGATAGTGAACAACTTTATTGTTTGCTCTAGTGTCTAATGCCTTCTGTTTGAATGATAAGCTTGGTTTTCTCCTTGAATAAAAGCCCTTAAAAATCTAAAGAAACTCAGTTCCATAAAAAAGTGTCTATAATTATCTATCCATTATTATGTCTTTGCATTTTAGTGTGTGTGTGTGTGTGTGTGTGTGTGTGTAAAGTTACTGTATAAGTCCTAGGCATCTGCAACTTTTGGTCAGATCTTTTATTCTATAAATTTGGGTGGAGAGTCAGAATGAGAAATCAGGCCTGTTAAGAAAAAAAGAAAAAAAGGAAACAACTTGTCTATTACCCAGTGATTTGATTATTTCAGTTCAAATTAATTTCAGGAAAAATCCATTTAACTAATGATGAACTCTAGTATCTTAATTTCATTCTAAAAACTTGAAGAAAACAGTGTCAAAGTTGATTGTATAATCACATGGTATATATATCTTTCTGAATATTAACTAGAAAAGACAAACTATAGTGTCCTCTGTCAGACTTCAGCATTTACAATATGCACAGTTCAAAGACTGAATCTCAAGTATAGAAAAATACCCATAAAGAGAAATCTGATTCTTTTGGAAAGAGTTTCAAAAGAGCATGTTAAAACAAAAAACAAAGCAAACCAACAATATTTATTAAATAATGTTCGTATTTAATTTATTTAATAATACATCTGTGTTACCTGATACTATCCAGCTGTTTTATGATGATGAAAAATTAAGGAGAAAGAATATTTGAAATACTCATTTCCTTTTCTTTTAATTTACTGTGTTGTCCTGTACTTGATAAAATTATAACTCCAATCTCTTCTAAAAACTCACAAGTAGGGCTGTCTAGGTGGTGCAGTGCATAGAACACTGGCCCCGAGTGAGACAATTAATAATTAGGTAGATGTGTGGCCTTGGGCAAGCCACTTAACCCCATTTGCCTTGCCAAAAAAACAATCTACAAAAAACCCCAAAGAACTGAGAAGCTGATTAAAATTTATCTGTCTTTTGAAAATTTTATATGCTTTAGAATAATTTAAATCCAAAATTTCCCATAAGTCTTAGTGAAAGATTTAGTTTAAACTTGTACTGAGATTTTGGCAACTCTGTGAATGTAGTTTTTTAAGTGTAGCTTTCTTAAGAGATTTCTAATTTAAATCATTGAGAGGTTCTCTCTCTTTCCCCTCAGAAACAACATAAGAGAAACCTCATCATCTTGTTTTGAACATGGATTCTAGAAAGCTAAACTCTTGAAATATAAGCGGTTATAACTGATTTCATGGAACTTGAAGGGCTCTGTATGTCAACCTTGATTCAAACTTAAGCTACTTTATATTTAATGTTGTAGCTAAATACAGGAAAGGTCCTTACTATTAATTAATTGGGTCCCTACCCATGAAAATGGCAAACAATATTAAAGATGACCTTGAGTCCCTCCTCTTACTACATTGTTGGTGCTAAAGTCACAGGGAAATCAACACAAGGATTCAAGATTTATTAAAGACCTATTTTATATTATGTATTATATTAAGTTTTAGAAAAAGGATAAGAATTTGCTAATAATTATGTGGGTTTTACATATATATAATATGAATAAACATCAGTATCATTATTGCTATTTTATAAGCAGTAAGTTAGGTCAATGAATCTTTTCAATTTTTATATTACCAAAAATTTGTATTCTTAGTAAAAGTTAGATAATGCAAATTACTTCAAGATAAACTGTATTTATTCCTATAGGTTCTATGGGTTCTAAAGTTTTTAATAGGAAAAAATGTTGTATTTTGTCAAAAACTTCTAATCTTCTAATACATCTAGTGCTATAATTACATAATTTTTCTTTTTTTATTATTAATAGGTAATTATATTTAGAATTTTCTAATATTGAACCTGTCTTGAATTTTTGCCATATATATATATATATATAATATATATATATATCCAATATAGTCACAATAAAATTTTGTGAATTATTTTTTTGCAAGGCAATGTGGTTAAGTGGTTTGCCAGAAACAAAAATTGGAATATGAATAAAAGGAAAAAAGGGGAAAAAATATAAACAGAAGGAAGTGAGCATGGAGGGCAATAAAGAGTTAGTAATTATAACTTTGAGTGTGAATGGGATGAACTCTCCCTTAAACATAAGCAGATAACAGGGTAGATTAAAAAAAAAATCCTACAAAATGCTGCTTGCAAGAAACTCATTTGAAGCAAATATAAATATATATATATATATATATATATGTATATATATATGTATATATATATGTATATATATATACACATATATGGAGAGAGAGAGAGAGAGAGAGAGAGAGAGAGAGAGAGAGAGAGTAAAGGTAAAAGGTTGGAACAAAATATATTTTGCTTCAGCTAAAGTGATAAAAGCAGGGGTAGCAATCCTTATCTCAGACAAAGCAGCTGCAAAAATAGATATTTTTAAAAGAGATAAGGAAGAAAACTATATTCTCCTGTAGGGTAGCATAGACAATAAAGTAATTTTAATATTAAATATGTATGGACCCAATGGGTCAGCATCCAAATTCTTAGAGGAGAAGTTGAAAAAGTTTGAGGAAGACATAGATAGTAAATCTCTGCTAGTGGGAGAACTCAACCTCCTGCTCTCAGATTTAGATAAAGCCAGTCATAAAATAAACAAGAAGGAAGTTAAGGAGGTAAATAAATTATTAGAAAACCTAGATATGATAGACCTTTGGAGGAAATTGAATGGGGATAGAAGGAATATATTGTTTTCTGCAGTACATGGCACTTACACAAACATTACAATGTACTAGGACATAAAAACTTCACGATTAATTGCAGAAAGCAAAATACATCTTTCTCAGATTATAAGGAAATAAAAACCATATGCAACCCTTGGCCAGGGAGATATAGACCCCGAACTAATTGGAAACTAAACAATCTAATTTTAAAGAATGAGTGGATCAAGAAACAAATTATTAAACAAATTAATTATTTCATCCTAGGTAATGACAAAAATAATATAACATACCGAAATGTATGGGATACACTCAAGGTGGCTATCAGGGGATATATTATATCTTTAAATGATTACATGAAAAAATTAGAGAAAGAAGAAATCAATGAACTAAATATGCAACTAAAAATTAGAGAGAGAACAAATTAACCGCCCCAATATATTAGCAAATTCGAGATTCTAAAAATTAAGTCAGAAATTATTAAAATCGAAAGCAAGAATTCTATTGAACTAGAGGTAGCTGAAAGAAGAAAAGAAAGAAAGAAAAAGAAAGAAAAAAAAGAAAAAGAAAAAATATCCAGGGTAAGATGCATTCACAAGTGAATTCTTTCAAACATTTAAGCAACAATCCATTCCCATTCTATATAAACTCTTTGGAAAAAAAGTGAAGATGGAACTCTGCCTAACTCTTTCTATGACACCAATATGGTGCTGATACTTGGACCATGAAGTTTTAAAACAGAGAAGAAAATTATAGATCTATCTCCCTGATGAATATAGATGCAAAAATATACTTATAAAATCTTAGCAAAATCCTAGCATCACTATGATAATACATTATGATCAAGTTGGATTTATACCAGGAATCCAGTGCTGGTTCAATATTAACAAAACTGTTAGCTTAATTAATTAGATAAATAACATCCCTATCAGAAATCATATGATCATATCAATAGGTGCTGAAAAAGCTTTTGACAAAATACAGTACCCATTCCTTATAAAAACACTAGCACATGTGGGAACAAATGGTTTGTTCCTTGGAATAATAAACAGTATCTGTCTGAAACCATCAACCAGCGTTATATGCCATGGTCATAGGCTTGAGCCATTCCCCATAAAATCAGGGGTGAAAAAAGGATTCCCATTATAACCACTACTATTCAATATCATATTAGAAATGTTAGCCTCAGGAATAAGAGAAAAAAAAGAAATTGAAGGAATTAGAATAGGGAAGGAGGAGACAAAACTGTCACTCTTTGCAGATGACATGATGTTATACCTAGCAAATCCCAAAAAGTCATTGAAAAAATATTAGAAATAATTAGCAATTTTAAAAAACTAGCAGGATATATAATAAACCCTCATAAATCCTCAATATTTTTATATATTACTAGCATGATACAGCATAAAGAGCTAGAGAGAGAAAAATCCCATTCAATGTTACCTCAGACAAAATAAAATATCTAGGAGTCTACCTGAAAAAGCAGACTCAAAAACTCTTTGAAAACAATTACAAAGCTCTTCTCACACAAATTAAATTAGATTTAAAAAACTGGACAAACATCAACTGACCAGGGTTTCAAGAGAAGTCTGAAGGGTAAAAGACATGGAGCCCCTTCCTTGATCTCCTTAAATTCTCCCTCAGTGTCCATGGGAGGGTTGGTGATCTGGTTGTGACCCAAGTCCCACAATGGAAATTTTGCCTTTTGGGGAGTGCTCTCTTTTGGGTGGTTTTGGCATGTTCCGGGCTGCACTCCTTGGCTTCCCCTCTAGAAGACAAGGCAATCCAATTTAGGTTGAAGGTCAGACCCTTAGGTGTGGCCTATATTAGATGATGAAGAAGGAAGAATCCCTCAACAACACAAACAAAAGATTTACGGTTTGTCTCCAATTAAACCCAAGATGCCCACATTAACCAAAAAGAAAGGTTTGAAGGAGAATAGTTAAAAAGAATAATCAAGTTTAAAAAAGAAATAAAATTAATATAAAGGCTAAATATATTATATATATATACATATACATACATATAGCTATATAGATATATAGAAATGCACAATATGAAGCAGGGGAATTCTGGCACAGTTTTTTTCTGCCTATTTTATTTGAAATCTCCCTTCCCCCTTTTCCTAATTCTTCTTTCCCCACCTTAACACTACATTTTTATATCATTCTAATTTAATTAATGCATACTTGTACTTTTTACTTGCGTAGAGTCTTTCAGCCCTTATAATGGCAATTTTAAAATTTATTTTTTTAAGGCAAAGGGGTTAAGTGACTTGCTCAAGGTCACACAGCTAGACAATTATTAAGTGTCTGAGGCTGGGTTTGAATTCAGGTACTCCTGACTCCCGTGCTGGTGCTCTATCCACTGTACCACCTAGTTGTCCCAATAATGGTAATGATTTAAGAGTTTCATGTATCATTTTCACATAATGGAAAGTGAAAAGTTTAGTTCTATTTAGGAATATAATAAATGCTTAAAGGATTGAATTAATGAAATTACAGTTAGGGATAGCTGAAGAACATGAAAGAACTTCTTTTGGCACGGTAGAGACAAGAAAATCTATTATCAACTTCAAGTACCAAGTCGATTTCACTTAATTTCCTCCATCTTTAAGTGATTTTTCTTTTATATACTTGTCAGTGTTTGATAGGGAATTTGAATCCTTGTTAGTTTTAACTCTTTATATTTCTCTCTCTATATATGCGAATTTTCTCTTTCGCATTTAAATTTTTATTTTTCTCTTAAGTCATTTTGGAACATCAGATTGTTTTTAAATCTCTGGTTCTTTTATCAGGAGGGTTAGTCTTTTTTTCTTTCTTTTAAAATGTATTTTTCCTTGAATGATTTTCCTCAGAATAACAGGATAAATTATTATAAATATAATGAGATTAAATAATTAGAAATAGATAAAAAGTTTTGTAAATGTTTTACTCTTTTAACATGGAAGCTTGAAATTCATAGATTATTCTCATTGTGTTTCCATAATATTTGAATGGCTTCTTTCTGACTGCTTGTATTTTTTTCTTTGATTTAAAATACTAGAAATTCACTATAATATTCCTTGTTATTCTCATATCACTTTCAGGAAGTAATAGATTAATTCTTTCTTTTTCTAAATTAGCATCTGGATCTTAATAATCAGGATCATTTAACATTATAATTACTCTCTAGTCTCTTTCTTTTATAAGCATTTTCAATTAGCCCAATGATTTTTTTCCTATTTTTTTATTTTTTTCTATTTTTTTTGCAAGGCAATGGGGTTAAGTGGCTTGGCCAAGGCTACACAGCTAGGTAATTATCAAGTGTCTGAGACCAGATTTGAAACCAGGTACTCATGACTCCAGGGCAAGTGCTTTATCCTCTGTGCCACCTAACCGCCCCTAGCTCAATAATTCTTAAATTATATTTTCTTGATCTCATTCTGAGTCAGTATTCAGATAAGATTTTTTTTTCTGTTTTAATTCTTTTGATTTCTTATTATGTCCTTTGGAGTGTCATGGAGTCATAGCTTCTACTTGTCCAACTCTAATTTTTAAGGAATTACTTTCTTCAATGAACATTTTGAACTTTTTTTACATTTTGTTAATTTCTCTTTTTTAAGGAGTTCTCTTTTGTTTGTAGTAGATATTGCTGCTTCTTTTACTATTTATTCAGTCCATTCTTTTAATATTTTCTTTATTTCCAAACTTTTTGTAGTTCTATCAAGCTAGTAATTCTCTTTTTATCTGCATTGATATGAGAATTCTTATCTCTAAAGATTTTGCTAGTTTCACCTTCATTCATACAAAGTCCACTTTGAAAGTATCTATCTCTATGTATCTATCTATCCATCTATCTCTCTATCTATCTACACACATTTAGCTATGTTTTGTTTTTCCTTAGTAGAAAAGCATCTTGTTGAGCAAAGCTACTCATTTTGTTTTTCTTTCTCTATTCCCCTTTTATGGGACTGTTAACTCTATTCATTTAATAAGTCCTTAATGAATTGAATTAATGAAATTAAAGTAAGGGATAACTGAAGAACATCAAAGAACTTCTTTTGACATTGTAGAAACAAGAAAATCTTTTATCGACCTCAAGAACCAAACCTATTTCACTTAATTACCCTTCATCTTTGAGTCATATATCTGCTATATCCTTGAGTCAGTATTTGATAGGAAATTTTAATCCTTAGTAGTATTAGCTCATATTCTGACTCTTTCAACCCAAAGATTGTCTAGAAAATCAGATATATCAATCACAATAATGAATAACTTTAATGTCTACTCCCTGATATAACTTAATTACAATGCATACAATTCCTCAATTAAAATTCCTCTTCAATAGATCATCATGACAGAATGAATGACTCTACCTTCAGAACAATTTACCAGTATGTCATAAATTCCTATGCTAGATTCTTTTGAGCCCCATCGATCACAAGTATGCATTTAGTGGTAGGATATTGAATCAGAATCAGAGAAACTCTTCTCTAGAATGTTATTCACCAAATAATGTTTTTTTTCCTTCTCTAAGGTATTCATAAATCTTCCCAATAAGATATTATTTAATAATTGAAAAACCAATGGATTTGGAATCAGATGACCAAGATTTGAATGCCTCTTCTCCTACCTAATGAACATATGGGTTACATTACTGGGAATGGCTTTGAGTCATGGTTTTCTCATCTTCAGAATGAAGATGTTGGAGTCAATTACCTCTTAAATTCCTTCAAACACTAATTCTCACATGAAATGAAAACATGACGGAGTTGTAATCACTGATCTAGCCCTGAGGGTGTAATTATGCTGCAGTTCATCTGACTCAGACTGGCATAGATACCCCCCCAGAAAATTGTTGATATCAAAAGTAATATTAACTGTACCTACCTCTTAATCAATGCCAGAATTTCAGCAACTGCTTCCCTTAAAACAATATGGGTTATGTTGTGTTGAACCTTACATTACCATGCTATGATCTTTTTAACTTGAACCAAAGACTAATTCTTTTGCTAGTATTCATGCAATGAAGGAGCAGATTAACCAGAATTAAGCAGTTTTCCTTGTTCAGTTGCAGATAGAAACTGGCATCTCATGACCATATTGGCTATCTCATCCTATCTCTTACCCCTTCTCTTTCTAAGAATACCAAAACCTTTTTCATAGATCTTGTGGTTGAAAAATTCTTTGTAATCTGCACTCCTGAGACATCCTCCAGTGTGGTGAATTTGCCACTCTGTTATCTTAATTAAAATGCTTTATTCCTTCACTTATGACTTTGATTTATGTTTTCTTTGGCACTCCTTAGGTACTTGTTTGTTCTAATGCAGTTATAAGTAAATTCCCTAAGATTATTTCCAACATTCTTTATTTGAACAGCTCATAAAAGACCCTAGGTTCAATGGCTAAAGCAGGAGTTTAAAATAGAGGAAGTAACCCATAACATTCCCAAGTAATACTAACCAGATTAAAATGTAATTGGAAATACAGACATGTGTGTATATACACATATATATATATACATATATATATATATATATATACGTATCTACATATATAAACAGATTAAATACATATATATATATACCTACATATATATATATATATATATAAATGTATATATGTGTATGTGTATACATCTCTCTCTCTCTCTCTCTCTCTCTCTCTCTCTCTCTCTCTATCTATCTATCTATCTAATCTATATTTATTTGCTAGGCAATGGGATTAAGTGACTTTCCTAAGATCACAAAACTAGTAAATATCAAGTGTCTGAGGTTGGATTTGAAATCAGGTCCTCTGGTAATTCTATCCCCCCCTATTCCACTTAACCCGCCCAATTGGAAGCTACTTTAACAAGAAAATAAAATAGATAATAGATAATGTTTATAAAAACAAATATGAATTTTGTTTGCTTGTAACATATATAAGTCCCCCATTGTATCATTGTATCTAAAAACCACAGAATGGCATTGACAACCTAGAGGGGTAAGATTCTCATTCTTTGTAGAAGTCTGTAACATAACCAATAATGCACTAAAAACCTCAGACATGAGAGGATACTCCTCCTGACCTAATGGTATTACAAATAACATTTTTCTACCTCTACTGACAATGACAAGAATCACATCCTCATTTGAGTGACACACCCTTGATAGACATGCACAGCAGCAGTGTTAACAGATCCTGCCTTCTGATTTATTATTCTGCATAAATATGTTGCTCTAGAATTCAATTTTGGGTAAGGTTCCTTTCTAAGTCCTTCATGTGTGCATATTAATCTAATTCAAACTGCTCTTTCTTAAGCCTAAAATCTGAAAGGTAAAATGTTACCCTAAGTCCATACATTTTCATTATTAGGAAAAACTCTGAAGATTAACACACATACTAGTTTAATTTTTTTATTATAAATAGTATTATGATTTCTTAATAAGACTAAAATCATGAAGGTTAACATTACCTTGAAAGAAAGAGTCTATGATCTAGAGATAAGGAGTAAGTGTATTCCAGGTATAGGACAAATGTTGGGTAAATACAGAGATGCAGAAGATTAAGAGATTTGGGTTCAGGGAAGATTTCATAGCACAGTATGTCAGAAAAACAAAATTATTGAAGAGATAATATATAAAAATAACTAATGATTGATAGATAGAAAGAACCAAAAAGCACAAAGATATTTCAAGACAAGTATTTCATAATTTATCTGAGACAAAAAATGACTGAAGGTTTTTTTATTCAATAAGTGACAAAGGCTAAATTTACTGAAGAAGATTAAACTTTGAAAACAGTGGTAAAATTTTATTGGATAAAGGAGAGATTCAAAGAATCATTTCATTTTATAAAACATAATCCATTTCCAAAAATATAATCCTAAAGTTAAAAAAATTGTGAAATTATTTAGACTTCAGCTTTTTTTTCCTCTTCTGTTCATTTGCCACATAAATCAAGTATTTATCAACAAAAGTAGCTTTGGCAAACTTTACCAAACTGATTTTCACATAATATGAACCTATGCACAAAATTTTAACAGATGATGTCCATTTCTTTTGCTACACCCATTTCCTTTATGTCCAAAATCAATTTGTTTAAATAAATCAAGTAAAAGAAATTATAATGGCAAACCATTTTTTTTCCTTTTTTGTACTTCTGTTTTAAAAAATTATAACATCTTAAAGCACTATTCAGATTCCAGTTATTGTTGTTGCTGTTTGTCATTATAAATTATGATATAATTATAAATATCTCAGAGAGTAGGATGATTCTTTTTATCTTAATACACATCTTCTTTTAATTTAAAATTTTTTTAGAACCTAATTTATTTTCAATAAACTGTGTAGTATTTTCAATTATGCCAAGCAGCTTAGTTCTAAAAAAATTGCAGCTTTTTTCTGCCCTATATGTTCTAGTTATACTATATGCTTGTGAATCAAGGAATTGCATTATGTCAGATGCATCAACATTGCATATATTTCAAAGAGTACATAAAAAGATAGATTAGATAGATATAGATATAGATATGGATGTAGATATAGATATAGCTAAAGATTAGATATAGATATAGATATATAGATTAGATATAGATTAGATATAGATATAGATATAGATATAGATATAGATTAGATATAGATTAGATATATATATAGATTAGATATAGATATAGATGTAGATATAGATGTAGATGTAGATGTAGATGTAGATGTAGGTGTAGATGTAGGTGTAGATGTAGGTGTAGGTGTAGATGTAGGTGTAGATGTAGGTGTAGATGTAGATGTAGATGTAGATGTAGATGTAGATGTAGGTGTAGATGTAGATGTAGATGTAGATGTAGATGTAGATGTAGATGTAGATGTAGATGTAGATGTAGATGTATGTGTAGATGTAGATGCAGGTGTAGGTGTAGGTGTAGGTATAGGTGTAGATGTAGATGTAGGTGTAGGTGTAGGTGTAGGTGTACGTGTACGTGTATGTGTACGTGTACATATACACATACATATACATACATATACATATGCATATGCATATAATTTTTCTAAGTTAGATTTAAACTATTGCCAATGAAAATTTATGCAAATTTAGGTGTGAATACATATATACATAAATATATCATGAAAAGAAACTAACTTGATCATGCATTAAAATGTAGAGGGCAAGTCCCAGGGAGTGATATTCACATATCCTTGGTGATCTTCTTCATCATTATATTTGGATTATTGCTCATTGTATGGATCTGTTGGCTCACCAGTGAACCTTGACCTAGGATAATCTGTGGCTCCAGAGGTGGTTGTAAAAGTTTTCTTTTATAGAGAAGTATGCAGATTTCTAAGAACAAATATTGTAAATTTACCCAGGAAATTGTAAAGCTGGGTCTCCTTTAACTGGTCATTACTGAGATAAGTTTTTGCTATAAAAAGTCTGAGTTTCCACAAATAAATTTGGTAGATTTACACTTCCCAACCTTTTGTGTTTGGACATGTTTTTCTACCCAACCTGACTCTCAGAAATTCATGTCCAGACCCATGTCAGAGCTATTGAGGGTGATATTTAAATACTAGAAAATATTAGAATTTGTGGAAACTATAGGATAGTAAGGCAAGTACAGTATTTGGAAAAGTCAGCTAAATAGGAATAGGGACAGAGATGTACCTTAGGTCAAAGGGGGAAGGATTCAGAGTCCAATCATTTAGAGAAGATAAGAATATGTGTTAAAAAATCTCATGCAAAAAGGACTGAAAAGACAATTATTTATCATTCATAATCCATAATACTAAATAAATAACAGTCCATGAGAACTTTCCAAAAGAATTTTTTAAGTTTTGATTCATATAGTGATCTTTTTGCTCAATGTCCAATGGTTCATTTTAGGGAAAAAGGTATGAATTCTATTGGATACTATGAATATCGTATATTTAATTTCTGATTTTTATAATCACAATTTGACAAAAAAATGGATAAAATACAAGATTCCATTGTGTAAATATTGTCTATATAAAGGCATTTGGTTGTGTATACATAAGTTATTTTAAATAGTCTGACCAATTAAGATGTTCAAATGAACTTCTTGAAAACTGAAACAATTTAGAACACAAAAGAAAGACAAGCAGATCAGCCACCTTTCATATGTATGGAGAAGAGAAATGTTCCTAACAAATTGGCAGTAGACAATGACATTAAAAAGTTGAAAACAATTTAAGTGGCATGAAATTAATGTATATTTACATGAGACACATTTAAAAGGTGAGAAATAATCAAACTGAATTATTTCACTTATCAAAAATATGTCTCTGATAAGGTTTTTCTATGCAAAATATATAGGAAACTAAATATACATACATACATATATATACATATATATACATCCATATAGCTTTTATATGTGTTTAAATTGCTATGAATTTTCAAAAGGATAAATAAAAAATGCAAACATGTTAACTAAATATGAAATGAACACTACTATAAATGTGGGGAGAAATTGTTCCACGTCACTCTTAATGAAAGAAATGCAAAGCAAGAGAATTCTAGGTTTAATGCCACACCCAGCAAATTAGAAAAGATCATGAAAACCAAGGAAAGACAATATTAGGAAATCTATAAAATAAACAAAAAAAAGGGCAAACTAAATATTTTTTTATTGGAAAATAGTTGAGACAATTTGGGGTTATATGCAATGGAGAATACTATCTCTATCCAGAGAAAGAATTGTGGAACTTAAACAAAGATTAAGGATTGTTACCTTTAATTTAGAAAAATAAACATTGATATCTTATTATGAAATCTTATTACCTCTTATACTTTATTTTCTACCTTAAGGATATGATTTTTCTCTCATTACATTCAATTTGCATCAATGTATACCGTGGAAAAATGTAAATATTGGAAAATTACTTCGGGGGGGAGGGAAGCAAGATTAGGGAGAAAATTATAAAACTCAATATAAATAAAATCTTTAAAAGAAAAAATTAAATAGTTGAGAAATTTTCTTAAAGATGACTAAAGTATTAACATCTTTTGTGATAGATTATTCAACTGTTAGGGCATAATAATCCAAGGAAATAAACATCAGCATGAAAGTCCCTTTTCCCAATACATTATTCAGAGAAGCACTTTTTGCATTAAAAAAGTGTCAGAATGAAAGGAAATGATAAAGGGAGGGTTACAATAACAATAATAGTAAGAAACCTATGGTATATATGACTACAATGCAATATTCTAATTATAAGAAATTATGAAAAAGAAGCTCCAGGAAATAAGGAATAAATCAATGAATCATGGAAGGATTTAATTGATTTAAAGCAAAGTAACTTTGAAAGAGAAAAATCAACATGCAATTATTGATGGTTAAAATGATTAATCAAAGCCACAATCAAAATCACAACCACTTTGACCACAAAGTGAGTATTATAATGGCTATGATTCACTAGGTAGAAGAGTGGAAAAAATAAACTTCCCTTTTTTTTTCAGAGTTGGGAGAATTAGGTACATGGTTGATTATTTTTGATGATTTAAAGATGAAGTTTTTCTTCCATTATTTTTATTCCTTTTCAATAGGCATGCTTTTCTAGGTAGAGATGATCAAAGGTATATATTTGTCAAAGAAGAGGATATTAAAATAAATGAAGTCATTAAAAATTTAAAAAAAGGAATATCAGAGTAAACTTGAAACAACAGATAAAAATTCATTTGACAGGTATCTATTTTAATATTGTGTGACAAAAGCTGTTTACTCTTGTCTTGTAGCAAATCCAAAAGAGTCCAAATAAAGGTAACTCCTTCATAAGTTTCTTTTTGTGAATGATATTTTTTTTTATTTCATTAAGACCCAGAAAGAGGAAGATTTCTAACACCAATGAGAGAGAGAGGGGGGTGGGGTTGGTTAATGAACTAAAGAGCATATAATCTGTAGAGAAGATGGAAATATAGATAGATAGATAGATAGATAGATAGATAGATAGATAGATAGATAGATAGATATAGATAGATGGATAGATAGATGATAGATAGATAATTTCCTCTAGGAAAAGAATATTATTATTTTATGAATAGATGCCAGTCAGTGAGAGTACCAATAGTGGCCAAATATTTTTAACCACCCATTATGCCCTCTCCTGTAAGAATACTGATACTAATTTTGGTTTAATAGTATTATTTCATATAAATGTAAAACTTTATCACATACATATCAGCCACATAGTCAACAAGCTCTCATATTTTCCTCACAGGTCTCTTCACTGAGCAGAAATTCATGTGTGTGTCTGGGTGTATGAATATGTATGATTTTGTATATATATATATATATATATATATATATATATATATATATATATGTAAATCACTTAAATCTGCATACAAACTATCATCTATTTTCATTGTGTATGCAAAATTAGTCAACTCTTCCTTGAATCAAAGAATGGCTTTATTAACTGTAATGTTTTTTCAGGTTGGTTGGTGAATGATGAAAAATTAAGCAGGGATGCCACAGTCTCCATAAAAGCACATTTTTAGGATACCTGAAATATAAAAGAGAAACTTCTAAGGGACAAAAGTAGGCAACATCATTTTGCCACAAAAAGTATATATAAGAAGCAGCATGAAAAATATGAAGTTAATTGTATAACACTGGAACAGTATGTAAGGCATTCATATATTCAGAGCATATTTGTGCCCCACTGTTGGGGGCGGGGGGAAGAGGCTTGGCGGTCGCTTAGAAGGGGAAACATAATCACCTTATAAGGGAATGTTACAGAACTCGGCCCCTCATTGGGTAAGAGTTCATGGGAGGGAAGACAGAGGGGATAAAAAGGGTCGGCTGAGAGGTGAGGGGAGCGGGATGTGATCACAGAAGAATAAAGACTGATTACCCCACCTCAGGCGCTCTGTCTGGTTCTTCCCCCAAAAGAGTGGGGGCCGGGGGTACCCCGAAGACTCATCACGCGTTGGACTGGTGAGTAAGAGGACGGACTAGCATAAAGCCGGCGTTGTAAATAAAAACCCGGCACCCCACTAGTACCCAATACAATGTCAAAATAACCAGAAAAAATTATCTTTAAAATTTCTACAGGAAAAAAAAATGGGTAAATGTAACACAGAAAGAGAGAGCAATGGATGCCTTATAATCTTCATCATTGAAAAGAACAACTACATTGGTGAAATCATATAACTGATGAAATGTTGTTGCAATGAAATAAGAAGAGAATAAGCATTTTAGTGTTAAGTTCCAGACACTGTATTTAGTAATTTATGAATATCAACTTATTTCATTTTCTTGAAAAACCCTAAAGGTAGATGTTGTTTAAAAGATAGTTATTTGTTTCTATTAAGATCATTGAGGTAAACCTGCCAATACTTGTGATTTGCCAAAGCTCACATACTAAAGGAGGTATCTGTTACTGGATTTGTATTCAGGTTTATCTGTTTCCAGACCCTGTCAGTAAGCCACCTCTCTTAGTGAAAATATTTATCCCAAAGAAACTTTAAATGTGTAGGTGTAACAAAGTCCAGATAATAAAACTTTGTTCATTTTCTACCAGTTTTCTCCCCATTCACTGTATACTGATCCAAGATACCATGTTTTATCTTTCAACTACTGAGTAATTTACATAAATTTTAGCACTATTTCAAAACATAAAACTATTAACTATTAACTATATAAGTATTAACATATCACAAGTTAGATCTCTTTCAGAAATTCCTGCTGACCTAAAGATGATATTATTCTTTATATCAGAGATTATTCACCTGGACACAATCAGATTTCCATAAATTCTGCCAAGAAGCGTGAAATATAGCTTCTTCTGAACTAAGAATAAAGTATCCTACTGCACCTTCTACATGCTCAAGTCACTTTGTCAGGGACACCAAGCCAAGAGCATTAACATTCATGGAGATTCAATAGATCTTACAAGAATGGTCAATATTTAAAATCTAGTTACAATCTTTAATATAACAGCCAAATACAAAAAAAAAGTACTTTAAAAAATGAAAATTTCCATCTAAATATTAAGTGTGCTGGAAGGTTACAATATTCTTAATAATAGTATTCTGAATGATACAACTCCAAATTAAAGCTCCATTTTTACCCCAGTTTTCAAAGACAATTTTCCCAAATTAGTAAATATTATTTTGTTATTTATTCATTATTTATTCTGCCCTCTATACTTTCTTATTTGAGTGGTGTTTTCTTTAGGATTGCATGGAATTTGCATTTTATTTACTAAAACAGAGCTTTATTTTGAAAGTGTTCCTTGTAGTCAAGATATCGTTATTACACAACTGAATATCAAATTGCTTCCATGTCTTCTCATCTTTTGCAAATCTTATTTATATTTTCCTCCAAATCCTTCAAGAAGAACTTTACAAATAAGAACCTATTTCAAGTCTTAAGAATTGTAATAAACAAAAAAGAATTAATTCAATGGTATGAACTGAATAAAAAATGTCAACTATGTGCATATATATGTAGAAATGTATATATAGGTATGCAACTATGTGTGTATGTGTATCTGTGTAAACAATCACACACATATTTGCGTAAAAGGAAGGGAGAACAAGAGACAGAGAGAGAGAGAGAGACCAATGAGCATATATTCCTTGGAGAAGACAAAAAAGAATAATAGACAGACAGATGGAAGGCAGTCAGATAGACAGATAGACAGATAGATTATTTTTCTTTAGGAAAAGAATACTATTATTTTTTGATATTGATAAACTACAGCCAACAGTATTTCAAGTCTGTTGTAAGAAGTTCTAGGTTAAAATCAGTGTATAGGATTTTAGTGCCAATTATTTATTTCCTTCCTAAATCATGTATTATTTCTCCATTTCATTTGAGAACATTTATGCTATTTGAATCTTTTATCACACTTTAGAATGTGAGCTCCTTAAGGACACAAACTATAATTTGATTTTATTTTTAAATCCCTAGTCCTACACACAAGGACTTCTGACAGACAACACATATAGATAAATATATATATATATATATATATATATATACATATGTATATTTATGTGTATATATATATATATATATATATATATATATTTCAAAGTGATTAGTAAAATTTGATAAACTATTGTAAGTCAGACACATACAATTCATTTGAACATTTGGAGTGAAGATGTTCATTTCATATTTTTTTGAAACTACTGAAATTCTGCTTTGCTCATAGAACAATGCACCTTCTTTGATGTAAGCACCCTATTCTCAGTAATCTCCTCAGTAATATTTTCATCTATGTCTCACAAATATTTTCAAAGTTCTTCAGAGATCTTGAAAAGTGTCCTTGGATCACTTTTTTTCTAACCTCCAGGTGAGTGTTTTTCTTGTGTTATTTCACCATAAAACATTCAAACTATGTAGCCAGCCCATCAGACTTTTTTCCCTGTAGTAGAGCTTGAATACTTGGCAGTTCACCTTAAAGGACTTCATTCGGTACCTTAACGTGCCAGGTGATCTTCAGAATCTTCTAAAGACTATTTTAGTGGAAGTGATTCAGTTTCCTGATATGGTACTGTATATTGGACAGGTTTCACAGGATTCAGCAACAAGTTAAAAAAAACAGTTCTGTAGACATTCAGTTTGGTAGGCACTTTCCCCATCCCCCCGTCCTTTGGAGATTCCCAAGCAGTGTTAGTTCTGACAGTGTGAGGTTAAGCCTAAACATTTGTGCATAAATTCCTGCAACATGTACTACCAAGGTAAGGGAACCTCACAACCCTCAAAATTTCTCAAAGTACTGTAATAAATAGTTCCACATATTCATGAAGAATTTCAATTGTTTATTGATCTTCAAATGTTGAGGAATTTCAATTTTCTTGGTACTAATTGTCAGGCAAAATTTTACACAAGAAGTGGATCTATACTAGCTCTGTTATATCTTAGCCTCAAAGATCACATTATGTTCAAAGTTATCTGTGAACAAAGAATATTCACCAATATAACCTCCCCTTTAGTATTGCCTGGTAATATTTCAAGTTAAATAATTTCTTGTTGCTGTAGGAGCTGACCTTGTTGCTTTTTTTTGTCCTCAATGAAGGTAACCAGCAACATCACCGAAAATATCTTGCTAAAATGCACGGGAATGAAAACACAGCCCTGCTTCCTTCTGTTGGTTATTGGAAGGGATACAGAAGAACATTATCCATTAGACAGATCAAAGCAAGTGTGCTATCTTGAAACTTTAAGCATAATGTCACAAGACTAATAATAATAATAATAATAACAATAATAATAATAAATATGCATATATTCCCACAATATGGGTGATGACTCTTTTGGGACATTCAATGAAAATTCAGGAACATCACAGAACATTCAAAGAACATCATCAGAACAACCACAGAAGAAAAACTTGTGGTATAGACAAAATTTCCTTATCGTATCATATCATATCAAATTAAGATATATGAAAATATGTGCTAAATTGGCTAAACCTCTTGAGTGCAACCTGTCCCGGCTTATAAATTTGCCTCTAGACTTTCCTTGAACTTCCACTTGTTCAATATTTCCTGGTCCACTTACCAACACTCACTTCTCCCTAAGACCCACATCAGAGAATTAGTATGAAATTATTGCTCCATTTGAGGTTTTTGTCTAGGGGGCTTCTTCCACCTTATTATATAGGGATTAAATAAGTACTCTCCCTCAATCCCATCCAATGTTTCAGAATCATTGCAAAGGTAGGTAGGGATGCCCTATTTCTAGGGAAATACAAAGAGTAAATTTCACATAATTTTTTTTTTGTAGTAATAGTTTCACCTAGTCCACACTTTGAAAAAATATTATTCGACCTCTTATTTTCACAGGACTTTTCTAAGAAAACATTACCCAAACCATTCCAAAATAAAGGAGGTTACCATTTGAAACACTATTAAGATATTTCTTCAGGGTGTGTGGAATTCATTGAGGGAGTTTAAAAAGATCTGAGGTTGAGGAAATCCTATGATTAAAAAGGACAAAGATACAGCTTATGAGGGTTAGCCTGAACTATAACCCCAAATATTCAGTTCTTATCAGGAAAGTAGTACTAAAACTAAATCATTGTGTCTAGTCTATGTCCAATGAGTCTGTGATTGTCTATTTACAAAGAAAGTTTTAAAAAATGCATTTCACATAATTTAACTTAGATATTTATAATAGGTATTTATTATAGGTATCATTTTGCTTAAAACTGTAAGGCCAATGAGATTATTATTTTGTTGGAAAAAGCTTAGTTAAATATAATGATTATGTGTATACTTTGAAATGAAATTATGGGTAACTAACAAATGTCTTTCTTAAAAATGACACAGGTATATAGCAAAGAATGTTGATATAGCAATATATTACAGCTCCCTTAATTCTCATCACTAGAGAAAAAAGTACCTCCTTCCTTCCACCCCTCCAATTTCCATCAATATTTGTATGTTGTCAACTATATGAGATATTTTGACAAATTATTATCATTGTCTATTAGTCTTAACTATAGCAGTACCCATAGATTTTACTGGAAGAGTTCACACAACTAGAACTCATCATAATATTTTCCTGTTACACTGTAACTAACCATGAATGATCCAAATAGAAGAGGGGCTTTAAAGAATTTAAAACAGTAAAAAAAGAGATCTATAGCAATGGGACTTGAGACTCAAGTTGCATATTAACACCTCTTTGTTGGTTGTACCTTTTAACTCACATGAGTGTACAAGTGGATAAATATGTGGAATTCTGGATAGAATACTGTACTAGGAGACAAGAAGACATGAATTCAAATATGGATTTAGGCATGAATTAGTTATTTAACTCTGGTAAAGTCATTTCTCTATTTTCTATGCTTTCTATTCTGATATTACTAAGAAGTTAAGGCTAGTAAGAAAAGTTAGAAAATATAAAAGGAAGATCATCACTACCATGATTATTTTTAAGTCTTATTAAAGATAATTACATATCTAACTTTCCCTCTCTTCAGAAATTAGAGCTTTGATCACTTCCCAAAAAAGAAACAAAAATATGAGCATTTAAATATTTTGCATAGCTGTTTCTTCATTTTTTGCAAAATTTTCATAAATTTACCAATAATTTAATTTCAAAATATACACATAATCATTATATTTCACTTAGCTATTTTCACCAAAATAATAATCTCATTGGCCTTAGATCTTTAAGAAAAATGATACCTATAACAAATAACTGTTATAAATATCTAAGTTAAATTACGTGAGAAACAATTTTTAAAACTTTCTTTGTAGATGGACAATCACAGACTCATTGGACATAGACCAGACATAAAGAATTTTTTTTCTATTACATATAAAAGTTGTTGGGCATCTTAAGAGATGTTGATCTTAGAAAAGCATCATTCTATTATGAAGGTGTATTTATATTTAAAATATATGAAAAGTAAATAGAGAAAATATTTCACCAAAACAAGAAAGATAGTCCTTAGGGTGAGAAAAATAAATGCATATTTGATATAGTCTAGCTTTCTCTTAGAATATCATCTGAATATCATTTGTTAAATGAATGGCAAAGAAAAAAAGAAATTTTGTGGTATAGGGCATTGATCTCAAAAAGCTAAAGAATTTAGGATTTTTGAAATTTTACCATTTGTTGTATAGTTCAAAATATTGTTTCCTCAATCAGTTTTTCTTTAATACTATTTAATAATTTATGTTCATTGGGCAATTTTTCCTTGAGGAATTTAAAATTCACGTATTTTCAAACAGTCAGAAAACCTAAAATATAATAGCATGAAAGAAATTATCAAAAGATAGGTGACATTAACCATTTTGATACTCTTGTTGTCTATCAAAATTTTTCTACCTAGTTAATATAGCATTTAAGAACTACATAATAAGAATTTCTACTTAATGTAAGCACAGTAATATTACCTATATATTCAACATCAGTTAACATGTTCACTGTATTATCATAAATTATACTATGAAGACACATTTTTCTTGGTTTATTTTTCCAACTGCATGAAATGGTAGTTTTCAATAATCATTTTTTGTAAGGTTGTGAGTTTTACAGTTTTCTACTTCTCTTCTTTACTCCTACACTGACTAAATGTCATCATAGGCCATACAATAATCGTGTTAAACATAGATCCATTTTAGTTACTTTGTGAGAGAAGAATCACATAAAAATGGAGAAAAAATAATAATAAAGAGAAATAAAACACAACTTTTAAAACTTAAAATAGAAAGGTTTGGTCTCTATTTAAACTCCACAGAAGCTTCTTTGCATATGGATGTTTTTTTATTCAATCACAAGGTTTTTTTTAGATTTGTTTTTGTTTATTGTACTTCTGGTGATAAACCCATCATAGTTAATCATCACTGAATATTACTGTTACAGTATATGATCTAGTTCTTTTCATCACTTACTATCACTTATTGCAGTCTTTAAAGACTATTCTGAAGTCCTATTTCTCATGATTTCATATAGAACAATACTATTTTATTACATTTATTACCAAAATGTTTTGACTATATTACAGTTGATGAGTATCCCTTTAATTTCCAATCCTTGGGCAATAAAAAAGACCTACTACAAATTTTTTCGTACATATTGGGATATTCTACCTTTTATTGCCCTTTGATCTTTATTTCCAATTTGCTCTCCAAAAAGGTTGGATCAGTTCACAAATAACTGCATCTCAATCAAAATGGATCATTATCCTTTTTAATTATATTGATCAATCAAATAAGCATGAGATGGTACCTCAGAGTTGTTTTACTTTGTAATTCGCTAGTCAATAATGATTTAGGCCATTTTTTTCTATAACTATTGATAGCTATAATTCCTTCATCACAAAATTACCTTTTCATATATTTTGATAACTTATCCACTGAAGAATGATTTGTATTAATATAAATTTGACTCAATTCTCTATATATTTTAGAAATTAGTTCTTTGTCAGAAACATTAGTTGTAAAAATTGCTTCCCAACTTACTGTCTTCCTTTTAATCTTGGTTGCGTTGATTTATTTGTGCAAAATCTTTTCAACTTAATGATATCAAAGTTATCCATTTTTTATTTTATTGTGTCCTCCATCTCTTTGGTCATAAATTTCTCCCCTTATCATACAGCTGTCAGATAAACTATTCTTTTTTCTACAATTTGGCTTACGGCATCACCTTTTAAATAAATCTTGTATCCATTTTGATTTTATCTTAGTAGAGGGTGAGAATTATTAGTTTATGTCTAGTTTCTGACATACAATCCTCTAGCAAATTTTATCAAGGACTAAGATTTTAACCTGGAAAATGGAGTTTTGTCTTATCACACATCAGATTACTATAGCCATATATTACTGTTCTTTAGAATTTTGTCTACTTCACTGATCCACCACTTTATTTCTTAGTACCAAATATTTTGTTGCTTGTTGCTAAATTATGTAACTTTTGATCTTGTATGGCTACACCACCTTCTTTTGGAATTTTGTTTTCATGTTTGTAAATATTACTGACCTTTTATTGCTCCAAAGTCAAGAATTTCAGGTTTGTCTTCAGTCTTAACTTGTTGCTGGTTTCCTGAATTTCTGTTCTTTATCCTGGGCACTTCTGTGCTCTCCCAGACAGACCTTGTTGGAAGATGTTTCCCTCAGATATTTGATGTGTTCTGTTGATCCAAAACCTGCGGGAAAACTTGGAGAGCCCAACAATTTTCCTGGCTTCTCTCTGCCATCTTGACTGGAAGTCATGAAGACACATAATGAAAGAGTTTGATGATTATTATTA
Organism: Macrotis lagotis; assembly: GCF_037893015.1. Lineage (NCBI taxonomy): Eukaryota > Metazoa > Chordata > Mammalia > Peramelemorphia > Peramelidae > Macrotis > Macrotis lagotis. The sequence goes on along the minus strand of NC_133663.1, from coordinate 150,347,588 downwards.
TAATATTTGGAGATTTGCTTAAAATCTAAATGCATTAGGATATTAAGTCTTGGGTTGTTGATGTCACTACTCGGTCTCTAAAGTACAAAAAAGGCCAAAGGGCTGTGATTTGTACTTGTGAGCATGCTATCCACTGAAAAAGAATAATCACATGATTACATAAAATTCATCATTTAGGTACCAATGATATGAAACAGAAATGAAGGGCATCTGCATTTATCTGTTTTGTAATTCACATCACAAAACATCAACAATAAAGGCTATATTCAAACTTTTATAATTGGGAAAGAATTAATGGGAGAAAAACATGCCTTTGAGCAAGGATTTTTTTAAGAAAGATTTTATTTATTTTGAATTTTACAATTTTTCCCTTAATCTTGCTTCCCTTCCCCCACCCTCAGCAGAATGCAGTCTGTTACTTTTTGCATTGTTTCCATGTTATGCATTGATCTAAATTGAATATGATGAGAGAGAAATCATATCCTTAAGGAAGAAACAGAATGAATATGGGATGGCAAAATTACATAATAAGATAACATTTTAAAAAATTAAATATGATAGTATTTGGTCTTTTTTCAAACTCCACAATTTTTCCTCTGTATTTAGATGTCATTCTATATCATAGATACCCTCAAATTGTGCCTGAATTTTGCACTGTTGGAATGAGCAAATCCTTTAAAGTTGACTATCACATCCATGTTGCTGTTAGGGTGTAGAATGTTTTTCTGGTTCTTGAGAAAGTATTTTTAATGATTTTTGCATCATGGAAGACTGGAAATACAATGAAAATTGCCTATGGAGTAAGAAAAGGTCATGAAATTTAAAAAGGAAGCAAATTAAATAGTAAATATTTTTAAATATTTTAATTATTTTGTCCTTAATTATATTGTTAAAAATAAATAGCAAATATTTTAAATATATATATGTATATATACATATATATATATATATATATAATATATATATATATATATATATGTGTGTGTGTGTGTGTGTGTGTGTGTGTGTGTGTGTGTGTGTGTGTAAATAGAGCTTCCTGGTCACCAAGTTAAGATGCTCCATGTATATTTTGTACTAACTAACTACTGTTCCCGTAATATAATCCTTCTTCACCCCTCTTAAAGTACTTAATTTTTCAAAATATTTTTAAGACAAGAGTTTAAATACAGATTTCTGGACAAAATTTTTGCACAAAGAGTATAAAAGTAATGATCACTTCAGGAATTTAGATTATCATTAGTTTCCCCTCACACATCTTCAATAACAACCACAGTGAAAGCAAAATCATAACTCCTTAAATTTAACCAGGGTTCACTTCCCCTTTAAAAATCTTTGAATCTTTGCTTAAAATCTAAATGCATTAGGATATTAAGTCTTGGGTTGTTGATGTCACTTCTTAGTCTCTAAAGTATAAAAAAGCCAAAGGAGGTCCACTTTACATCTGAGTTTTGGTTAGTAGATTAAAATGGGCAGTTTAGCAACTAGTATTATTAGAACAGTTGAATCAAAGGGTGATGTTCTTATTATATTTTTTTATATGACTAAACACATTTTTGTGCAGGTAACTAGTGAATGATGTATGAATTTCCCCTATCATTACAATAATGGACTTAATCATGTGGTGAATTAATCAGGTCAAAATCAATTACATTGAAAAATCCAAATAATTAAACATATATCCAAAATAATATAATGGAAGGAAGAGAAAGTAGCTGATACTGACCTCTTAAACTTTTGTATTTACTTGTTCAGAAGCTTTCCTGAGTCTCTATGGAAGTATGAATACTGAGGTTCAGATAAATTCTGCTATTGTCAAAAGAAATATTTTCACAAAAATGCCTTCCTCTTTTCTTTTTAAAAGAAGCATTCTCTTATGATATACGTATCCAAATCTATATACATATAAGTATAGACATATATGAATAAACACACATATATGTATATGCATATATACATAAATGTACATGAATAACATGTATGATATTCAAGATAAATTTTCTGTAATAATAAAAATTGTAAAAGCAGTGATGCCCTAAAGAATATTTTGATGCAAATTTAAGAATAGAATTATTTTCAGATAACTACTTACTGTTATAAAAAGATGCCATGCTACAAAATCTGAAATTATGGAGGTGGAGTCAAGACTTTTTTTATCTTTGCTTTAAGACTTGCCAGAACTATACTCTTGGTCTATGATCTTCTCTGTTAGTGACCACAAGTATTCTTTTTCTTCCCTGAAAGTTTGAGGAGTATCATTGCTACACTATGACCTCCAAACTCTGATATGGTAGTGCTCCTCTTCACAACAGAACTATTAATTAGAAATACAACCTAAAATGAGTATGGGCAAAGCAGCATGGTCATGACTCTGTGCCAGCAAAGATTTCTTTGATATCTCCTTCTGATCAACTTTTCCATGCCTTTTATGTTTTTTAGTTGAAAGTTCAAGAAGCAGCAGCTGGTGGTAGTTCAATGGCTGGAGCCTGGTCATTTGCATGCACTGGACTGTACTACATTCAGAAAGGTGCAACAGACCTTTCCTGCTGATTTTTCTCAGCAATCTTTGATGTCTGTGGACAGAGTGATCTGGAAGCTATTGATGTTGCCTCTGATTCATTTGCTCCATGGACTCCTCCTGACTCGTAGGAACTAAATCTATGTGAGACCACACTCATTTCTCAGTCTGGTGCAAAAGTCTTTTTTTTTTTCAAATATATATATTTTATTTGTTTTCCAATTACATACAATAGTAGTTTCTAACAATCATTTTTTGCAAGCTTTTGAATTTAATTTTCTCTATCTCTTCTTTTCCTCCCCCTCCCCAATCAGAACACAATTTGAGAGTCTTTACATTCATTTCCATGTGATGCATATATAAAAATTAATGTATTAAGATAAAAATTCCTTATGAAAGTATTAGAGATTGTAAAATTATGTAATATATAACACAACTTTTTAAAAAATTGATGCTAATAGTCTTGGTCTTCATTTAAACTTCAAAGTTCTTTCTCTGGATACAGATGGTAGTCTCCATCACAGATCCCCTAAAACTGTCCCTGATTTTTGCATTAATGGAGGGAACAAGTTCATCAAGATTAATCATCCTTCATGTTTTTAGGGTGTACAAAATTTATCTAATTCTGCTCATCAATTCATTCAAGTTTTTCCAGGTTTCTCTGAAATGCTTTCCCTCCTAATTTCTAATAAATAATAGCATTCCATCATATAAATACCCCACAATTTGTTCAACCCTTTCCCAATTGATGGACATCCACTTGATTTCCAATTCTTTGCCATCACAAAAAGAGCTGCTATGAAAATATTTGTATTTGTGGAGGTTTATCCTTTTTCATGATCTTTTCAGGGACAGCATCCAGTAATGTTATTGCTGAATCAAAGATATGCACATTTTTATTGTCCTTTGGGCACAATTCCAAATTGCTCTCCAGAAATGTTGGATCAGTTCACAACTCCTCCAATAATGCACTAGCGTCCCAGATTTCCCACATCCCCTCCAACATTGATCATGATCCTTTCTTTTCATATTGGTCAATCTAAGAGGTATGAAGTGTTACCTCGGAGATGCTTTAATTTGCATTTCTCTAATCAATAATGATTTAGAGCAATTTATCATATTATTATAGATAGCTTTGACTTCCTTTTCTGAAAATTGTCTTGGCATATCTTTTGACCATTTGTCAACTGGAGAATGGCTTCTTTTATTTTATTTTCATAAATTTGACTCAATTCTCTATATATTTTAGATATATGTTCCTTTGTCAGAAACACTAGTTGCAAAAATTGATTCCCAATTTATTATATTTCATTTGATCTTGTGTAGAGAGGTTTGTTTGGGAAAAAAATTAAATTTAATGTTGTCAAAATTATCCAGTTTGATTTCTATAATGGGCTTTATTTCTTTCTTGGTTGTAAACTGTTCCTCTTTCCATAGATCTGATTCTGTAGATTCCTTAAAATTTGCTTATAATATTGTTTTTTTTGTCTAAATCCTGTACCCTTTTTGATTTTCTCTTGGTATATGTATCTCTGCTTGAAATGTGTATCTTGTAGGCAGCTTATTTTAGGATTCTGCTTCCATTTTATGGGACAGTTCATCCCATTCACATTCAAAGTTATAATTACTAACTCTTTATTGCCCTCCATGGAATCTTCCCTCCACTTATATATTTTTTTCCTTTTTCCATCTTATCCCTGTTCCTCAGTATTTTGCTTCTGAATACCACCTCCTTCAGTGTGTTTTCCCACTTCTATTCAACCCTCTTCCCCTTCATTTCCCATTTCCCTTTCCCCCTTCTTCCTTCCCTTCTTTCAGTAAGTTCCTCTTTTCCTTTCCCCTTCCCCATTTTCCCTCTTAATGCTTGAAAGGTAATATAAATTTCTAAACATACATGAAGTGTGAGTGTGTGTTAATCCCTCTTTGAGCAACATATGATGAGAATTAAACTCAGGCAATTATCATCTCTTCCCCCTCTTCCCCTCTATTGCAATAGGTCCTTTGCACCTTTTCACATGAAGCAATTTACCCTATTCAATCTTCTTCCTTTCTTTACTGTTCCCCCTTTTTTGAGGAGATAGATATTATTTTTTATATCATTCCATCCCAGTCACAAACATGTCATGAGTGTTCATTCTTTCTGGCTAAGTATATTCCCTCTAATAGAGTTACAATTCTCAAGAGTTATGAGATTCTTTCTCCTAGGTGGGTGTATAGCCAGTTTCATCTTATTAGATAGCATTTTTTTCTCCTTTACTCCTTTTCTCCTATTTACCTTTTCATTTATTTCTTGAGTCTCCTGTTTCAAGAGCAATTTTGTAATTTAACTCTGGTCTTTTCATCAAGAAAAGGTAAATGTCTTCTATTTTGTTAAATGTCCATCTTTTCCCCTGAAAAAGAAGACTCAGTTTTGCTGAAGAGTAAAGCCTTGGCTGAATTTCAAGTTTCCTTGCTCTATTGAATATCATATTCTAGGACCTTCAATCTCCTAAAATTGTTGCAATCAGGTCCTGTGTAATCCTGAATGTTGTTACTTGTTATCTGAATCATTTATTTTTTTGGTTACTTGCAGGATTTTCTCCTTGATCTGACAGTCCTGGAGTTTAGTCACAATCTTTCTTGTTGTTTTCATTTTAGAATTCCTTTCAGGAGGGGATTGATGTATTCTTTAAATGACTACTTTGCCCTCTGATTCCAGATCATATGGGCAATTCCCCTTCCCTATATCCTGAAGTATGAAGCTCACACTTTTTTCTCTGAAAAGTGTTCAGAAAGTACTGTGATTCTCAAATTCTCTTTCCTGGATCGAATTTTCAGGTCTGTTTTTGCAGATGAGCTATTTTACTGTTTCCTCTATTTTTTTGTGTAAGAAATTTTTGATGTCACAAGAAGTCATTATTTTCCACAGATTCCAGTCTTCTTTTAAGTGGAGTTTTCTTCATATATTTTACATTTACATTTCCCATTGATCAATTCTATTTTTGAAGGCATTTTCCATTTGCCCAATTGTGTTTTTAAGATAATTATTTTCTTTTTTGCACTTATCCAATTGTGTTTTCAAAGGATTTACTTTCTTGTTGTAAGATGTTGATTTTCTCTTATATTTCTTTTCCAAATTTTCTATTTGATTTTTAAACTCCTTTTTGATCTCTTCTAAGAATTCTTCCTGGATGGGAGACCAATTTATATTTTAATCTGAAACTCTAACCCTCTCTGATTTTGGATGCTTAACTTCAAGGTGAGATTCAGTCATACTACCCCCTCCCCTGCACTCTTCTTTCTTCATTTTGGGTCCTTTCCCTCAGGTCTTGTGCTAGTAGAGGGGTTGATTCACAGACTTTAGGTACTGATATCCCTAGAAGCCTTGCCTAACTCCAAATCAAAGATCTATTTTTATTTTGCTTAATGTCTAGCATATTTCAAGTACACATTTCATATTTAAGAAGAATTCCTTAGAGGATGGCAGTAGCTTGCTCTGGTTTGTCTATTATTTTGATTAGTGGCCCATTTCCTAGGTCTGGGGGGAGGATGGGGGAGGGCCAGCAGGAAAGAAGCTGTCCTTGAACAATATGGGCTGGGTCCTCAGCCTAGATAATTAATCAACTTAATCTATAATCAGCACTGAGGGAGATTTTCAGTCCACACCTGACTCTCAGGGGTGAGTGCAAACCCCAGGGTCTGCTCCATGTTCTTCCACAGAAATTGGGGTAGGGGACTCACCTGGAAACAAGGGGGCTTGTGGCCAGGACCTTCTAGACTTGCCAAGCTGACCAGATAGATGTTTGGCTGCCTTTCTGAAGCTGTCCTACTGGCTACATACACAAAACAAATGCTTCCACTGCTATACTCAAGTAGGTCCCCTGGATTAATCCTATTGCTCCTGTGTAGCTCTCTCTGCTCTCTACCTCTGACTTGACCATACTATCCTCTGATAGACGTTTTTAGGAAATGTCGTCCTCTTTTCTTCTCTGGGTTCTGTGGTTCAAAAATCTGTTCGTGTTTATTCTGTCTTGGTTCATGTTAGTTATGAGGGCTAACAGTAACAACAAATATTGTAAGATGGCCAATTGTAAATGGCTTAGCAATATAATTCCTGAAGACAACTCTGAAGGATTTATGATGAAAAGTACTATCCATCCTTAGCAAAAGAACTTGTGGTGTCTGGATATAAATTAAAGAATAAGTTTTTCCTTTATTTTTATTTATGTTTCTTTTTGAGTAATCTAAATTTTCTTTCATAATATGACTAATATGGAAATATTTTGTTTGATCATGCATGTATATCCTATATGGGATTGATTGGTTTCTCAATGAGGGATCTGGGGAGAGAGAAAGGGAGAAAAAAGGAACTCACAGTTTTCTGGGAGGCAGCAGAGAGGTTTAACTAGGTACATGCAATTTATTTTCATTGAAAATTATCAAACAAAAGAATGAAAACTTGGAAACGTTCATGAAGAAGAATGACAATTTTAATCAACTATCCCTATGTCTATCTCTATGATGCTTCTGAATGAAATTTCAAAACTAGGAAAGAAAAAGGTATGAAAGGATCATTTCACACTGCTACCAATGAAATTGATATACAAATTAATTCCCTTTGTGAGTGGGTAAAAGATATAATAATTATTATTAAGAAAAGAAAATATACACCTCATTCATTACAGATTTTCCTTAACATTTCAACAGACATGATATTATGAAAAGCAATGTTTTGGTGTGGTGGATATGCTATTTAGTAAAGTATCTTTTCCATCCCTCACTTTTTCTTTTCTGACACTGAAGTATATTACCCATATATCACTCCTTCCATGCACCCTGGAAAGATTTAATAATAACTCAAAACAATTTTTGCTGCAAAAGTTTTATCCTACAAAAAGTTTGAAATTTGGTATAGGCGTCTACTTCCAAAAAAGTGATCCTTTTGTCTAAGGCTATTTTAATAGTAAACCATATTTTAAGCAAACTATAGGCTATTTGATTTTACCAACAGCACCAAGAGAATGCAAACTCCAAATCAAAGATCTATTTTTATTTTGCTTAATGTCTAGCATATTTCAAGTACACATTTCATATTTAAGAAGAATTCACCAGTCAACAAATGTACATAAAAGGGTGATGTATTCTCTCTTGAATGTCATAAAATTTTTAGATATGATCCATGTAATGGATGCATCTGGTCAATTTTAGCATTTAAATCTATATTTAATGAGGCTGTTTTATTTATTTAACAATTGGGGAATGACTTGTAACCATATCAATTTAATATAATTCTCTATATATTTTAGAAATGAGACCTTTATCAGAACTCCTAGTTGTGAATGTTTTTTCTTGCTTTCCTTCTAATTTTGGCAGCATTAACTTCATTGGCTCAAAACATTTTAATTTAATATAGTCAAAATAATTAATTTTGCAGTTTATTATGTGCTATAATTCTTGTTTTGTCATAAATTTATGCCCATTGACATAGATCAGATAGATCAAGTATTTCTTGGTCTGTTAATTGGTTTACAATGTCACAATTTATGTTTAAATCCTGTACCCATTTTAACCTTATTTTTGTTGTACCATATGAAATGTGGATCTCTGGCTAGTTTTTGCCATAGTAATATGACTTTGAAAAATTCTTCATTTATATTCTGTAAATGTAAATCAGAAATTTGAAAGAGATTATGTTAAATTAAACTATCATCAAATTTTCTAAAGCTACTAGCCACAAATTATTTTTCCCATTTTCAAGGATCATGTAAAATTCTTTGAAACTAAAATAGAGCTAAAAATTTAGAGAAAACTTTCTGAGAAATAAACTTCACTTGCCCAACCTTCTACAGCCTATTGGTTGTAAAAATAATTCTGTGAAAATATTAAGAAAAATAATGCAGTTGTGATAGAAATGTGTTAAGGAAAGAGATGAAAATAGATGACCTAATGAAGTATTTTCAATTACTTATTTATAACTGCCTTCAAAGTTATGTGATAAATTTTGTTCACCTTTCCATGAGAATACAGCTCAAAAGACTTAACTAAGGTAAAATTTTGAAGAACAGAAAGTTTTCCTTCAGTATACTTATGTTCTATTAGTAGGAATGTTTTCATTTTTTCATTCCCCTATTAACACATACTAACTTTTTCCTCCTACTGCCCTCTGACTTCCTATTCTAATAAACTCATTCACAATAAGGTAGAAATATTAATAATGGTTTAATTCATTGTATTATTAAGGAGTAGGTTTCCTTCAAAAGCAAAACACCTGTGGTGGAGAATAATTGAACAAAATTAATGAATCTCTCTTATTTGAATTTCAGAATTCACAATAAATATTAAAAAGAAAAAGGGACCTTTTGAACCCCTTTCAACCAGTTTTACAAATGAATTTTCTACTCTAAAAGGACACAACTGTACTCATAATTTAGGAAATAGCATAACCTAAGTTCATTTCAAATATTCCAAGTTATATCTACTAGCAACCATATTTTTTCAATGAATAAAACATATTGGAAAAATTGTAATGATTATTACTAAAGATTATCCATTGCTATTGTTAAAGAACCTGTGACTAATACTGCATGTGAATATTTTTATTCAGAGTTTTACAGTTAAGTGTTTATAATAAATGGTGCATGCCAACTCTTTGACAGTCAATTTATTTTATTATCTTCTTAGGCAATAGAGGAAAATTTGGAAGGTTAGATAAGAGTGTGCAAATGAAAAGGGGCACCTGTTTCAACTGACCAACTTTTTAAGACATATATTTAGTTTTTCTGTTTGATGGTTTATCCCAGAAAATGCATTTTATAAATTTCTCAAGCAATTCAATTCATCTGTCTGCTGTCTGCTCAGATTGTTTTTTCCTTTTTTTTCTTTTCTTTTTCTTTTCCTTGTTTTTAGCTTTTTGTATTGAAAGATTGTTATCTGGGGAAAAGTCTCCCTTGGGATGTGGTCCCACAACTTAAATTGAACATGTTTAATACCAACTCTAATTCAACATGACTGGGGAAGAAAAAAAAGTGTTAGAAAGTACTAAGTCATTTCCATTGGACAGAATTAAAACAAAAACCAGAACATTTCCTGGTAACCCCTGAGTGCTGTGCTATCAGATACTGTAAGTAATAGTCTTTCCATAAAAAAGAGTCCTGTCCTTTATTGTTTAACCAAATTATATGACTTTGCTTATAGATTATATCTGAATTACTGTAAGAGGTTATGAGTGGATTTTCCAGAATGGCATTTTAAAGACAACATGATTGATTCTTCAGTTGTCTCCCCCTTTTTTTAATGCTTTAAAACTTTAACAATGGTTCTCGGAATATGCTGAATATTAGATCATAACCAACTTCATGCATGTAAACACATGCATTTCTAGCCTTTTCATGTATGCCTTATATATAAATATTTACCAATGGGAAGTTTTTTATAATTATATGTTTTTAAATTCATATATTTGATTAATATTAATATGTTTATCTAAATTAATGTTCAAAGGATGATAAAATAGTTTTATCACTTATAATAAGACATTAAGTGGGAGAGTAAATTCAAATAAGTGAAAATAAAACTTGCTTTGTTTTCTTGTATTAAAAATAAATGGAAAAATGTTTGTTACTACATTAGGTGTAATCTCTGAATATGAAATTGAAAATAGTCCCTTTTATTGTCTTTTTCTCCTAGCATAGAAAACCATAAAGATGAAAGATAGTTACCCAATCATAATCAAAGATCTTATAAATTTTAGCAATAACACTTTACTTTTTAAATTTAAATAAAATTTCTTTCTTTGAATTAGCTGACTTAACTTTCTTTGAAAAGTGATTTGGAAAAGAGATTGGGAGAGAGACCCATTCCATTTAGTAGTCTTAATTTCACAGTCTTTCCATCTAACCCACAGAATCTCTCTCACTCCTTTTTTTCTCTTTTGTCTCTTTCTCCTTGGATGAAGACCTTTCTCTTTTGCAGTCTCCAAATATAAAATTTAAGCACCCAACTCTATTCACTAATTTCTCATCCTGAATTATCTCCCAGGTTTCATTTTTCAATGACAAATAACACCCACAATGCTAAAAGCAAAAAGTTTCCTCTCCTTCCAATTCTTTATAAATAGAATACTATTTCTTTGGCATTTTTAAATGATCATTTTCTATTAAAACCTGGCTTAGTTAGTGAAATGCAATAGACAGCAGCAGGTTTGTTAACACTTTAATAGTAACAAAATTTATTATTAATTTATCCTTGTTCTAAGCATGACTGAAACTTGGCTTATTTTCATAACCTTTCTGTTTTTGCTTAAACTAATATTAGGTTTTAAATTCATTCTAGCTCATATTTATCTTTGTACTATGGATTTCATTGACAGATGATTAGTTGTCAGCTCTACTAGATCAACCATCCCAATTTTCAATTGTGGGAATAATCTATTAGGGCATTGTTTTGTTCGTTATATGGCCTGATGCCTTCCTGTGTCATTTTGGGAATAATTCACTCTAGAAATGAAAAATCCTTATATTTATTCTGTCAGTAAGAGAGACACTTTGTACATCAAAACTTCTTTTTGTTTATTTCAGACACAATTCTTCTCATTTCTTTTCTTCAATTTTTCTCATTTTATTTTTGATGGAAAAAATGTGGCTCAGTCTGTTTTCAGATACCATCAGCTCTGTCTCTAGGATACATCACATTCCTTAACATAAATCTATCAGAGAAATTACTTCCATATTTTTCGACAGTTGCTTTGGCTGATTATAATTCCCTCCATCCATTCCTCCCCAATGCCATTTATTATATTTTCTCTCTCCTTTCACTCTGTCCCTCTTCAAAAGTGTGTTATGGGGCAGTCAAATGGTACAGAACCAGGCCTGGTGCCAGGAGGACCCATGTCTGCATCCCAGCAGGAGACCTAACCCATATCCATGATCCTGGACAGGTCACCCAATTCCACCACAAAGTAAAAAAAAATATGTTTGCATTTAACTACCCTCTCCCATGATCTACCCTCTCCTCTATCACCTACATCTTTGACTTGGAATTTTTAGAATTGAACTATATTATTCCTGGGAGTTATTTTTTGGATCTCCTTCAGGAGGAGATTGTTGTATTCTCTCAATTTCTATTTTACCCTCTGCTTCTAGGATATCAGGGCTATTTTCCTATAGAAAATGTAATCAAGGTTCTTTTCCTGATCATGGCCTTCAAGCATCCCAATAATTGCCAAATTGTCTCTCTTGGATTTGTTTTCCAGGTAAGTTTCTTTTCCAATGAGATATTTCACATTTTCTTCTTTTTTCATTCTTTTGGCATTGTTTTATTGCTTCTTGATTCCTTGCAAAGTCATCAGCTTCCCTTAGTTCCATGCTAAATTTGAAGGAGGTGTTTTCTTCAGAGAGATTTCTTATCTCTTTTTCCATCTGGTCAATTTGACCTAAACTAGTTTTTAACATGTTTTCTTCATCATTTTTATTTTTTGAAACTCCTTGACTAAAGTGCTGGCTTGGTTTTCATGTTTTTCCTGCATCTCTCTCATTTCTCTTACTGTATTTTTCTCTTCCTGCCTTAGTTGTTTCTCAAAATCTTTTTTTGAGCTCTATCATAGCCTGAATCCAACTTGTATTTTCATTTGAGGATTTGGTATACAGAAGCTTAGTCTTTGTCATCTTCTGAGTGTATCTTTTGATCCTTCATGGGACCAAAGTAATTGTCTATGATCAAGTTCCTTTTGTTCTGTTTATCTATATCCCTGGGCTGTGCCCTGGTTTTGGGGGTGTTTCCTGAGTTTTTGAGTGTGGTTGGGACACCCGTGAAAAGACCTAAATTCCTCCAAGGTACTGTGAGAGGCTCTGACTGTTTTTATGGCCTATGCTTTGGTCAGTGGATGACCCCAAATACTCCCCTCTGTCTAGGAGTTGTGAAGAGGGTCTCTGCTCTGCTATGGTAGCATGGAGGACAAGAGTGAGACCAGGGTTGGAATATGGACAAAGCACTAGAGTCCTGTCTCAGAGACAGAGGAGAGTCCTTTATAGTCTTCCCTTACCCCCTTACCTTTTGTGAGCTGAACTCTCTGGGAGTTGCTGCTTGGTGGCTCCCTGCTGAGCGGATCTGTATGTCTGTTTCCATTTCCTCAGATCTGGGCAGCAGCAAGGGCCCTGACTGTGTTCAGGGCAATGCAGACTTGTGCTCCATACTCTCTCTGGCAGAGGTTTTCCTGCGGATCTTTCAAGTTGTTCTCAAGTATTCCCTGATTTGGCTCTTCTTCTGCTCCTAGGAACCTAGGTGCCCTGTGATTTGTTCATGGAAAGCTGGAACTCCTTCTTTCCATCATGGTGATCCTGGCTGCAATCTACCACCCATGGAACTTTGTACTTTCTCTTACTTAATAATGTTACTCTTTTCATATGAGAAAGTGAATGACAAAGTTTCATTTTTATACCTGATCACATTGTCTTTCTTAATGATATAGAAATAAATTGAGCATAGAATATTGGATTTACAATGAAAAGTTACTTAGGTTTTGTTACTGACTCTGATCCTTGACACATAACTGAGTTTCAGCTCTCTTTAAAATATAAGTAAAGTTCTATTCCTTCAATTACTATTTTGACAGGCACTTGTGAAGTTTGAGATTATTTGTTGGAATAAATGAAAATAATGCTTTATTTTTTATTAAAACAAACATTTTATATTTTATTTGTTTACACATTAATGAGTAATCAAGAAATAAGACTCAGTACCTTCCCAAATAACAAGCTAATATAGTAATTGCATCTGATATTAATTTCCACATATATCTTTTGCCATTTGTTAACAACATAATGAGAATTACATCTTAATTTCATTTACTTGGAACTGAACAACATTGATTATTGTATTCATTCTAATCCTTGTGATTGTTAAAATTGTCTTCATTTGCATTATAAAGGCATACACACTGGTTTATTGATTCTAATTTTTCACTCTGCATAAATTCATACAAGGTTACAGGTTTATCTGAATTCTTCCTATTTCTTGATCTTTTCTTTTTGGCAGAGAAAAGGTGGGGGACAGATCATAAATGGTAAGCCTATTCTACTGTCAAGTATCATTAAATCAGCAACTTTTCTGAAATTTACAATCTTTATTTTTTTTCCTGGAAAACATTTTTTTTTATTGTAGATGAAGAAGGATGGGAGCTGGGCAGTTTAGATGATTCCAATCTTATTGGCAACATCTAAAATATCACAGTCAATATCACAGTAAATCAGACATAGACATTCTTCTCTCCATCAGACCAGATCAGTGTGTTGGCCTTTGCCACACTGATTTCATACAATTTCTTTACCACCTGCTTGATTTGATGCTTGTTGGTCATGACATCCACAATGAAGACTTGGGAGTTACTATCCTCAATCTTTTTCATAGTAGACTCAGTGGTCAAGGGGAGCTTAATGGTGGCATAGTGACCAAGATTGTTTCTCCAAGGGGAACCTTTCTGAGGGTATTTAGGCTGCCTTTGAAGTCTTAGTGCCTTGGGTCTCTGGAAGCTAGGGGACATTTGGATCATCTTCTTCTTGTTTTTTTGGACACCCTTCAACACCTCCTTCTTGGCCTTGGACTTGACTTCTGTCTTGGGGGGGCAACAACTTCCTTCTTTGCCTTTGGCACCATCTTGGGGGAAAGTGAAATTTACAGTCTTAAGAAAGGTTAGTTGATCACTATTAACAGGAAGTTGGGAGAGCATAAAGTCCGAAAGAACTAAGTTCAGTTCTTTCTCCAGATAGTTGCTGAATATATGACATTAAACACATTATTTGGCCACTCATTTCTTCAGTTTTAAAATGGGGATTGTGACAATACCTATGTCATTGAATTATTATGAGGATTAAATAAGATATTTGTTAAAAAAATAGTTTTCCTAGGACATAGTACCTATTGCAAAAATACATATTCCTTTTGCATTTCCCATTACTTAGTAATATGTAATCTAGTCGAATATCAATTTTGTTTGAGGATAGATTTATATACTAATTAATGAGAATAAAATGCAGATCTTTCTTACTTTAAGGATAAGCAATTTTTCTACTATTATATAGTTATACTAAATTAACTCATTGCTCTTTATTTCACATTATAACATTGTACAGTGTAAAAATCAGTATTTCCATGTGAAATAGTAAGAACACTTTAAGACAATTCTTACATTATTGTGTTACATAAAATAATGTTAAAGTTTTCAAACATTGCATCTTTATTATCCTCATCTTAATCTTCACCATCATCATCATCATGATCATCACCATCATTACTATGATCATCATAATCCACATTTCATGGGGACTGTGGGGGGGAAAGGTTCATGACTACTGAAATTGAATCCAAAATTCTCTGCTCTTCTAAAATGAAATTCCTCATTTCTGACTGTAATATACCTTCTTGACTCCAACTGTCACCTCCACCTTTGGCTTTAATTAATTTGGGTGGTAGGAAAAACATATCTTAGATCCAATCAATATGTAGGCTCTGTGAAATAGAGGTAATGATGGTTATAGATATAGGCAGATATGTGTATTTATTCATATTTATTCATATATGAACATATATAACTTATTATAACAAATAACATGGCTTTGTTGCCAGAAGGCATATTCTTAGTTTAAAAAAGTTGGATTTTAATTGTTTCTATTCTCTATTAACTTTGTGATACTGGGAATGTGCATTAAACTCTCAGTGCTGTAGGATAGTTTATCAATATCCAAAACAAATGGGAGTCATTAATCCATACCTATAGATCTGTTATATATTGACAGTATTAAAATGTAATATTATCTAGGTTGTATTGAATTTTTGGTTATTTTGTGAATGTTTCATGATGACATTTTAATTTGTTTCAAACTACTTTCAAAAGTTTTATTGGCCATACTCAGCATATTTGATACCTCTACTCTAGGAAACTTCCTAATACTCTTCTTTGGTGATTTGTGATAGTTGAAGAATATTCATTCTAAAAAATCAAATAAGCAATAAACTATTTATTAATAACTTAGTCATAGTGTTTAGTTCTTAGGTGAAGTCATAGTACTAAGTTCTATGGATACAAAAATGGCAGAAAAAAATTCTCTGAAAGCAGAAATTAGTAGGAGATATAGAATTAGGAAAGGTTTCCTTCAGGAATGAGGTTTGGAGATGTGTTAGAGGAAGGTAAAGTTTGAACTAAATCTATGCATTGCTTAACTCACCACTTTTCCTAATAAATTAAACTACTAAAACCATAATGATAGCAATTATAGCCAGAAAGGTTTGTCCCTAATTCAAGAAGTTTACATTTTAATGGATTTTATATCTATATACATGACAAATATAGAGTAAATGAAAGGTAACATAATCATATGAGAGGTAGTAAAATAGAATTAGCACTTTCTATTTGAATACATCTTATGATTGCATTTGATTTAAACAACAGCCCTGTGAGATGGATAATGCTATTATTGTTTGTCCTTGCCTTTTAAATATAGAAACTGAAGATTATTGACCAATATCTTTAGAACCATAACTGAAAATCAGATCCTCTTTTATGTATTTCGGGTGACATAGTATGAAGTCATTAAATCTATTTATCCCTTAGTGTCTAAAATTTAAACTAAATGCACTAGTTTTATTCACCATAGGTCTTTGATTCAATTGCCCACATAACTCATTTCTCCAAATTTGATTACTCACTTAAATGCAATTGTAGTTTATTAAATAATAAATTTGTAATTTAAATAATTACTAAACATTAATTTCAGTATATCTTGAAGTTTTAAACATATTTCTGGGAGTCATCACCAGGAAGTAAAATGGAATCCTTGTTTAGCAGATAATTAGCAAATTGTGTTACGAATTTGGCATGGTTTCATTTGGAAATAAAGCCTTTACCTAAGAAAGTAATAGTGTTGAAGAAATGAATATTTTCATACATAGTGCTTTCTCTGTAATACAAGGTTGTATTTTGTGAGGAGTGGGGTGGATGTATAATAATTTCCTTTAAGCTTCAAGACACAGAAAACATTCTTAAATAAATAGTACAATCAACAACCACCAACAACCACAATAATACTTTCCAGATTTTGAAATGAGGCTTTCTTTCTATCATAAATTCAACAAAGTTTAAACATTTATGTCAAACCATACATTTCATATGTTTTTAAATGGGTATATATACAGCACCAAAGCTATTTTATATCCTAGCATATATTGACTATATATATATATATATATATATATATATATATATATATATATATTTTATATATATTTTTCCCCCAAAGATTTTTAGCAGTGATTTTTCAAAGAACTGAATTAGCAGAACTGGTAAGGAGTTTTGAAGACTTGAGGTTCTATTAAAATGGACATATTTATTTCAATTTAATTTGATACACATTTTTAATCACTATGAACAAATCATTAGAGAAATAAAGATAAAAGTGAAACTCCATGAAATGCATAAAATTAGAGCAAAGATGAAAGGGACAAAAGTCAAATATAAAGATGCCTGTGAATCATCAGCAAAGACTTTATATGAGAGGTTATTACTGAGTTAACCTTGAATGAAAATCAGGATTTCAGAAAGACAGGGGAAGACATAAATTCCAGGCATCTCAAAATATTTCATGCAAATTGCTGGAAATAAAGTGACTGTATGTTACATTCATGGAAGCCTACAAGCTAGGTTGACTGTATGAGTAAGAAATATGAAAAAATATTGAAATGACAATATGAGTCAGAATGTCTAGATTTAAAAAAGCAAAGAATAGAAATTTAAATTGTACTTTAGAGAGTATTGATGAGATATCTATTTATTTTAAAATAGAGAACTAATAATCAAACTAGTGACTTATAAGTCTTCACTTATAAGGTCAATGGAGGATGAATTCGAGAAAGTAATGAAAGTTATGTTATCTAAAGATATAGTATTTGTTCAAAAAATTTGCATAAAAACACAGAATTTGACAGATACTATGTGCTTTTTAACTCTTTCCTCCAAAATATAACTGCCTATTGCCTCCTCTTATGGTAGGAAAAAGGAGGAAGGAATGTGAAAGCTTTAAATAGGATACTAATTTTATAGATGGTAACTGCATCAGATTGAAACAACTCAAATCTATTGTTTCCTTACTCTATTCCATCCTCTTCATTGCCACCAAAATTATTTTTCTTAAGGAATGTCCTTAGTCTAATAAATTTTGTTGAATTCCTATTGCATCTAGGATACAATAAAAGCTCTAGTGTTTGGCATTTAAACCCTTCACAATTTAGTGTCAACCTACCTTTTCAGTATTATTACAAGTCACTACACTATATGTATTTTAGATTCCAGTCAATTTGTCTTAGGGTTTCTCATACACCTCTCATCTTTTTCATTGAGATTTGTATGATTAATACCATGTATGAAACATTTTCCTACTCACTGTTGCCTCTTAAAAATCTAAACTTTTGTTCTTGTAATTAGCTAAAATGTCACTTTCTGCTTCTTAGAGGTTTAATTCATGTGTCTGAACTTAAAGAATAAAATATTTCAACAGAATTGATTTCCTTCCTTTTCACAGGTATTACATTTTTTTTTTTAGGTTTTTGCAAGGCAGATGGGGTTAAGTGGCTTGCCCAAGGCCACACAGCTAGGTAATTATTAAGTGTCTGAGAACTTATTTGAATCCAGGTACTCCTGACTCCAGGGCTGGTGCTTTATCCACTGTGCCACCTAGCCGCCCCTACAGGTATTACATTTTTATCAGTAAAAACAATTATTTTGATGTTGATTCAATAGGGCTCATCAGGCTGCTAAGTGTTGTAAACATAATAGACTGTCTAGTTTACTACCTCTCATATGTTTATGTCTTACCTTTCGTTTATTCTATATTTGTCAATTATATAGCTATAAAATCCATTAAAATATAAACTTCTTCAATTAGGGATAAGCCTTTCTGCCTAATATTGTTATCATTTTGGTTTTAGTAGTTTAATTTATTAGGAAAAGTACTGAGTTGAGCAATGCACAGATTTACTTCAAACTTTACCTTCCTCTAACACATCTCCAAATTTTATATGAAATCTTTATTCATTAAAATAAATCCAGGAATACATCCAAGTAGTCTTATACCCCTTCTATTTATAGAATTTTGACAATATTGGAACATTCTACCTTTCTATCTATCTTCCTTGTCATGTCATCAGTCTAATCTGTCTTTTCATCATGTAATTCTTTGATGACATGCTTAATTGCTATTCTTGAGGTAAAATTTGGTAGAACTTGGAAGAGCTTCATGCAATAATAATAATAAGGATAATGTGTTGTAATTGCTATTATTGGGTGGAAATTCTTGATAAATATTCATATAATTAAAATTTAAGATATAAGATTGTCAAATCACTAATGGTAAAAGTTGCAATTTTTGCTGTTACTGAATCATTTCAAGCATGTCTTCCTGTAACCCCATTTTGAGGTTTTCTTGGCAAAGATAATCTTATGGCTTGCCATTCTCTCTCTGACTCATTTTACAGATGGGCAACTGGAGTAAACAGACTTGCCCAGAATCACAAAGATAGTTAGTAGCTGGGGTCATATTTGAACTTAGGAAGATGTCTTCCTGACTTCAGGAACTGCAGCTATAGAATTTGAAGTTACCTTGGCTAATATCGTAATGCCTCTGGTATATTCTTATTTTATATCCCAAAGCAATCTTACATTAGTAATAACATTGTGAGATGATCAACCTTAATGGAAGTGCTTCTCTCAGCAGTTCAGACAGCTAGGCCAACCTTATTAGACTGGCTATTGGCAATGTTATCCCCATCCAGAGGGAGAAAAACAACAACAAAAAAAGAAAAACCAACCCTTCAGAATCTGATTTAAACTTTATAAAAATTATCACTTATGCATGTCTTTTCCTTAATCTTAACTCCTCATACAGAAAATGACTAATATGTAAACATATTTACCCAAAATATGTATGTACAATGCTAAGCTGGCATTTTGCCACTGAGGGGAAGGGGATTGGGAAGGGAAGGTGGAAGGAAATTTTGTAACTTAAAAATATATATGTGCATATAAAATAGAACCAAACAATCTAATGGAGAGTTAAATTAAGACTAATTAATGATTTATATTTCTCGAATAACTTTAACTAACATGAAAGTATATTGGAAACTCTTTCATCATTCCACTTTAGTTTTTTTCCATCATTTTGCTAACTTGTTCTCTTGTTTAAAAGGAAATAAACAGGAGATTGCAAAAGGAAGCAATATTGTATGCATGTCCTTCAACACTAGGTAGATAAATCACTCTTATTCAAATGAAATCCTTGACTCATTTTCTCTGTGACCATCTCTGCAAGATATGCCAAGGATGCAGGTACTCTCACTGAACACTTTGTCTCTTTCCTTTTTCCTCATTTCTCATGATGAGGAGTGAAACAAAAGGAAAGGACAAAGAAATGGAACATAAGCTTTTTGGTATAGGATTCTCCCCCTTTTTAATCTTTAGTGCATTTAGCCCTTCAAAATTTGTCACTATATTGTGCAAAATGTTTGACGGTTTGAGTTTGACCATAGAAATGAGTTGTATACTAATCCTTTGTAACTTTAGTCATCATAGAATCAATGAGCTATTCTCATTGCCATTACCTGTTCTGGGTTCTCCTTGACTTCAAAAAATACAGCACTTTTTAACTCAGATGAACAGCATGGAAGAGAATATAAGAAGAAATGATACCAATACTAGCTATCATTTTTGTTCATAGAATATTAGGAATAGGAATGAATTTGGGGTCATAGATCAGTTTAGATGAGATAATAAGTAAAGACAAAAAGATTGGCTGTTAAATTTAAAATATTTAAATATTTATCTGTCTCCTTCCATTACTGAACTATGTAATGTATAATAAGTGCTTATTTTCTTTTTAGATTTTTTTCAAGGTAATGGGGTTAAGTGGCTTGCCCAAGGCCACACAGCTAAGAAATTAAGTGTCTGAGGTTGGATTTGAACTCAGGTACTCCTGACTCCAAGGCAGGTGCTCTATCCACTATGCCACCTAGCCGCCCCTTAAGTGCTTATTTTCAGATTCTATATTTGAGAAATATGTGGTGTACAAACACTCAGATTCATTAACACAAAATTTTTTCTTTGGTCATGAAAGAATTCTATGAGAGAAGACTTAACAGGTCATTTGATTCTTATTTTAGATTATATACATGTAGTTTTATCAGGAAATGAAATGAATGTTAGAGAGACTAAAGAGGTTGTATAGTAATTTTACTGTTCTTCCAAACAGAGTAGTTTGTATTTAGATTAAATTTTTGGACCTTGTATTTATGATGGAAAATCACACCTATTATTTAATTTATTTAATTTTCTTAACAAAAAATCACATATTCATTTATCTCTCTACAGATTCCCTTGCAGGGAACCAAGGGAAAATGAGTAATTCTGAAGAATATTCTGAATGAATTTGATGTATAACATAACTATTTGTTTTACTATTCTGGTTAGTCATAATAAACAATTAAGATAAGTAACAGAAATACTATACAGAATAATAGTACTTCTTGGCTATAAGAATCTTAGAATTTACCTTGAACCAAAACAATGATTAGGTATTCTTTCTTCAACAACCTATCCCCTTGGGGGAAAAAATCTTACATTTTTTTCAAAGCCCAGTTTAGAAATTCACTTACATATGGTCTCTTAATAATCCTTCTTAGTGAGATTATTTTCTAATATGCTTCATATATTATTTGCACTTAATTTTATTGATCTTGTATCTTCTCAGTATAATGTAAGAAATTAGCTCATGAAGTGTTTTATTCTTTCCCTTTGCATTCCCATAGTCTAGGTCATTGTTTTACATATATTGATCATTAATAAATGTTTGATGAATCGAATTTGATACCCTCCCAAATAGTTTCAACTAGACATCTTCCAGTAAGGAAGGATTCAAGAAATATTTCACTGTTATGCAGCTCTTACTGTTATCTCTTTAAAATATTTTTCTTTTAAAAAAATAACAGTTGAAATCTGCCTTGTGTAAATTGTATTCAATTCAGCAAATGTTTTCTATCTCTGAAAAGCAAAGAAATTTCATTGATCATCTAGCTAAGTGCTTCATTTTATAAACAAAGATAATGAGTATCATGGGTTTTATTGACTTGCTTAATATTTCATAAGTAGTAAAAACAAGATTTAGGGTTTGGATTTCCATCCTCTGACTATATTGAAAGTTATCTTTATGACATCAATCTTTCTAAAACAGTATTTATTTAGCACCTGTTAGGCACATGAGACTGTGTGGGTATTTCCAATACAAAGATGGTACAAACTCTTCTCTCAGAGAATGTAGACATTGAACCTGTATGTCTACCTCAATGTTAACTGAGAATACGGAAAGACAGAAATAGTTAACTTTATAAAAAGATAAGCAAGAAAATAGATAAGTAAATGCATGTATACATGTGTGCATACACAGATTCATGTATACATATAAACATATGTACCCACAAAACATATCTTCACATATACACGAATTGGTACATATATATATATATATACATAAATATATATATGAGATACACAATGTTCAAACATATTGATATATATACATAGATTTGTGCATATACAAAGATGCTTATGCCTAAAAGTCAGAACATGCATGAATATATGCATATATACATACACAAATGAGGAAAGGTTTTAAGGATGAACAATTGCAATGAGGAACTTATTGTTTACATCCAGATATCAAGTTCTGCAGTTTGCCTAGGGGTACAGAATGTTGACAATATTTGCAGATTAGATTGAGTTAAGATTATTCTCCTCTGTCCCTCTCAGGAAGTGGTGAAGAAGAGAGATAAAGAGAGATAGACAGATCCATAGAAATATAAAGAGAAACCTAGATATAGACTCAATTTTCTCATTCAAAGTAATACTTAAAATTCATTTAGAATGAATTAAATAAAAGTAGGTTGCTCTTTATTGGGCAAGGCAAAACATTTTTAAAAAGATGAAATATAAACAAGACACTCTTTTTTTCATTATTTTCTCAATATTATACACAGAGATGAGGGGAGAAAAGCCTAATATTGTTTGCTAATTGACCTAATTCTTCAATACCCACATTTCCCATTGTCCCAGCAGCTTCTACTTTCTATCTCCCTTTTCGTCCTTGTCAGGGAACTATACTTCAACCCATTTGTCTAAAAGTAGCTATAAAATCTAGGAAAAAAATTTGAAATTGTGGAGGATTTCAAATTAATAGTTAATTTTGTTTTCGATCCAATAAACACTGAATTTTTGAGTCAAGAAATATAAATGACAGTTCTATTCCAAAGGGAGGTTATTTTGACAATCTTATGAAAGAAAGTTGAGTGAGAGAAGGTATAAAACTTAATTTAGTGGCTAACACAATAGCGCAGTGTTGAACCTTGATAAAGAGGGACAAGGGTTATTTCAATATATATGGAGAGAAGAAAAATCTGAGAAAAACTGTTATGATACATTCTACAGTATGTGACAATTACTTTAATGTTAGTGTTGATGAGTAGGGAAAAGTCAAAAGTAACTTTGAAAATATGAACCAATATAGCTGAGGGAATGGTGTTACTCAAAACAATAAATATATTTTCATAGTACCAGACAACTTAAAGAGATAATAATCAGTTCATGCTTGGACAAATTGAATTTGATATGTTGATGGGACATCTAGATATAGATGCCTAGAAAAAATGTCTGAGATAAAGAATTGGAAATCAAAAGACATGTGAGTATATATGTATGTGTATATATACATATATATGCATATATAAAGATAATAAATATGTCTATATCTACATTTCATTTAGTGTTTATGAGGCATTATGGTGGGTCACTAAGGAAATTTAAGTTACATAACAGATTGTTTATAATTAAAAAGAGAAGACATTTTAGTAATGAAGAGAGGCCTTGTGTACAAGCAATATGTACATTTGCTAAAAAAAGTTTTGTTCAGGAGAGTTGTACTAAAAAATAGATATCTAGAGATTTTAGAGGGGAAAAAAGAAAGGACTACATAAATATGGAAGAATCAAGAAAATTTAATGGAGAAAATGACAGTTTAACTAAGATTCAAAGAATGACATAAACTGTACAATTAAAAGATGGATAAGGGGTGGCTAGGTGGTGTAGGGGATAAAGCACCAGCCTTGGAGTCAAGAGTACCTCTGTTCAAATCCAGTCTCAGACACTTAATAATTACCTAGCTGTGTGGCTTTGGTTAAATCACTTAACCCCATTTGCCTTGCAAAAAACCTAAAAAAAAGATGGATAAGCTAAAAAAAGTGTTCTAGACACAAGTAACACTGTTCATAAAACACAGAGGAGAAATAAAGTGATAGTGAGTCATTAAGTTTGACTACATTTTTAAGAGAGTAAAATAAAATAAATTTGGGAAGATAACATATAACATAACATGTTAATTATTTGGAAGTTTGGATGTCAAACTAATGAGTTTGGCCTGCATTAAACAGACAAGAGTCAGAAAAACAAACCAGAGTGTCAGATATAGTCAGACAGAAAAGCCTAAAGGAAAAGGGAGAGAGAGAGAGAGAGAGAGAGAGAGAGAGAGAGAGAGAGAGAGAATTTCATAGAAGTATGAACGTTTGATGTTTGAGCCTACTTAACCTAAAATACTATCTTCTTAATTTTTTTTAAGTTGACCTCCCTTTCTGTGAAAAAATATTTTATATAATTTTTAAAAATGTCCACATTGGGATTTTCTACATGTTGATGGAGTCACAGATATTTCTATTATTTAATTTAGTTCTTAGAAAATAGATATACTGGATTGTACCAAAACTATTTCTTACTTAATAAAATTTGTTGGAGATTACATTTTGATAATATAGCCTTCAAAAATCTGGAGTCACTTCCCTTCCAAGAAACCAGTTTAGACTATTATGTAGATAATGTATCTATCTAACAATTAGTTACCTGTCTGTCTTTCTATCTGACTGATTGCCTGTGTGCCTACCTTTCTGTTAAGGAATTAATCAGGACAGAGAAATCAAGCTATATGAAACCTTATTTCTACTCTGAATATGTCCAGTTGTATATTCAACTATCAAATTAATTAAACACATAGTAAAAATAAAATTATAATAATAAATTGTATCAATTCATCAGTTACAGATACTAATTCATTTTATTTTAATTCGTTTGAATAGAATATTAACATATTATGTTATTATTTAAGTTATGGTATTCATATAGAATTGCAATATATCCATATATGTATTATGTAAACACAAATAATGATGCATTGTGTTGTATGTAATGGTACTGTGATACAATGTCTTATCACCTTGTAGCTTATATTTTAACAAATCAGTCTATAAATAAACATTTATTAAGTATCTTCTATGTGTCAGGAACTATGCCACCCTTTTCAGTTGCAAATGTAAAGAAATGATCCATAAATGTTGTTATTTAGTCCCTTCTGTCATGTGGATCTTTGGACTTTTCGTGGCAAAAACACTGTAGTAATTTTCCATTTCCTTTTTCCTCTAGTTCATTTCATGGATAAGAAAACAAGGCAGACAGAACTATGTGACTTGCCCAAGTTCACACAGTCTCAAGGCTGGATATATATATATATAGATAGATAGATAGATAGATAGATAGATAGATAGATAGATAGATAGATATATAGAGATATATAGAGATATATAGAGATATATAGATATAGATATATATAGATACATAGATATATAGATATATAGATATATAGATATAGATATAGATATATATAGAGAGAGAGAGATAGAGATAGATATAGATATAGATATAGATATAGATATAGATATATTCCTATATTGAGTTAAAACCATTCTCTATATCAACAGCTAGATATTGTTTGCAAGAATATATTTCTTTAGGGTAAATATGTATCTTCCCCTGCTGAAAAACACTGTTATGCAAAATTGTATTCCAATGCAATATTATGGGGGTTTTTTGCAATATTATGTTTTAAAGTTAGATATATGCATTCTTGGAAAAGATAATTAAGAGGAATCCATGAATGCCCCCTTTACAAAAAATGATTATATAGTGCTTTACTAGATTTGAAAATACAGAGGGGATTTTTGAAAACCAGTTTTGATCATTTTTATTGGATATTTAATGTAAGGTCAAATCTAATTTTTGCATGCTACTATGAATTATTGAGCCAGCAAAAATGGTTTTCTTGTATATCCTTTGTAATAAAAGCTAGCTCACTACAGTCCTATAATGGTAAGAAAATGAATTATCAGCATGCAATTCCCAAGAAAAGGACTCTGTTATTACATGTGATAGAACAGCTCTTCTGAAGATCAGTTACATTAAATAGAATTGAATTACCAGAAATTAAAAATAATTCTTAAAATTCTGAAATTATTTATGAATGTAATTTTCACAAATATTTTTCTTTTAAGTACAATATAATTCAGCAAATTATGGTTATGCTTTATGACTTTTTTAACTCAGAAGTATAAACATAAATTGAAAAATAATCTGTCTACATTTATCTCCTAAGGCAAATCTATTTTCAAGATAGTAATTAACTGAAGATGATAGTTTTGTATCTTTTCTGGTTCATACATATAACCCTTGAATAGACTTCAGTTGGTAATTTTCTCCTTCTTAATGCCTCTCATTCAAAGAGTAATTAAAAGTTTAAATGTTTACATAATCTATAACTCATTAACAAATACTTAGTAAGCAATTCAATGGCAAAAACGTCTCAATTGAGTTTGCTGTAAAGAGGGCAATGTCCACTATTAAAGATGTATACATACAGTGTTGTTGCTAAGATTCATTAAGCATTATGAGATAGCTTTATTTTAATGAAGTACATAGATAAGATATAGGCTATGGAGGTAAAACTTTGTTTCTTTTTTACTGTGGATGTCATTTGTAATTAGTTAAGGCAATTGTCTTTCTGGTCAATGTTTTCAGAGAGAGAGGGATGACAGAAACATTCAATATTTTTTCCTTACTTTCTTCAGTTATGTTTCATATTAACTAACAATGGTATTTTTTTCTGTGAATCATCTATGTTACACTGCCTTAGGAAATTTGAAATAATTATTTATCACTCTAGGAATATTATTTTCATGTCATTACACAGAATAAAATCCAATTCAAACTACTATTTAAAAACATATGACAATGTGAACCACAAAGAAAAAATGAATACCAGCATTGTCCCTTATAAACTATGAATGCATACATAGCTTATTTTCATATTAGTCATGTTATGAAAGAAGAATTAGAACTAAAGGGGGAAACAAGACAAAGAAACAATTTGAAAGAAGTGTAAAAAAGTGAGTGCAGTATGTTTTACAGCAGTTCTTCATCATATTCATACACTATATGTTCATTATTCAACCATTCCCCAATTATCCAATTCTTAGTCACTTCAAAAAGAATTGTTATAAATAAATATGCATATGTGACTTTTCTGTCTTTTTTTAGAATCTCTTTGTGCTTAGTAATGATATTACTGGATCAAAAGGTGTGCATAGTTTTTTATCCTTTGGACAACAGTTCATCAGTCTTTCAGTTTACTCACATTCTCTCCAACACTGATCATTTTCCTTTTCTGTCATTTTAGTCTGATAGTTCTTAGTTGGTACCTTATTGTCTAATTAATAGTGATTGCTTCTAATCTAATCTAATGGTTTGAGAATTGTTTCATATGACTATAGACAGCATTGATTTCTTCATCTGAAAAGTGCCTGTTCATATACTTTGATCATTTATCAGTTGGGAAATGATATCTATGCATGCAAATTTCCTTCATTATCTATTTAAAAATATTTCCATCAACAGAACGTTGATGTCTTTTTCATGTGATTTCTGTGATCTTTTTTTACATTTTACATTTTTTACATTTACATTTTACATCTTACAATGTTTGATTACATTGGTTTTATTTGTGCAATTATATATTTTAATTTAATACACAAATGATTATGCATTTTGCAGTTTATTTCTTGTGTCAATAGATATGACATATATATACTCTTCCTTCTTCTCCTACTTCTCATAAAGTATCAGCCTTTATGTCTCAATCCTGAAACATTTCAACCATATCTTGATGAGGTGTTGGGATGATTGTCTATACCTAGTTTAAATCATAATACTTTCCAGTTTTCTCATCAGGTTTTGTCAAATTGTGAGTTTTTACCCCAAAATCTAGAAACCTAGAATCTTGGGGTTTATCAAACAATTGATTACTATAATCATTTACTATTCTTTCTTCTGTACTTAATCTATTCCACTGATGTACTTTTCTAATTCTTATTCTGAACCAAACACTTTTGAGAACTGTCCATTTATATATATATATATATATATATATATATATATTATATATATATATATATATATATATATATATATTTTATATATGTATATATATATATATATATATTTATATATGTATATATATTAATTGGTATGACTAGACTTCATTCATTGGCATATTTTTCATAAATATCCTTGGTATTTTTGACATTTTTCCCTCAAAGTAAATTTTCTTTCAATTTTAAAAGCTCTGAATAATAATAATAATTTTGGGTAGATTTATTGGTTTGGCATTGAATAAGTAATTTAGCTAGAATTGTCACTTTTTATGTTTTCATTCCTTTTTTTACATTTTATTTATTTTGAGTTTTACATTTGGTCCCCTAATCTTGCTTCCCTCACCCCACCTGCAAAGAAGGCAGTCTGTTGGTCTTTACATGGTTTCCATGGTACTGCTTATTATTCAAAGGAACTATCCATTTATCCCAACACTATTTAGTGTTTTAGTAGGAATGGGTATGGTATTTTGTCAAAAATTTTTCAGCATCTATTGATATAATCATATGTCATCTGCAAAGAGAGTTTTGTCTCCTACTTCCCTATTCTAATTTATCCAATTTCTTTTTCTTCTCTTATTGCTAAGGCTAACATTTCTAATATGATATTGAATAGTAGTGTTGATAATGGGCATCCTTGTTTCACCCCTCTTTTTATGGGAAATACCTCAAGCCTATCCCCATTGCATATATTGTTTGTTTATGGTTTCAGATAGATACTACTTATTATTCTAGGGAACAAGTCATTTATTCCTACACACTCAAGTTTGTTTTTTTTTATTCGGAATGGGTGCTGTATTTTGCCAAAAGCTTTTTCACAGCATCTAGGGAAATGATCATACGATTTCTGAATATACTAACAGTATTGCTAATATTAAACCAATCCTGCATTCCTAGGATAAATCCAACTTCATCATAATGTATTAATCTTAGTGATAACTGGTTGTAATCATAATGCTACGATTTTATTGAAGATTTTTGCATCTATATTCATCAGAGAGATAGGCCTATAATTTATTTTTCCATTTTAACTCTGCAAAATTACTGTAGAAAATAAAATGATATGGAAGGATATAAAAGTTGGACAGTGGAAAGGACTTGATCAATTACTAACTTGTGTTTGAGGGTATGCTTTTGTTTGGTCCACAGTTGGAGAAACTGTCTGGATGTCAGAAAGATACATCAGACCATGAAGACCAGATGATCAAGTAATATAGAAAATGAATAACTTACACTTAAGAAATAAAAAAAAAAGGGATGGCTAGGTGGTCCAGTGGAGAGAGCACCAGCCCTGGCTTCAGGAGTACCTGAGTTCAAATCCAGCCTCAGACACCTAGCTGTGTGGCCTTAGGCAAGCCACTTAACCCCATTTGAATTGCATAAACCTATTAAAAAGAGAAATCTAAAAAGAAAACATAGGAGAAGAAGGACAGTCTACAGGAAAGGAAAGCAGAACATAGACTTATAGGACAAATTGTGATGTTATATTAATCATGAACAATTTTTGGACTGCAAAAGGAACTGAATATTGGACTTATATTCAAAACTACACTATGGAGATAAAAGTATGACTGAAATTGTTTTGACAGGGGAAGCTGAAAATTAATTGGGATGTAACAAATTTAGTATTGGAAATATCAGAGAAGAGATGCCGAGGAATTAGGTATAATTTTTCTGATTTAAATAATACCACACCACACAGAGAATAATTTATGATCATTACTGAGAAAAAGAGGGAAATAATATTGACTGTTACAATTGCATTATTAGAGCATGTGTATGTAAAGAAGTGATGAATAAGGAAAAAGATAGTAGCAAAAATATACTCCAGAATTGTCAGAAAACGTTTCTAGAACATTTAAGGCTCAGAAGAAGACTTTGTGAAGTTATTTATCATTTCCTTAATGCATTATAAACTTCTGTAGTGAACAATTTGTGTTAGGGAAGAATATATAGTTTTGAGCAAGAAATTGTATGATTGGTTGTCTTCTCTACTTGTAACTGGTATATGGTTACATGGTATTATTTCCATTTTCAGCTTTGTTGTAATTATGATATTGATCATTTGTTGTTTGCCTCTCATTTTAAAAACTATCTTTGATCTAAGGAATAGTGTGGGTTTCTCACATTCAAGATGTTAAAAACCAAAAGATAGTACAAATCCAATGGTCATTATGTTTTTGGTGAATTAATTCAATGACAGGAGACCCTCCCATCTGGAAGGTTTAAGAAATGTATTAGTAGTTTTGTAGTTGGAATTATTATGGTTGTATTTCTTATAACCTCATCTGTCTCACTTGTCCTGTTTACATATCTTATGTGCAAAATGAAGTTGTTCAAGCACATTATTAAGAGGAATTTAGTAAAAATGTAAGTTTGGTCTTCTAAAAATATATTGATAACCAATTTTTGCTAATGATAGAAAGTTTGAAAATGACTGTAATTTCTACATGAGATGAATTGGATATGGTAGAATTTAGAGAGACACTTATTTACTTGTGAATAATGATGCATGCAAATTTGTGTGACCATCCTGGAATATAATGATACTCAATGGGAATGGAGAAAGTTTATGAAACACCTTAATGGATTGTTTGGGAATTCTACTATATCTTTTGGTATTGATGATTTGCATAAATTGCCTAAAGACATACAGGAAGCCATCCAGTGAGATGCTTCTTGAAAAGACAGTTGATAAGATAATTAAACTGCTTTTTAACATCCCACCCTCTTCTGGCATTTGACTCAGAGTTTTATACAATTATGTCTCATAGTGATTCTCTTTATGTTTCTCTTTTGCTGTTTACCAAGTTTAATCAAAATATTATTTTATCTGTAACCAAAGCCAATATACATACTATCAATGGAATTCAGAATAGTGTGACTCAGTTTGAACATCAGGTTGGGGAATTATGAACTTGTTGTGTAAATAGAAAGGGTGCAAGTGTGGATGGACACTCAAGTGAGTTTGGGTTAGAAGATCAAGGACAAAAAACCTAAGCTCTAGTGACCCTTGAGCTGAAGGCTTTCCATGGAACTCTGATTTGTTAACACAACTGTGTCATCCATGGTCTCACTTGTTGTCTCACTGAACTTCTTGACCTAGTTTACCTCCTGCCAGGATACATCCTGCCCAAATTAGAGTTACATCATTGTTTTTATCCTGTATGCTAATTTTGTGGTTTTCTGATATATAAGAGCTAATTGATACTATCAACAAACAGTTCTGCTAGATGTCCTGCTGGCACCCCCCACTGAGTGTAAACATATTCCTTTCTCTCCTGAGTTGAATGGTGGACAGGGGAACTCAACAGTGTGCAAAGTTACACATATATATGCTTAAATATTTACATTTAAAAAGGTGATACTTTTAAGCTTATCATCTATATATAAAAGGGTCAGGAAATGCTTTTAAGGATGGTAAGACAATGAATTTTTCACTGACTTTGGAAAATCTTGGTGAGTATGTAAAAATGTACTCATCAAACCTAGAATCATTGATATAGGAAGAGAGGGAGCTTGGTAACCATAGTAAAGGTCCTACCGCAAGATTGAGGAAGTAGAAATCAGAAATTGTCTTACTTGTAGATTAAGAAAGTGCAGAAACAAACTGATTCTCTGAAGTTGAGGAAAGGAGAAGAATGCCACTAGCTTGGGGTGAATGGTCAGTGGAATGAATATTATGATATGGACAAAGGACAGGATTTGGGATTGAAAAGCAGAGGGGGAAAGGTGACAAGACAATAGACTGTTGTGAGCTAAAGGATTTTCAGATATCACAAACATGTATTTGCAATTGATGACTAGAGCATTTGTCTGAGCATATCTATGTGTGACGGAGATGGTTTGGAAGAATAGGTTATATGAAGTGAATGTAGTTGAAGAATTTTTTAGGGTATATTAGCATAGACATTGAAATGCCCTAAGATGAAGGATAACACTATTACAAATGCTGAAATCATGATGAATTAAAAAAGACAAGCATCTTCAAAACCATCTTCCAAACTCATAGATAAAAGCTACAAGAATTTTTATGTGGTAGATATGGAGATAGACATATATATATATATATATATATATATATATATATATATGTATATATATATATATGTATATATATACATATATGTATATATACATACATATAAATGTATATGCATTTATATAACCACTAAAATATATCATTTCTGTATTTTATCTTTATATGACTTTTAAATATAAAATAGTGTAAATAGGAAACTATCTTCTCTGAATAGAAAATATTTGCCAATCTTTATTCAAATGCTTAAAAATGTACCCTGAAATTTTGAAATTTTATTCCTAAATTATTTTAACATTTATATGTAAGGATCAGTTTAAAATATTCACAATCTATGTAAAACTTTACAATCAGCTACATAGGCATTTTGTACTGTAATATATTTGTGCAATTTCGGAAGAGGTGTTCAGTAACTCAAAATGATTTTCCATTTTTCATAGCCATTTATTTTCTAATACATTTGAATTTATATATACTTATTACTATTTATCCATAGATAGGACTGTATTTCCTTAATAGAAAGTTAGCAATATTCTATTTTCTTGATTTTGTAAGAATTTTTAAAAAATTATTTTAATTCATTTTTTATATTACTATGAGAATCGTTATGTGCAAAGACTAATCTAATTTAAAGGATCATAGGTTTAAAGTTGAAAGGGGCATTAGAGGCAGGTCATTGGACCATTCTGTTATAAGTAAACTTAAACCCTGCTAGGACCTCATAAGTGATTGATGCAGATTCCCCCATATTCTGAGTGTCTCAGATGACAATTACACTCATGTTTTCATGACTTTGAGTTCAAAGCTCTACTTCATGCTGTCTCTTCATTATCATTTATAGTCATTGCTAATTATTCCTATATTTAATAATAAAATAATTTCAAATCCCTGAAAATGTAAAGAGATGTATCTTTTCTTTTTAAGTAGTTGGAGTTTTTTAAGTTCTTGAAGACAGACACTGTTTTAATCACCCTGTTATACAATTTATAGTATCTAACAATAAACTATTTATTCCTAAATTAATTTAAATAAAGCTATAGGATCTTTTGTGTTTGCTTTTCTTTTTTAAAATACCAATGATACTAATTATATTTACTGAAATTCAAGACAAAAAGAATTTGATTTATAGCACCAATATTCAATATATTGCATATTTGAACTGATTTCTTAATATACATATATACATATATACATTTAAGCTTTGCTTGAATATTTATATATTCTCTCTAATACACATACATGTACATGTACATATACACATGCACATATACATATATAAATATACACATACATATACATATACATATACATATACATATTTTACTTATCATTTATATAATGTTAACATGTTTTCCCATATAACCATATGCATTATCATAATTGCTATCATTTGAAAAGTATATCTTTATTTCTATCTACCAAATATATGAATGGAAAATATTCAAAGTACATGATTTTTCAATTTATTTTAGACTTTGTATTAGCACTTGTAGTAGATTTTGCATTAGTACTATTTGTAGTTATTAAACATCTATAAGTTGTTTATTTTACAGATGAAATGGTTATCATAGAGATAGGATTTTTGACAATTGAACAATCTTGAAGTCCAAGAAATATCTTATTATATGGTGTTCTTCTAGTATAAATTAGGTGCAAATTGCATATGAATAGATGCTATCTAAGAAAAATATATTACTTAAGCAATAAGCATAACAAAATTTCTTATGATTTATTAAAAAATATAAGGCAAAAGTTTCACCTGAGTTTAAAGCTCAAGGAAAATTATTTGATAGAGAAGTAATATGTAGTGAAGGAAATTCTGAAAGATATTATTATTTAATCAATAATGATTTATTAAGTATCTAATGTTTCTGGTATTGAGACAAGTACTAGAAATATAAAAAGAGAGAAAATACTATATTTGCCCACAAGGAAGAAATAATCTAAAACTAGAGATCAATTTCAACTGAAGTAGTACAAAAAGACATTAGCAGCTCTATATAGTCAGTTGCATGATATCTACATTTTCTCATGAACTATGTTTACCCATTGATCATTTTATGTATGCATGAACATTTTGTATGTGTATTTCCTAGGACATGTAACCACTATCTTTGCACTCTTCTATTTCCGAAGTCTAATGGTTATCCATTGTCATTGGATACTTGATATACCATGGAGATACATGACTGATTTATAAAAGACAGATTTTTGTGAGTACTTTTTTTAAGCTATCCTATTACATTAAATGTCCTTGCTAAGTACATCATCTTGTTAACTGTTTAAAAAAATGGGTCTCCTAGGGAATAGTTTTAGCAACAGAACAACAAGAGTACCTTGAACTTTAGATACCCCAAAGTGACATTGTGGAGGGCAATATCTTGTGTGTACTATACACAAATTTATAGAAGTTAAGGAAATGAACATTGAAATAACAGTGAATTAGAAGAAATTCTGTCATTGTTATTTCCTTTCTGTATAATGTTGAACAATGTTTTAATCTATTATTATTTTCTTCCCTCATTTTTCAAATGTAAGTTGGACTAGATAGTCCAACTTGTGAAATTTGGCAGTAACTTCTGAATTTTTTTTTACAATCCTAAAGTCTATGTTACCACTATGGTAATCATTAATATTAAATTATAGTTGAAAACCTCCAAAGTTAATCAAGACAAAACAGAAAGATAACCAGGTGAATTTCCTGTTTTCCAATAAAGGAGGAAGTTGACATTTTCTAAACATTCAGATTAATAACTGTGTGATTGTTTGGTATTTGAGAGCAAGGCAATGGAGTTAAATGACTTGCCCAAGGTCATATGGCTAGGTAAATTATTAAATGTCTCAGGATAAATTTGAACTCAGGTCGTCCAGACTCCAGGGTTGGTGCTTTATTCACTATTCCTCCTAGCTGTCCTGCAATTGTTTTTAAAGACATTATTACAACATTTTTTGCATAGTATCAATTATATTCCTATACTAAGTATAACAAATGTTTAACTTATGACAGTGTGGATAGAAAGCTGGCCTTGGTGATAGGAAAATCTGGTTTAATTTTCACCTTTGATACATAGTGAATGTATGACAATGGGCAAAAGAGCTCATAGGAAATGCTTGGATTATAATGTGCATAGGTATAGATTATTTCAGATAGCAAGTTATCTTTATCATTTCCTTTCTATTGCTCTACTTTTTGTTGAAACAGTTGATTCTGGGAATCCTTAAACAAGTTACCTCTCCCTAAGTCCTTCTTAAGGCTCAGCTCATTCCTCAATTAAGCTGTTCCTCTGCCTTTGGAGAACAGCTAGCTCTGGGGGAGCATGATTCCTCCACCCATTTGCTCTCTCTACTACTTATACTTTCTTGCCTCAAGTAATTTCTCACACTTTTCTCCCTCATAAGTATACTTGATATTCTCACCAACCCAGTTTGTAATTGATTCTTCTTTACTTAGCTTCACTACTTCTATTGAAATACTATCTTTCTGCTTCTCCAAATAATATAACCTGTGAAGCTTTTGTAATAACTTGTGAAATTTGTGTGGTGACTTGTGAAATCTTGTTGATAATTTGTGAAATTTTTCAGTAACTTCCCAATGAAAATTTTAGGTTTTTCCTTACCCTCTTGAGTTAGAGAGTTAGAGGGATTTTAACCAAACCTAACCTCATCTATTCTCAAGCCAACACTCCCAAGTCCATTTTCCTGACATCAGTTTCAGGTGTCAGATCAGAACAACAAATGAAGCATATGATTATATACCTTCTTTTTCTTTGTTTTTTTTTCTTTTTTTTTTTTTGCAAGGCAATGGGATTATGTGACTTGGTCAAGGTAACAGCTAAGTAATTATTATGCGTCTGAGCTCAGATTTGAACTCTGGTCCTCCTGACTCCAGGGCCAAAGCTCTATCCACTGTGCTGCCTAGCTGCCCCAATAATTATCTCTTAAGGGTACCAGTTAGATTTTACTGACTTTATGAAAAAAATGAAAATGTCTAGTTAAATATTCTGATATGGGTATGATTAGGAGATAATTCTGGGAATTAGGTAACATAAAGCAGTTTCTAGCTTAAGTATGATATATGTTTTGTTTGAGGACCAGTGGACTGGAGGAGCACACAGTAAAGATTGTTCAAGTCAAGGTCAGAACAGACCCTGAAAATGTTCAGTTATGCAATGATTATTAAGAATTCTGAAATGGTATTATACTATAGTCAATAGCATAGTGAATTATTATTGTAAAAGATCTACATTATAAATATCATCTCTAATACTAGCATATAAAAATAGGAAAGATACTTTATTATCTAAGCCTCAGTTTCTTCATCTAATAAATGAAATGTATGAATCTTTTCTTTATGAATAAATGTAATTTTAAGTTGTTTTACCATTTTGATTCTTCTTCCTGTTAGCTTCCAAAATTCCTACTTGAGCTCATGCTTCAGGCAAAGTCTCAGTTTTAAAAGGTCATCATTAAGTGTCATAATTAGAATACAAATGGTTCTACAAAAACTGTTCTTCTGCTGTAACCCAAAGTTAAGAAAACAATTCTAATATTTGCATTGCCCTTCAGCTGTATTTCAAAAGCAGTAAAATTAGCAATGATTTTAAATAAAAAGGTCTTAGAGTTTCCTAAAGCAAGAAAGTGAAAAGTTTGATCAACTGGTTTTTATGTCAAATAGAATTCCTTTGCAATGACACTAATAAAAAGATGGGGTCACACATTCTAAAAGTATTGTAAAATCATTTTCAATTGTGTTGTTTCATCATTTGGGAAAGGTTAGTAAATTTGAAGAGAAACCATTTCAGTTGTACACAGCAGAAGTTTCTGCATTTTAAATATACAAAATTTTCTGGAGTATAAAAATTATTCTACTAATGAATTCAATTAGACTTTTTTTTTCTTTTCTAGATTTCAGTATCAGAAAGTCTATTAACTAAAAGAAAGTAACTTCTTTCCTGTAGTAAGTGTCTTAGGGTCTTCCAGAGGGTTAGCACAGGACCATCTATTTTTATTGTATAATGATGTGTACTGCAAATTGTCTTGAAAGAATTCAAAGACTCAGGTTATCTCAAGTTCAAGTGAAAGTTTTTATTTGTGGGATCATGCTTTCCATGATCATGTTCACTATCCAAAGGGAGATTGCAACTCAAATAAGAAAAGTGTGAATTTTCAAAAGTTAGAAATGATGTCATCAAGCACAACCATATGGCACAGGCAGCCTAATATAAGTTGCTCAGAGTTGAAAGGAGGGGTATGTAGATGAAGAGAAGAAATTCAAAAACCTAATTCTTTCAGGAGAGAACAGGGATTACTTGTTTTGTTAATCTGGTCTTCCCTTGTACCTAGAAGCAGTAATTTACCAAATCTTTACCAAGGGTAAGGTACTTCACAGAAATTCAGTGACCTCATTAATTTTGAATAGAATTGAATATTTTCTGATATAGTTGTATTTAAATTGATTCATTGTTTTGTTTTGTTTGTTGTGTTTTGTTTTGGGGTTTATTGGCAGACAGGTGATGGAATACATAGAATATAGGAGTTGGAGTCAAGAACAGAAGAGATTAAATCCTACTTCTAAAACTTGCTGGTTATGCAAGCAAGATGAATTAGTTAACCTCTGTGAGTTTTGGTTTCCTCATCTGTAAAACAGAGAAAGTAGCAAGAACTTTACTGGGCTATTATGAGAATCAAATGAAATAATGCAGAAAAAAAAAAAACCTTGAAAAACAGAGTGCATTAACAATATTTTTTTAATTTTTTTATGATCTTAAGGAGTAAGATCAAAGTTTCGAGCCTATAAATCTTTTCATGACAACTTGTATTTTATATTATTATATATTACTGTTGCCATGTGTTCATTAGTCTGCTGTGATGAATCACTTTTTGACCCAGGAATGGAGGTGTAAAGAGAAAATAGAGATTTATTAGAGGAAATTACAATATAAAAGAAAGTAAAAAGAAAGTTAAGAAGACATTAAAGAAAAAGCCAAGTGGATTTTAAATTACTCTTGGCAAGCCAGCTATCAGGGTCAGCAGAAGTCTGGAAAAAAAAAAGAGGCAAGTACCTCTTGAAATCACCTAAAATTCCTTCTCAGGGTCCATGGGAAGAAGTGATAGTCTGCAAGTGGCCCAATTCCTGCAATGAAGAGTTTGTCTTTTGGGGAGGGGTTGAAGGGACTCAGACTCCAGTATGAGTGGTCTCAGATGTTGTTTCCAGTTCCTATTCAAACTAGATGCGTCTTACCAAAAGAGATCATGGTCTAGGTTAGACTGCAGGTCAGAAACATGTATTTTCCCAGAGAGATAAAGAAAGAAGAAAGACTTTTTTTAAACAATACAAACCAAAGATTTACAAAATTTGTTTCCATTTGATTTCAATATTTCTAATGCCCATGATTCTCTGCATCATTATTACCTATCATTTTATTTTCACAATAATCCCAGTCTGAAAATACTATTGCTATTCTTAATTTATAGATGAAATTAATGCAAACTGAAGTTATGACTTACTCAAAGGTTGCAATATTAGGATGTGTCACAAGTCAAATTTAAATTTAGTACTTTCTCACTCCAGATGTTACTCTCTATCTGATATTCCATGTTATTTTCTTCCAGTGAAGTGTCATCTTGGATCTACTAAGTAATTATAGTCTTCTAATTCACAATGGGTCTTTAGGTATAAGAAACTAGAGACATCACTTTGATTTAGTAAAAACAGGATGGAAGCAAATAATTATTTGAGTTTTATGTGTAACATAATATAATATAATTCATACAATATAATATGATAAGATACGAAAAAATATGAGAAGAAATAAATATATAAATAATATAAAAGGTAGCTATGTTCTTATACACACACATACACACATGCACACACATAGTAAGATATTCTTAAGTACAACCTTATTGCTTCACTTCCTATTAATTTTTTTTTCATTCATGATTAAGGACCTAGTTACACTATGCAGAAAAAAACCCCTAGTACACAAAAGGAATAATCAAAACATCAGTTGAGGTTTCTAATGAAAAGAATTATTCTACCTATTTTTAGGTGGAACCAAGATGGCAGTGTAAAGCCAAAGATTTTAAGAGTTCTCCCCTAAATTACTCCAAATGCCTTTAAATAATAATTCTAACCAAATTCTAGAGTGACAGATCTGCAAAGAGAATAAGTGAAATAATCTTCCAACTCATGGCAACTTATAAGGGAAGAATCTATTGCTCTAGGGGACTTGGGAGCACAGAGCACCATAAATCAGAGTGAATTAGCTCTAGTCATATAGGAAGTAAGCTGACTGGGTCAGTGGTTGGTTTCCAGAGCTCTAAGTCCAGAGAGCTGGGAAGATCAATAAGAAACTTCTATTTCACCATGGTGAGAGTGGAGCACAGTACAACAGAGTCCCCAACCATGTAGACCTGACTATAGAATATGAACGTGCAATGCTCTATCACAGTTCAGACATAAATAGTCCTGGGTGGTTACTCTAAACTTACATATGTCATGTTTCCTTTGAGCTTCTTCAATTCTATCTTCCTCACAGAGTGCAGCTGTCTCTCAGATGAGTGCATACCATGCTAGGAGGTCCTATGTTAGTGTCTGCCACGCTGAAATCAAATATGCAATTTTTAAGAGAGAGTATTGCTTCTTCTGACCCCCTTGTGAGCTATTTCCCTGTGAAAATTATTCCTAAAACAGTTTTTTTTTGGCAAATATACTTCTGGCATTCTAACAGTGTGTCCAAAATATCATAGTTACAATCTCTGTCATAATGTTGAAATAATTGACAATTTAGCTCAAGAAAGGAATGCAGTTTATGGTTTCTTCTGGTATCTTCTCCTGCTAGGTAATCTTCAGTATCTTCCTAAGACAATTTAAATGAAACTGATACAGTTTTCCTGGCAAGAAACTGGTAGGCTGTCCAAGTTTCACCAACATACATCAATAAGTTAAGCATAATGGCTCTGTAGACTTTCAGTTTGGTTGTTAGTCTAATACCTCTTCTCTCCCACACTTCTTTTCAGAGATTCTCAAATACTGAGCTACTCTGGCAATGTATGTGGTGTATCAACTCCTTGGAAAGGACAAAAGGACTTTGTAATGGTAAGTGAACTTGTCCACAGTACTCAAAAATTCTACATTTGCTCTAGTTAATGGTTCAAATATGGATGGGGTGGTGTTGACTGATAGAAAACCTATGTCTTCTTGGTGTTAATTGTTAGTCCAAAATTAGCAGCAGAGAATCGATGGTCTATACCTTGTTGCATCTCAATTCAGAGTGCAAAATCATCTGCAAGCAGAAAAACTTGCACCAACATACCCTCCACTTTAGCGTTCATTTGTACCCTTTCAATTAAAAAAATTGCCATCAGTGGGGTAACTGACCTTGATATTGTGTTCATTTTCAGTGAAGGCATTTGATAACTTGGCAGAAAATATCATGATAAAACACACAGGAACAAGGATACTGCCTTATTTCCCTGTGCTGATGACCAGAAATTCCAAGAGCATCATCAGTTATCCAGGACCTGAGCAAGCATTGCAAGCATCACAAAAGTGATGTACAATACTGATGAGAATCTCTGAACAGCCAAATTTTTACATAATTTTCCATAAATCGTTATGTATAACAGTAACAAATGGGTTGATCAGATCTATAAATGTTGTATACAGACCTCTGTTCTATTCTGGGCACTTTTACTGAAGTTGTTGGGAAGCAAGCATTGACTGTTCCCTAACCCCTTTTAAAGCCATACAGGTTCTCAGGGAGGTGACCATCTTCCAGGTGAAGGATCACCCTATTGAGTAGAACTCTGACAAGAATCTTACCAGCAATGATTAAAAAGAAATATCCTTATGGTTGGCACTGAACAATCTAT
Source organism: Macrotis lagotis (assembly GCF_037893015.1). Lineage (NCBI taxonomy): Eukaryota > Metazoa > Chordata > Mammalia > Peramelemorphia > Peramelidae > Macrotis > Macrotis lagotis. The sequence continues at coordinate 150,306,789 of NC_133663.1, read as the reverse complement.
CCCCTTTACCTTTACAGAGATGAAAAAGAGAGAGACATTCTTGAATTCTTGGTGGTGAGGGGGATAACCTCTTCATGCAATATAATCTTGAAAATTTCAGTCAACTTTTGGATGAGCAATAAACCTGTCTTTCCACAATCTTATACATCTCGGCTGGAAAAGAAAAAGCACAAGGTACTTTGCCACTTTAAAGGAGGCTAATGGCATTCTAAACCTTTTCTTCAGTTGTAGCTTCAACTAGGGACTGATTGGTTTCTACTTGAGATAAATGGGTAAGTAATTCTGCCTTAAATTATGACAATCTGTACAGAGTATTATAGAAGTGTTCATTCCCTGTCTCTAAGGTTTTATCTCTTCAATCACCACTGAGTGGTAGAGATGAACCACAAGTCTTTGCCCTATAAAAGCCTTCATAACATCATAATAGAACTTTGGATTGTTAGAATCTGTATAAAACTCAATTTCATCTGCCTTCTTAATGAGGCAAGAGCCCTGTATTTCTCCAAGCTTTGATTGTATTTTACTATGGTGGAAGCAAATGCTCTCATATTAGAAATGGATGAACTATTCTACTGGTAAATCCTGTGGAATCCTCATTTTTCTTTTAGCAATTTCTGTATATCTCCATTATTTCCATCAAATCAATCTTGATGTTTGAACATGCTATGACCCAAACAAGCAAATACAAAACTGTGTATCATATCTCTGAAAGTTGCCGACTATTTTTCTATCCTATTTTTAATAATAAACTGTTAATATCCTATTACTGTAAAATGAGACATAGCTTAAAACAACCCTACTATCATCAAGGATCTTAAAAGGAGCTTACAAAATATTCACTTTTGTTATGTTTTGATTTTCTTAAAACCTAACTAAAAAGAATAAGTAATGGGAGGAGAAAGAAATACACTAGGGAAGGTGATAGATAAATGGATAGAAGGACACATAGATACATAGATAAACACATAGAAAGGTAGAAAGGTGTTTGAAGCCTTTGGTGTTTGTTATATTCCAAGAATTATGATAAGCTTAAGCATTTAACACCAAAATAACACAAGTACTCTATCAGCCAGCACTACCCCATCCCTAACTGGAATAATTAAGGTCATTTGTCTTGACAGTGTCCTTTCCAGGGAGATACACGTTGACCGATAGCCTATGCCATAAAGGAGGTTCCAATTTAATGGGGGAAGGCAGTAAATTAAGTGAACTAAAAAGGTTTGTGCGTGTGAGAAGAAGATATCTATTAGAGGATAAGGTAGACTACTCAAGACAATAAGCACTTGGGGTAAGTTATAAATGAACATGACTTCCTTAAGTACCCTGAGGACAAATGGAGAAATTTGGATTGAAAATATGGGATTAATAGAATATTATCCAAACTTTAAATCTTAATTTAATCTCTTACTTCAATCCCAAAACTGTCATGTGTTCTCACAGGTAATGTCAGTGAAGTACAAGTTGTATATGATTTTACTAGGTTGTAAAGAACTTTGACTTTGGATTCAGGTTCAAACTGTCATCTAAAATTCTGCCTAGCCACATTCAGTAAGACTCATCATGCATTTTGATCAAGCAGCAATGATTTTTTTTTTTATTTTTGTCAATGAATCTATAAGTAATAGAAATGAAACATTATGATCTATATCCTTTAAAGAAAATCCCCACAGAGATGTAATTATAAGTCCTTTGGAGTATGAAAAAATAATGATCATGGGCAAGTGAATTTATCCTGTTGCCTGAATTCCTCATATTGAAAATTTCTCTGGGAAAAGAAATTTCAAATTATTCACTGTCTTTGCCAAGAGAACCCAAAAGGAATTGGGCATGGCTAAAGTGACTAAATAACAACAGCAACAAATTAGAAAAAATGTCAATGATTTCTGTGAAATTATTTTATAATCTATAATTTAGCTGAAGTTACAAATAGTTTCAACTAGATGTTTAGTTGATTCTCTGGGGTTCTCTAAGTATATCCTGATAAAAATCTTCAAATTAGTTTCCTACCTTGTTGCCCATATTTATTCTTCTAATTTCTTTTTCTTCTCTATCTGGTATAGCTAGAAATTCTAATACAGTTTTTAAGAAAAATGGTGATATTGGCTGTCCTACTTTCCTTGCTTGTCATGTTTAGAAGACTGATAGTTTATCTGTTTCAGATGTTTACTCTTAGTTTTATATAGATACTACTTATTTTAAGAAAAGCTACATATATATATATATATATATAGATAGATAGATAGATAGATAGATAGATAGATAGATAAGATATGAATTGGAACTAATGTTATATTGTGACCAAAGTTTTTTCTGCATATACTGATACATGTATATAATTTTTTTAATTTATTTTCTATTATGTTCTATTATGATTACATTATTATGGTCAACTATGCTTATAGATTTTCTAAGATCTTTTCTTTTATATTGCTTTCCTTTTATAAAGTTTACTTGCTTATAATGTACATATAATCTTTGATATATATTACTCAAATCTCCTTGCCAGGTCAATATTTCATTCAAAATTTTGAGATTGATAGCTTTATATGATATGATATATGACATTTATATATATACATATATGATATATGATAGCCATTAAGGAAATTAGTATAATGCTTTCTTTATCTGTTTTTTTGTACTTGGTTTAAGTATCAAAGAAATATCCAAGTTATGAAAGGAATTTGGTTGTACCCTTTTAACTTTTATTCAAGTAATTTATATTTTAATTGAAATTAATTGTGTTTTAAATGTTTGGTGGATTTCACTTATAAATACATCTGATTCTGGATATTTGGGGGGAGTTTATTTATGACTTATTGACTATCTTTTTTCCTAAGAAATTACTAAAACCTCTATTTTCTTCTCTTATTCAAGACAATTGTTATTTTTATAAATTATAATCCAATTTAATTAAATTGTTAGTTTTGCTAACATAATTTTGGCAAAATAACACCTAGTGTTTCCTTTAATTTCATTTTCATTGTTGGTTCATTTACTCTCTTCATTTTTGATATGATTAATTTGGTATTCTTTATTTTTACATACAATTAAACAATGGTTTAATTATTTTATTGTTTATCTGATACAATTCATTCCAAATTTTACTTTATTAGTTAAATGTTTTTAACTTCAATTTTTGTTATTCTCTAATTTGATTCACATTATAATTTTGGTGGTTAATTGAAGAATTTTAATTTTTACTCTTGTTGATTGCAAATCATAATTGAGATGTTTTATTGATACATATGTTTAAATTTTATCATTTCTGATTTTTTTCTCTGATTCCAACTTTTAATAGTTTACTTGATTTTTGTTTTTGAAAGTCAAATTCTCTAATTAGCTTCAATTATTTTACATGGTGGATTGTTCCTGGTCATAATAGCTCCTTTGCCTTTCAGTATATCATATTCCAAGAATATTAACCCTTTATCCTGGTAACTTCTGAAATTGTTTGATGTGTACTGAATTTAAGATATTTGAATTTTTTATTTCTGACTACTGGAAATATTTTCCCTTTGGCATGGGATCCATGACATGGTTGTAATATTGCTTGGAGCTTTTCATTTTGAGAATGTCTTTTTGATAGTTTTTGGTAAATTCCTTCAAATTCTATTTTTTCTTCCTTTCTTTAATATTGGGGAAGTTTTCCCTCAAGATTTCTTAAAATATGCTAAGATTTCTATAATCATTCTCTTCAGTTAGATAAGTTATTTTTTTAAATTTGATATTTTATTTTCCCCAGTTTTACGCGAAAATAGCATCAGCAGTCATTTTTAACTTTTTTTGTTCCAACGTTTTCCCTTCTTCCCTTAAGAAGGCCAAGCAATTTGCTATTACTTTTCCTCATAAATCTTCATAGTTGTCTTTAACCATTGTATTTCTGTGAAAGGCTAAATAATTCACAGCTTATCATGTGACAATATTACTGTTTTGTATACAGAGTATTTAACTTCACACCAGCTCATATAAGCACCTCCAAGTTTTCTGAGAACATTTCCCTTATAATTCTTACAATAAGATAGTGTTCCATTATAATCAAATTTGTTCAGTCATTCCCCAATTGATGGTTATCCTCTCAGTTTTCAATTTTTTCTACTAGAATATATATTGTCATAAATATTTTTGTACATATCTGCTTTTTCCCTTTTTCATTTGGGAGTTTCTAGGCAAAAGAAAATACATGATTTTATACTCCTTTAGACATAATTCCAAATTATTCTACAGAATGATTGAATCAGTTCAAAATTGATGCATTAATGTTTCAATTTTTCCACATCATTATTTGTCATTTTACTTTTCTGAACTATTACCCAGTCTAATAGAAATGAAGCCATATCTCAGAATTGTTTAATTTATATTTCCCCAATTAATAAGATAGAACTTTTTTCATATGGCCATAGACAGCTTTGATATCTTTTGATCATTTTCAATTGGAGAATTGTTCTTTTTTTGTACAATTACCTCAGTACTCTTTATATTTGACAAATGAGGCCTTTTTCAGAGAAATTTGCTTCACAGTTTTTTTTCACAGTTACTATCACTAAATGTATTTCCTTTAATCTTATTTCTCCCCATGTTTATTCTATTCCCTCTCTTTTTACCTGTTCTGCTCAAAAGGGTTTTGCTTTTGACTATCCCCTATTCCAAAAGCTCTCCCTTCTATTACCTTCTTGCTTGCCTTATCCATTTCCTCTCCTACTTTGCTGAAAAGTAAAACAGATTTCTATACCAAATTGAGGGTATATATTATTCCCTCTTTGAGCCAATAGTCTTGAGAATATTACTCTCATTCATTCCACCTTAACTTCCCCTTCTTTTTATACACTGTAAAACCTTTTTCTGCTTCTATTATTGAGATAATTTACCCCCCACTCTAATTCTTCTTTTCCCTTTATCCCAGTACATTCCTATCTCATCCTTTAATATCATTTTAAAATATCATTTTCTTGTTCAACTCAAATCTGTGACCTGTCTTTATATTATCTTTTTAATGCCTAGTCTTAGAATGAAGAAGTTTTTGATTTACAAGAATCTTTTCCCATGTAGAAGCATAAATTGTTAAATATTGTTAAGTCCTTTATGATTTTCCTTTCTGTTTTAGCTTATTTTTGAATGCCAAATTTTCTGTTTAGTCCTGGTCTTTTCATCATAAAAAATGAAAGTTTTGCATTTCAATGGATACCTATTTATTTCTCCTAAAAATTATGCTCAGTATGCTCCACTTTTCTTGGTTGAAAACTAAGTTCTTTTGCTTTCCAGAATAATATACTACAAGCCCACTGATGCTTGAACATAGAAGTTGCTAAATTTTGTGTTATTCTCACAATTTTTAAATTGTGATGTTTAAATTCTTTCTTTCTGCTGCTTGTGATATTTAATATTTTACTTGACTTCTCTAGAATTTGATTATAATATTCAATGGGAATTCTTACTTTGACATCTCTTTCAGATGTTTAGTGGATTTCTTCCTATGTCTATTTTCTCTTCTGATTGTAAACTATCAGGGCAGATTTTCCTTGACAATTTCTTAAAGGATGATGTGTAAACCTTTTTTTTAATCATGCATTTCTGGTAGTTCAATAATTTCATTTTAAATTATCACTTCTGAATCTATTTTCCAGGTCAGTTGATTTATTTTTCCTTCTTAGATACTTTTTTATTTTCTTATATTTTTTTTAATTTTAAAATTTTCTTGAATTTTCATAAAATCATTAGTTTGCGATTATTCAATTCTCATTTTTTAAGAAATAATTTTATTCATTAAGCTCATTATCAATTTTTCTGATCATTTCTTCATTTTAAGTCATTTTTCTCCTCATGGGAATTTTGATCTCTTTTACCAATTGGCATTTTTTTAAAGACGGCATTTTCTTTAGTATTTGTTTTGTTTCTCCTTTTCCAAACTGTTAACTCACTCTCCTTTCCTCTACCTTTTTATTTGATTTTAAAAATATCTTTTTTTAGGAAGACTAGGTTGCACAGTGGATAGAGCACCAGCCCTGGAGTCAGAAGTACTTGACTTCAAATCTGGCATCAGACAGATTTGGGCCACCTAGATGTGTGGCTTTGGGCAGGCCACTTAACCCCATTGTCTTGCAAAAAAACTAAAACCAAATAAAAGTAAAAAAACAAAATACCTTTTTTGAACTATTCTATGACCTGACAACAATTCATTTTTTTCTCTCTCTTTTTTTTTTTTTTTTTAGTTTTTGGATGTAGGAGCTTAAGCTTTGTTATCATCATCTAAGCCTGTGTTTTGATCATTCTTGCCACTGCAGTAACTTTGCATGGTCAATTTCTTTTTTCTCCTTCCTCATTTGCCCAGTCTATTATTTGACTTTGACTTTGTCAAAGTAAGGCTCTGCTTCAGAGAGGAGTGATCAATGTACCAAGCTTCAGGGGTTTATGTCTGTTTATGAAGCTTTTAGGAACCTGTAAGTTTTCAGTTATCCAGGTTCCTATGATTTAAGGAGTGGTGTGTTTACTAATTCAGTGGTCTGTTGTAGTCTGTTCATGAACACTTTTTTTCTGCCATGGAACTGTGACAGAGTCCTAATTTCTTTATGACTCCAAATTCTTGAGTGCTAGTTCATCTCTACACTTGAGACTGCCACTGAGACTGACATCTGTGTATGGGTAATACAGAAAAGTCCTGTATCAGTTTTGGCAACTTGAAATAAAAATTCTGATTATATGAGACAACCCCTTTATTGTCTGTGGACTGAGGTTTGGAAGCAAATGCTAATACTGCTAATTCATTGACTTCCATGTCTGCTCCTGCTTTATCATGGCCATGGCTGTGCTGGTGGGGAATATGCTAGAATATGGACTACCCTCACCTAAATGCCAAAAACATTTACAACTGACCTGCTAAGCTCCTTTTGGAATCTGTTCCCTTAGAGGTTTAGAAACCACTACTGCTGACTCTGATACAGTTGCCCCAGGTCTACTATTGGTTTGCTAAAGCCTAATCTGTGTCGCCATGGTCTAGATTGGACTGTACTCCATTCTTCCCTAATCTTAGCAACAGCTTACCTGACTAGTTTCTGAAAATTTGTTTACCTACATTCTTTTGTGGGTTGTGTTATTCTAAAATTTCTTTAGAGTACTTTTAAGAGTATTTGGAGAGCTTTGGGTGAGAACTCGCAGTAGTCCCTCCCTTTTCTTCACCATCTTGCTTCTGCCTTCTAGTCCAATATTTCTTTTTTTTTTTTTCTTAGGTTTTTGCAAGGCAAATGGGGTTAAGTGGCTTACCCAAGGCCACACAGCTAGATAATTATTAAGTTTCTGAGACCGGATTTGCACCCACGTAATCCTGACTCCAGGGCTGGTGCTTTATCCACCACACCACCTAGCTGACCCTGTCATTTTATTTTTTCAAAGAAAAATTCCATATCTTCTTTTTTCATCTATTTTACATCAATATATTATTTCTTGATGCCTTCAGGAAAGAACAGCCTCCTCTACTTTTCCAATTCTAATTTTTATGAAATTATTTTTTAATTATTTTTAACTTCTTTTTTCCTTTTAATCAATTCCACTTTTTGAGGAGTTATTTCATCAGGAATGTTTATAACTATTAAAATTATTCCAATTATAAATATAAAATGTTTTTAATATTTCATACATGTTTTATAACTTTTCTAATAGTCTTTTTAAAAATTTCTTCCCCAATTCTCATTTAATTTCCTAATTTTTCTTCTACCACTCTTATTTGATTTTAAGATCAGTTTTAGTAAAACTAGGAATTCTTCGGCATATGTCTAATTTATGCTTATTTCTCCCTGATCCCTAATCTTATAGTTCTTTCTGGCTATCATTATCTTCGGATTTTGTGTCTTCAACTTCTCTACTTTTTTTTCAGCCTTAATTTTTGTTTTTTTTGCTAATTTTTCTAGCACCTTCTTTGACTTTGAACATTATGTTAAAGTTGGATTCTAATCTCAGAATTTTATGATAAGGAGAGAGAGAAGATTTGTTTTTGTTTCAAGCATTACACTATTTTGCATTACAATTTTTCAAAGTTGGTTCTGGGAGTTTGGAAGTGCTGGGTACTTCCAAGTTAGTGTGATATAGGGAGAAGTGTGGTCACTGCTCTCCTGATCTGCCCTTTTCCCAGAAATGACTTCTGTACCTATAAAATAGAAGTGATACTTCCCCTCATAAATACTGTTCCTTTGAGTGCAAAATTTGTACTGCTCCTCAGGGTCCTTGCCTTCTTGGTACTGAAAGCAATTCTTCCTACTTAAAAGTTTCTAAGTGCAATGGAGTGGCGATTTGTGAACCCAGGCCTAGAACTGAGGTCCCTTGTACATTCTTTCTGACTGATTAGTCAATTATTTGCCTCTGGCCTCCAAGATTCACAGCTGACATGTGGGTTTGGTACCAGCTTCCACATCATTGTCATAAACTTCTCTTTCTAATTTTCTATGTAATCTTGGGATAGGAAATTGTCTCACTTTCCTTAAATCGGATGTATCATCTTTCTATCCAAGGTAGATTTCTTTTGAGTTCTTAATATGTGGAATACTATGAGAGGATTTTTGTGATTATAAAGATAAATATCATCCATACAACAGACATTCAAAATAGTTCAGAATAATCAAAGAAAATTTTTCAAATGCAATTGTTTGTTGGATTTGGAGAATTTTTTTTCAAATAATGACTCAAAGTAAATAAACTGTGTGAAATGTAAAGATGTATAGGAAAAAAATTAAAAAACAGAGGAAAATGGTTTTAACAGAATTTTGGGTACCTCAAAATATTGGATTAAAATGTATCAAATAATTTAATCATTAAATAAATGTTCATTTATCAAAATTCCAATATCAACTACATTCAAGATATTTATCTCTGATATATTATACAGATACATCCATGAATGTATATACATGCATGCACATACATATATACATATATCATATAAAAGAAAGTAAGAAGTAGTTTCTACTCTCTATAAAGGGGAATAATCACACACGCAGGCATATATATATATATATATATATATATATATATATATATATATATCACATAGTGAGTAAATTCAGGATAATTCAAAGGAGAGTCAAAAGCACCTGAGAGTGTGTGTGTGTGTGTGTGTGTGTGGTAAATCAGGAATAATCTTTTAGATAATGTATAAATTGCACAGAAACTTTAACGATGAGAATAGGAAAAAAAATATTGTCCATTAGGTTTAGGAGATCATTGAAATGTCTTCAAAGGATTTTGTGTTGCAGTAGTGTCATAATATATCATATTTCAAAATATTTAATATTGAACATTTCAAAGTAGTCAACTTAAGAATTATCTAATACTTCTAAAAAAGAGTTTGATCATATGAAAAAGGGCTGCTAATCACTATTGATTAGAGAAACGATCATTAAAATGATGTTGAGGTATCATCTCACACCCATTAGATTAGCCCAGATAAGAAAAAAGGGAAGATGATCAATGTTGGAGAGGTTGTGGGAGGATTCGGACATAGATGTATTGTGGGTAGAGTTATAAACAGATCCAACCTTTCTGGAGAGCAATATGGAACTATACCCAAAGAGCAATAAAACTTTTCAAATCCGTTGACCCAGGTATTCCAATTCTTGGACTACATCCAGAAAAAACTGTAAAAAATAGATAAAGTTCTACATGTTCCAAAACATTCATAGCAGCTCTTTTTTTATAGTGGCAAAGTATTTCAACTTAAGGGGATGCTTATCAAATGGGGAATGGCTAAACAAGTTGTAGTATATGAATATTATGGAATACTATTTTTCACTAAGAAATCATACCTGGTTGGACTCTAGAGAAGCATGGAATGACTTACGGGATTTGATGCTGAGTGAAGGGAATAGAGTCAAGAAAAAAATGAGCACATCAGCAACATTATGAGATAAGCAACCTTGATGGATGCAACTCCTCTTGGACGTCCAGTAAGTTTGGACAACTGTATTAGACTGGTTATGGACCATACTATTCCCAACCAAAGGAAGAAAAACAAAACAAAATCAAACACATGGAAAAATAAACACTCCTATAGAATCTGATAAACTCTTTCTAAAAAGTATCTCTTAGGTATCTCTTTCTCTTATTCCTAATTCCTCATGCCAAAAATTAATAATTTGTAAATTTGTTTAACAAGACATGTAAGTAAAACACTAACCTGACTGTTATGTACTGAGAGGAGGGGGAGATGGGAAGGAAAGACAGGAGGAAACATTGTACCTTGAAAATTTGTATGTAAAAATGGATGAAATTTTTTTAAAAAGAGTATTAATAAAGACTTTTACAATTAAAGGAGAAACCAGCAAAAAATTGCTTAGTAGGGTAACAGAACCTAGGGGAATTTTTGTGCTTTTTAATAATAATTCAAATGTAAGTTTTCCTTATAAAGAAAAGGATGGAACATTTGAAGTGGAAATTTAAAATGCAGAGTAAAGGATATTATTTAGGGAATACAATTCATGAAAAAATCTGTAGACAGATGGAGTGGACACAAATAGAATTTTAAATTTTGCAATTCATGAAAATATTTTCCTTTTGGGAAAGATAGAAAGAGATTGGGGGATTGATGTAGTAGAATTAGAAATACTATAATATAAAGGAAAATAAATTGAGAAAACTCCTGATAGATTCATTAATAAATGATGATTTATCTAAGAAATACAATGATAAGGGGGGTGCTAATGATTTGAAGTGTTAGAAAGTTTTGGAATTTATTGAGGACAATAAGATAAAAATCAAACCAAAATGAATAAAAAGGGTTTTAAGACAAGAAGTTCACACAAGTGTAGAGATCATCAAAATTTGTAACAGATCAGTGTGCTACAGTTTTATGACTGTTCAGTGTAACTTTTTTTTTCATCCTAAGAGGAGAGATGGTCAAAAAAGTGATGGTAGAGGGGGTAGAGCTAAGATGGTGGTATGAAGACAGCATCTTCCTGGAACTCTGATCCCCCCAAATTCCCCCAAAAGCAAAGGATGGCTTTAGACAAAATTTAGAGGGGCAGAACCCACAGAAAGAATGAGCGATACATTTTCCCAGTCCAAGATAACAGAATTTCCATGGGAAAGGTGTGTTTCACCAGGACCAGGGGTTGGAAAAAAAGCCATGGTGCAGCCCAGCCCAGTGCTGTCCAGCCCAGTGCAGCCCAGGGGCAGTGAGAGAACTCTGCTGCACCTAGGTGAGTGTGTAGTGAGGAGCATGGCAACAGAATCTGCAGCAAGAATCAGGAGAAAGCAACCTGCACCCCCAGAGATGGTAAGGGAAGTCTACAGATATTTCTCTGCTCTCCCAGGGGTAGAACTCTGCTGCTTGCCTACACTCAGATATTGCAGTTTGAGCTTCCATAATAAATAACCAAGTCTCTCCTTATAGTCCAGGGCAGAAGATATTGCTGTGGTCACCTAAATATCAAAGCACAGACTAGAGAGCATAAGACCTTGGAGTAATAAAGGTCCCAGTAGGGTGTCCCCCCCAAAAAAACAACTCCAATGTCTTGGAAGTGCTGTAAATTAGTCTTGGACTGAGGAAATTAGTGAACAACAGAAAAAGAAGAATCTGACCATAGAGAATCACTTTAGTCCCATGGAAGATCAAAACACATACTCAGATGACAACAAAATCAAAGTTTCTGTATCCTCAACCTCCAAGAGAAATAGAAAATGGACTCAGCCTATAGATGAGCTCAAAAAAAAAAAGACTTTGAAAAGCAATTAAGGGAGGTGGAGGAAAAATTGGGAGGAGAAATGAGAGCAATGCAGAAAAATCATGAAAACCAAATCAAAAGCTTGGTCAAAGATATACAAAAATAGTGAAGAAAATATGTTAAAACCCAGTTTAGGCCTAATGGAAAAAGCAAAACAAAGGGCAAATGAGAAGAATGCCTTAAAAAAACAGAATTGACCAGCTGAAAAAGGAGCTAAAAAAGCTCTATGAAGAAAATGACTCCTTCAAATGCAAAATGGAACTAAAGCAAGCTGTTGACTTTGCAAGAATGCAAGAAGAACTAAAACTCTGCCAAAAAAGCCAAAAATTAGAAGAACATGTGAACTATCTCATTGGAAAAACAACAGACCTTGAAAACAGATCTCAGAGAAATAATTTAAAAAATTATTGGGCTATATAAAAGTGATGACCAGGAGAAGAACCTAGACTTCATTTTTCAAGAAATAATACAGCAAAATTGCCCTGACATCCTAGAAGCTTAGGATAAAATAGAAATCAAGAGAATTCACTGGTCACCTCCCAAATCGATTCCAAAAGAAAAGCTTCCAGGAATATTATAGCCAAATTCTAAAACTCCCAAATCAAGGCAAAAATTCTGAAAGTTGCCAAGAACAAACAATTGAACTATCAAAGCTCCATAGTCAGGATTACACAGGATCTGACAGCATCTATATTAAGGACTCATAGGCATTGGACTATGATATTCTGGAAGGCAAAACATCTTGGTTCACAACTGAAAATCAACTACCCAACAAAAGTGAACATGCTCTTTCAGGGGAAAATATGAACTTTCAATGAAACAGGGGACTTTCAAACTTTCCTATTCAGGGAGGAAGCTAGGTGGTGCAGTGTACAGAGCACTGGCCCTGGAGTCAGGAGTACCTGAGTTCAAATCTCGCCTCAAATACTTAATAATTACCAAGCTGTGTGACCTTGGGCAAGCCACTTAACCCTATTGCCTTTCAAAAACCTAAAAAAAGACTTTCCTATTGAGATGACCAAAGCTGAACATAAAGTTTGATATCCAAGTACAAGACTCTGCTGAACCATAGAGGGAATGGAAGAGATCTACTAACTATGAGGAACTTGATGATGTTGAACTGTTTGTATTCCTGCACAGGATGAAGATATCTAAGATATTGATAACTCATATGAACTTTCTCATTTATAAGAGCTGTTAGAATGAGTATAATATATATATATATATATATATATATATATATATATATATATATATATATACACAGAGGGAGAGAGAGAGAGAGAGAGACAGAGAGAGAGAGAGAGAGAGAGAGAGAGAGAGATAGGACAAAGGAAGGAACAGATTATAATGGTATGATATGGTAAACGGATGGGGTCAATTGGTGATGGGGGAAAGTACTGGTAGGAAGGAAGAGGAGATGAAGAAGCTGAGAGATCTCACATCAGAGTCAACAAAAAGCTTTTTCAATGGAGTGGAGGTGGGGAAGGGAAGGGGGAATGAGTGAGCCTTCATTCTCATTGGAAATGGCTCAGGCAGGAAATGACATACACACTTAATAGGATGAGGAAATCTATCTTGCACTGGAGAAGGATGGGAGGAAAGGGACAGGATGAGGGGGAATAGGGTGAGGGAAGAGGGGTAATAGGTGATAGAAGAGAGGGAAAAATCACGTGAGAGGGTACTCAGATTCAACACACCTTTGAACAGGGACAGGATGAAAGGAGAGAGAGAATAGATTAAATGAGAGTGGGGAGAAATAGAGTTGAGGTACAGCTAGTAATAGCAACAGAGGGAAAAATATTGAAGCAACTTCTCTGGTGGACTTATGATAAAGAAAGCAATTCAACCCAGAGACACAGCCATTGAAATCTGAACAAAGACTGAAGTACAATTTTTGTTTCTCTCCTATATTATTGAGATTTCTTATATACTTGGTGGGGGGGAATGGGGTTTATGCTTATTTTTATGTTTACTCCTTATAACATTCAATTTACATCAGTGTATGGCATGGAAACAATGTAGAGACTGTCACACATCATTCTGTGGGGGAAGGAGGGGAAAGGAGGAGGGGGAAAATTATAGAATTCAGAGACTTGCAAAAAATGATGAGTACATAATTACTATTGTATACAATTGGAAAACAAATAAAATTTTTAAAAAGGAGGGAAATGATGGTAGAAATCATTAAATATTGTGGTTCAGCAGCTTGGTAAAGCAGATGGTCAAAGGAATTGGAAATTCACATAAAATAGTGAGAGCAGAAGGGACTAGTTTTGGAGATCAAGATAGAGCCATGAAAAGACTAGAACAGAGATGTTAAAAATAGGAAGGAATCAGCATATTCTAGGACAAAATTAAGGTAAAGAAGATGTTAACTTGAAATGAATATTTATTATAGGAAAAGATTGTGAAATATTATCCTAGAAGACATTTCATCACCTGAAAGGGAGTAAAGACATTTTAAGCTATTTTGAAATTATCCTTTAAAAAGAATTTTTGAAATCCAATAGAATTGAAGAGTATTTATAATAAACACTTAAAAAAGATGTTTTTGTTGCTTTATTACTCTGCTATCATATCCTCACTGGTGAACCATCTAAGAAAAACCTTAGCGGTCTTGAAATCTGTCTGCATACATATACATAAATACAAGCAAATATGAATAATTTATTTTTATATGAGTGGGTATTTTTTTTCAGAGTCAAGAAGACCTAGATTAAGAGGAGTAAGAATGAGTTCCAAAAACAGAAAAAGAATCTAGCTCAGCACTGCTCTTACTAACAATCTTATTATATGATGTTTTTGAAAAAATGACTTATTTTATTCCCAAAGATGCCTAATTCATTTTTTGATGGCAGAAAAAATATGAACTTTTTTTACATTAAATTTCTGAACATTACAGAATACATTTTAAAATCTTACAATATAATTAATATTGATATATAATGAATTAGTACTTATAATATAACATCCATCCAAATGGGATTTCAAAATCAAAATTAAGAAAAATCTGTACCCTGTAAAATTTTTGAGACTATAAGAAAAGTTTTGCAAGTAAAGAATAGACATGATGATATACACACTTCAAATTATGATTATAAAATTATAATAAATTATACATAATTTATATGAATTATAAAAGGGTCTCCTCTATCTAAACATACACCTCCCCAAAAGACTGACTCATTCTGTAAATTTTGCAATGATGGATTCATTTTGGTGGCATAATGCTTTGTTCCATATTAAAGAGCAAATTAACACTCTGCTTCTGAAATTTAATTACTATGTCAAATAGAAATTATATGTGCAATTATTTTGATTCCAGTTCCATATTCCTATTTAAATTAGAAGCTTGATTCATTCAAATCATTGTATTCATTAGACCTTGTCTCTTATAATTTTTCATCACGAGAATAAAAAATCATAAAATCAAATCTTAATGAATAAGAGAAAAAATTTACAGAAAAGAGGAAGTAAGATCATAGAAAAGAAAATTAGATACACTTACTTCTAAGGAATATTCTCTTCTCAGTTATCCATTTGCGAATGACTAGTCATCATAGACATATTAATGTTAGAAAGAAGTACATCTTATAGAATTTTTAAAAAATTGTTTAAAACAAACAACAGGATTAAGAATAATATTTTAATAACTAAAATTTAAATGTGTATTAAGATTGTCAAAGTAATTAACAGTATGTAGTTCATTCTTTGATTCTCATAACAAAACCATAATGTATACCTTTCCTTTATCTTTTTCTCTTTTTATTCTTTTTTTTTCAATTAGATACAGAGTTTACAACATTCATCTTTTTTGTACACCTTTGAGTTCATCATTTTCTACCACCCTCTCATGTCTCCCCCATGCCCAGGTAGTAAGTAAATTGAAATAGGTTGTACAGGTAAAATCACTGTATACATAATTCCCTATGGTCATGTGAAAAAGATATAGAACTAAAGGGAAAAAATTTATTGAAAGAAAGAAAAAAGAATTAAAATGTTTTAAAAAGAGAATAATGTATGTAAGGCTTAGCATTCGGACTCGATGGTTTTATTTTGGATGTAAATGGTGTTTTCTATGACAAGAATTTTAGAATTGTCCTTGATCAATGAACTGAGAGGGACAGAGTTCATCATAGTTGAACATCTCACAACATTGCTCTAAATGTGTACAGCGTTCTCCTGATTCTAATCATTTCACTAAAAATCAGTACATGGAATTCCTTCCAGTTTTTTTTTTTTTGAACGTTAGTTGTAAATGGTTTCTTTTTTTCCTAAATATTTTATTTTTTGAATTTGTTTCTTTTCACATTACTACAACAGTCCTTTTGTAAAAGGAAACTTAATCCTCTCCCCACCACAGAGAGAAAGAAACCTCAAGAAAAATAAAGTGAGAGACAAAAAAAGAAAAAAAATGTACTTCAGTCTGTGTTCAGAGACCATGAATTCTGTCTTTTGGATGGATCACATTCTTTGCCATCAGTTCATTAGAAAAGTTGCTTCCATATATTCCCCCATAGTTGCTATTACTAGCAGTATTTTCCTTCATCCTATTCCTCCCCAGCCCCATTTATTTTATTCTCACCCTCCTTCCACTCTGTCCCTCCTCAAAACTGACTTGTATCTGACTACCCTCTCTGAAGATTTCCTTCTCTTATAACATCTATATCTCCATTTCCCTCCCCTTGTGCCATTTCTACCATTCCTTTTCCTTTCTTTTTTTCCCTCTCTGGTAAGATAGAATTCTATAATCTGTGGAGTGTGTATGTTATCTCCTCTCTGAATCACTTTCAATCAGAATGAAAAGTTCACTCATTCTCCCTCACCTTCCCTCCTTCCACTCCATTGCAAAAACTTTATCTTGCCTCTTTTATGTAATATCTTAGCCCATTCTCTATTTTCTTTCCCTTTCTCCTAGATCATTCATTTCTTGCCCATTAACTCCACCTTTATTATGGATTTCACCTTCATATTCAGCTCTCTCCTCTGGCTTGTCTGTATATGATCTAACTATGCTAATACATGAGAAGGTTCACATGAGTTATCAGTATCAATGTTCTATACAGCAATACAAGCAGTTCAACATTATTAAATCCCTCTTAATTTGCCCTTCCCACACACCCTCTCTTTATTTCACCTGAGCCATGTACCTCGTAGATAAAACTTTCTGTTCAGCTTTGTTCATTTCAGCAAGAAAGTTTGAAAGTTGCCTGTCCATCTTTTACCCTGCCTGCAAGAGAATGTTCAGTTTTGCTGGATTCTTAGTTACCAGTTGTAATCCAAGATCTTTTGCTTCCCAAAATGTCATAATCCAAGCCTTAAGAGTCTTTAATGTTGATGCTGCTAAATCCTTTGTGATTCTGATTGTAGCTCCATGATATTTGAATTATTTGTTTCTAGCTACTTGTAATATTTCCTCTTTAACATTGAAATTCTGAAATTTGGCTATAATATTTCAAGGATTTTTTTTTAATTTAGGGTCTCTTAAAGGTGATGATTGGTGGCTTCCTTCAATTTCTATTTTGCCTTCTGCTTGTAGGACATCAGGGCAATTTTCCAGGAGAATTTCTTTGTAACTGAAACTAGGCTCTTTTTTCAGTTCATGACTTTCATGTAACCCAATAAATTTTAAATTATCTATCCTGAATCTGTTTTCCAGGTCAGTTTTTTTTTTTCCAGTGAGTTATTTCACATTTTTTTATAGTTTTGAATTCTTTTAGTTTTTTTTTTTATTGTTTCTTAAATTCTCACAATGTCATCAGCTTTGCTTAGCTCCATTCTATTTGAAGGAATTATTTTCTTCAGGGACCTTTATAAACTCCTTCCCAATCAAGTCAATTCTGTTTATTAATGTGTTCTTCCCCTCATTGAACTTATAGGATATCTTTTTTTCCATTAGACTTAAACTAATTTTAAGATGTTATTTTCTTCAATGTTGCCTTCTATCTCTTTCATCAAAATGTTGCTTGAGTTTTTATGATTTTCACAGATAACTCTAATTTCTCTTTTTTCAATTTTTCCTCTACCTCCCTTATTTACTTTTCAAAATCATTTTTTGTGATCTTCCTTAGCCTGGATCAATTCCTGTCTTTCTTGAAGACTTTGGATACAGACACCTTGGCATCTTCTGACTGTATATTTTGATCATCCTATGGATCAAAGCAATTGTTTTTTGCTCATTTTTACTCATTTCCCCAGTCTATGACCTGATTTGAGCTCCTTATTAAGTTAGGGCTCTGCTTCCAGAAAGGAGGATGCACTTTTCCAAGATTTTGAAGGGACACTGCCCCAGGAACCTCAATTCCTTTGAGGTCTTATGAAAAGTTCTGATTGCTCTCCTTGTCCATGCTCTGGTCTGTAAATGACCTCAAACATTCCCCTCTGCCCTGAAGTTGTAAGGAGAGTCACTGTTGCCCTAAAGCAGTATGGGGCCCCAGGCAGAGGAACAGAATCCTGGCCCAGGGATAGTGGAGAGATCTCTACAATTTCCCCTGATCCTCTTATCATGCCTAGGCTGAAAGCACTTGAAGCAGCTGCTAGGTGCTCCACAGCTCTGCTTCAATTTCTGGGGACTGGATTGTGCTGAGACCTGTGCTGAGGTTCAGCACTCACTCTGGCAGAGTTTTCCCATTGACCTAACCAGCTGTTCTTAGAAATACAAAGACTGAGAGGTTTGGAAACCACTCCCGCTGCTGTGAACCTATGCACCTCATGGGTTTTTCCTGGAACTCCTTTGCTTTGGTGAGGCAGGGCCCTTTCCACAAAAGCTTCTACAGTGTCATGAACCAGAACATTGTTTCACTCAATCTTTCAGTGGGTTGCACCATTCTAGAATTTGGTTAGAGTTGGGATTTTAAGGCATTTGAAGTGATCAAGAAAGAGCTTCTTAGAATTCCTGCCTCCAATTCACCATCTTTGCTCTTTCCCCTCTTTTAAAGATTTCTTACATAACAATAGTACTTCATATACAATAATTAGCTAAACCATTCCCCAATTAATAGTCATTCCTTCAATTTCCATATGACTATAAAAAGTTCTAGCGTAAATATTTTTGTGTATATATGTGTCTTTTATTTTTTTGCTTTATATGATCTTTTTGGGATATAGATAGAGTAGTAGAATTGCTGAAACAAAGAGTATGCACAGTTTAATTACCCTTTGGGCATAGGCCCAAATTTGTTTCCAGAATGGTTGTATCAGTTAACAACTCCACCAACCAAACATTACTGATCCAGTTTAACCTCATCCTCTCCAGACTAATCAATTCCCATTTTTGCCATTTTAACCAATCTGATAGGTGTGGGGAGGTAGTTCAGAAAGAAAAAAGTGTGAAGTGGGAAAATATGAGAAAGAAAAGAACAAATAGGAGGGAAGAAAGAACGGAGGGATATACAGAATTGGTAATCATAACTGAGAATTAGAGTGTGATAATTTTTTTCATAAAACTGGAAAAGTTAACAGAGTAAATTGAAAATCAGCATCCCATAAATTTTTATAAGAAATAAATTTTAAATAGAGAGATACACAATGTAATTTTAAAAAGCTGGAGCAGAATATAATATGATTCCATTGAAATGCACAAAATCAATAAAAAGGAAGTGAAGGTGAATAGGATTTTTTAAAATTTACATATGATAGACCCCTAGAAAATAATTGAATAGAGATAGAAAGGAATATACCTTTTTATTTGAAATACATGTCCATTGGAAAAAAAAAACTTTATTATGTATTAGAGTATAAAAAGCACACAATAAAATACAAAAAAATAGAAAAAATTAACATATCCTTTTCAGATCAAAATGCAGGAATTCTTTTATATAATAAAATTCTATGGAAAGATAAATGAAAAATTAATTGGAAATTAAATACCCAAATCTTAAAGAATAAGTGGATCAAACAGCACATCAGAGAAATTATCATCAATTTCATTAAAGACATGAACAATGATGCCACACAATAATAACATATGTGGGATGTGGCCAAAGTAGTTATTGGGGGATATTTAATATCAATGAATTGAGTATGCAAAAAGAAAGGTAGGAAAAAGAACAAACTAAAATTTCTCAATTAAATACTAAATTAGAAAGTTTGAAAATCAAAAGAGAAATTATTAAAATTGAATGTAAAATATGAGATGATTTTATGAAAAAATAATAAAATAGATAAATCTTTTGTAATTTTTTTGAAAAAAGAAATCAAAAAACACAACAAAACAGAAAAACATGCCAATATCAAAAATGAAAAGGGTGAAGAAATAATAATGAAGAAATTAAAATAATAATTCAGACCTATTTTGTCTAACATTATGCGCTAAATTAGTATTTAGGAAATGCATTTTAATTTTTCTTTTTTCTTTTACTTATTTTTATTTTTGTACAAATGATTTGTTTAAAATACATTACTAAAATATTCTTGTTTAAGTGCAAACATAATACCCCCTTCCTGCAAAAAAATAGAGGCCCTCATGGACAATAAAGTAAAGGAAAGAGAAAAAAATTAAAATTAAAATAAAAAAATAAGAAAAAATGTGCTTTGTCTGTGTTCCAATACCTCTAGCTCTGTCGTGGGTGGATCACATTCTTTATGATAAGCCCATCATAAAAGCTACTTCCATATTTTTTCGCTGTTGCCAATGCTGTTTCACAACTCCCTCCATTCGGACTTCCCCACTACCAAATCCTATATTTTGTCTCTTCTTTCACTCTGTCCCTCTTCTTAAATGTACAGTAAAGTAGCTGAGTGGCGTGGCAGACTGATCACCGACCCTGGGGTCAAGAGGCCCTGAGTCCACAAACCACCCTTTAACGCCCAGCAACCACCTGGCCCTGAGGTTCCAGACAGGCCATCCAATTTGAGCCCTTTGCAAGAAGTAAAAAAGAAAATGTGTTATAACAGACTACTTTCCCTCATGGTTCACCCTCTCTTCCATCACTCACATCCCCCCCTTTGCCCTGCCCCCCTTCTCTCCTTTTTAGTCTAGATGTCTATACCCCATTGAGTAGATATACTGTTTCCTCTCCGAGCCACCTCTGATGAGATCGGATTCCCTCATTCCCCCTTGCCTTCCCCTCTTCCATATCATTGCAATAGCTCAATGTAATAAAAAAATTTATTATATGAAATATCTTAGCCTATTTCACCTCTCCTTTCTCTTCCTCTCATTTAATTTCCCTTTTAGCCATTGAATCCATTTTTACAATATGTTATATCTTGAAATTCCACTCTCTCCTGTGTTTCATCTATAAGAGCTCCTTCTACCTGTTCTATTAAATGAGAAGTTTCTCATGAGTTTTATCAGTATCATTTTTCTATGCAGCAATACATGCATTTCATCATCATTATGTCCATCATATATTACCTTTCTCTTCCACTCTCTATGCTTCATCTGAGTCCTGTATTTGAAGATCAAACTTTCTGTTCAGTTCTGGCCATTTCAACTGGAACATTTCAAATTCCCTTGGTTCAATGAAAGTCTATGTTTTACACTGGAAGAGGAAGTTTAGTTTTTCTGGGTAGTTGAATCTCAGTTGCATTCTGAGGTCTTTTGCCTTCCGGAATATTATATTCCAAGCCCCATGAGCTCTTAATGTGCTTGATGCTAAGTCCTGTGTGAGCCTGACTGCAGCTCCACAATATGTGAATTGTGTCCTTCTGGCTGCTTGTAAAATTGTCTCTTTGACTTGGGAGTTCTGGAACTTCACTATAATATTCCTAGGAGTTGTTATTTTTTTTTGGATCTCTTTCCAGGGGAGATCTGTGAATTCTCTCAATTTCTATTTTGCCTTCTGCTTCTGGACAAGTTTCCTGTAAGAATTCTTTAAAGATGAGGTCAATGCTCTTTTATTTATCATGACTTTCAGGTATTCCAATAATTTTTAAATTATCTTTTCTGAATCTGTTTTCCAAATCAATTGTATTTTCTTTTTTTTCATAGCTACATATTTTTTATATTTATTTATTCTCTTTTTTAAAAAATAATGTTTTTATACATTAATAAAATATTCTTGTTAAAGAGTAAACAAAATACCCCCCCACAAAATATAGACTTGCTTGAGTGATAGAGTAAAGGGGAGAGAAAAAATTAAGATAAAAAAAATAATAGTAATAATTGTAGGTATGGCCAATGGACGCAGCCCCAGCCCTGGAGCCAGGAGAACCCAAGCCCAAATCCAGGCCCATAAACCCAACAATCACCCAGCCATGTGACATGCAAGCCACCCCAACCCCTGTGCCCTGCAAAAACCAAAAGAAGAAAAAAAATACCAAAAATAAAATAAAATAGTAATAATAACAGTGGTGGCTGGGTGGCAGTCAGACCATTAGCCCTTGAGCCAGGAGCACAAGGATCCAAATCCGGCCTCAGACAGTCAAAAATCACCCTGCTATGCAGCTCCAGGCAGGCCACCCAGCCCCATTTGCCCTGCACCCCCCCCAAATAATAATAATAATAATAATAATAATAATAATAATAATAATAAAATGTGCTTCAGTCTTTGTTACAACACCAACAACTCTGTAGTGGCTGGATCACATTCTTTATGGTAAGTCCATCACAAAAGTTACTGCCATATTTTTCCACCATTGCCATTGCTGATCACAACTCCCTCTTTTCGTTTTTCTCCACTACCATATACTATATTTTCTCTCTCCTTTCACTCTGACTGTGCTGTAGTGTAGCTGAGTGGAGCAGCAGACAGATCCCTGGTCCTGGGTCCAAGAGGCCCCCCTACCATCCCTTAGGCCCAGCAGACAGGCCATCCAATCCCAGCCCCTTGCTAGAAGTAAAAAGGAAAATGTGTTATATCCGACCACTCTTGCCCCATGGTCCATCCTCTCCTCCATCACTCACATCCCCCCCTTCCCCCTGCCCCCCCTCCTTCTTACTCCAGATGTCTATACCCCATTGAGTATATACACTGTTTCCTCTCCTAGCCACCTCTGATGAGAGCAAAGATTCCCTCATTTCCCCTTGCCTTCCGCCCTTCCATATCATTGCAGTAGCTCATTGTAATAAAGAAAAACTTATTATATGAGATATCTTGGCCTATTCCCCCTCTCCTTTTTCTTTCTCCCATCACATTTCCCTTTTTTTCTATTGACTCAATTTTTACACCTTATTTTATCTTCAAATTCAGCTTTCTCCTGTGCTTCAATTATAAAAGCTCCCTCTACCTGCTCTATTAACTGAGAAGGTTTATATGAGTATTATCAGTGTCATTTTTCTATGCAGGAATACATGCAGTTCATCATCATCAAGTCCCTCATAGTTTCTCCCTCTCCATCAATCTCCATGCTTCACCTGAGTCCTGTATCTGAAGATCAAACCTTCTGTTCAGCTCTGGCCATTCCAACAAGAACATTTGAAATTCCCCTGGTTCATTGAAAGTCCATCTTTTTCCTTGTAAGAGGACATTCAGCCTTGCTGGGTAGTTGATTCTAGGTTGCATTTTAAGCTCTTTTGCCTTCTGGTATATTATATTCCAAGACCTACAAGCTTCCATTGTAGTTATTCCTAAGTCCTGTGTGATCCTAACTGCAGCTCCAAGATATTTGAACTGTGTCCTTCTGGCTGCTTGTAATATTTTCTCTTTGACTTGGGAGTTCTGGAACTTGGCTATAATATTCCTAGGGCTTTGTTTTTTAGGATCTTTTTCTTGGGGGGATCTGTGGATGCTCTCCATTTCTATTTTGCCCTCTGCTTCTAGAATATCAGGGCAATTTTCCTGTAGTGATTCTTTGAAAATGATGTCAAGGCTCTTTTCCTGATCATGACTTTCAAGTATTCCAATAATTTTTAAATTATCTTTCCTAAGTCTGTTTTCTATATCAGTTGTTTTGTCAATGAGATATTTCACATTTTCTTCTAATTTTTCATTTTTTTTGGTTTTGAAGTAATGAATCCTGGTTTCTTGTAAATTCATCAATCTCCCTGAGTTTCATTCTTTGTCTGAAGGATTTGTTTTTCTCAGAGAGTTTTCTTATCTCTTTTTCCATCTGGCCAATTTTGCTTGTTAAAACATTCTTTTCCCCAATAACTTTTTGAACTGTTTTATCCATTTGACCTAAGCTGGTTTTTAGCATGCTATTTTATTCAGCATTTTTTTTTGGGGGGGATTTCCTTGACTAGGCTGCTGATTTTATTTTCATGTTTTTCCTGCATCTCTCTCATTTTTTTCCAGTTTTTCTTCCAACTCCCTCATTTGATTTTCAAAGTCTTTTTTGAGCTCTGTCATAGCCTGATCCCAATTCCTGCTTTTCTTGGAGTCTTTAGATGCAGGAGCTTGTGCTTCCACACCTTCAGATTGAGTATTTTGATCCTTCTTGGGCTCATATGCAAAATATTTCTCAATGGTCTTCCTCTTGTTTCTCTGCTTGCTCATTTTCCCAGGCTGAGCCTGGTTTTGGGTTGCTTCCTGAGCTTTTGGGACACTCCCACAAGGATCTCAGTGTGTGAGGCTCTGTCCTCTCTCCTGGTCTTTGAATGACCATATGCGCCCCTCTCTACCAAGAGGCTGGGGTGGAGGCGGACCCTGCTGTTCTATGGGGTGGGGGGGCTAGACTGCAATTAGAATCTGAATTTGGTCAGAGCCCCAGAGTCCTGTTCCAGGGGCAGAGCTCAGCAGTCTCTCTTCACTCCCCTCCCTAGTTTCAATGGGTTCATGACCTGGGGGCCCCTGCTTACCCACTCGGCCTGCTTCTGTTCCTGGATCTGGGCTGCTGAAAGACCACATTGCTCGCTGTGTGCCCTGAGGGCTGAGCTTCACGTGCTCTGCTCTGGCAGAGGTCCCCCGCTGTTCCCTCACTTTGTGCCCAGTGCTCCTGGGGGTGTAGCTCAGGAGAGTCCACCGTTGCTGGGAGCCATGGCTCCCAGGACCCTGGGGCTGCCTCTGGGAGGCTGAAGTTCTTTCACTCTGGCGGGAGCCCCTCTGACCCTGGGGAGCAGAGCCTTTCTGCTCTTTTCCAGGTTACCTGGAGTAGGAGAACTGCCTCATTGGGTCCCTCGGTGGGTTCTGTCTCTCGAAAGTTTAGTTACATTCCTTAGTTTTGAAGTTTTTTGAGAAAGCTTCTAAGAGACGTTGCTTTCTTGTCACAGTTGTATTTTCAATGAGATGTTTCACATTTTCTTATAATTTTTCATTCATTTGGTTTTGAAGTATTGTGTCTTGACTTCTCATAAAGTCAAAGCTTCCTTTAGCTCCATTCTTGATCTGAAGGATTTGTTTCCCTCAGAGACCTTACTTATCTCTTTTTCCCTCTGGCTAATTCTGCTTTTTTAAAGCATTCTTCTTCTCAATAATATTTGGAACTGTTTTATACATTTGACCTAACCTGGTTTTTAACATGTTATTTTCTTCAGCATTTTATTGGATCTCCTTGACCAAGCTGCTGACTCCATTTTCATGTTTTTCCTGCATCTCTCTCATTCCATTTTCCAATGTTTCTTCTATCTCCCTCATTTGATTTTCAAAGTTTTTGTTGAGTTCTCTCATAGTCTGAGCCCAATTTCTGTTTTTCTTGGAGTCTTTAGATGCAGGAGCTTGTACTTCTTCAACTTCAGATTGAGTGTTTTGATCCTTCCTGGGATCATAGACAATGTATTTCTCAATGTTGTTCCTTTCTTTCCCTCTATTTACGCCTTTCCCCAGCCTGTGCCTGGTTTTGGGATGCTTCCTGAGCTTTTGAGTATTATTGGGACACCCACCACAAGGATGCCAGTGTGTGAGATTCTGTCTTCTATCCTGGTATATGAATTACCACAAGCTCACCCCTCTGCCATGGGGCTGAAGTGGGTGGGGGGATACTGCTGTTCTTTGGGAGGCCAAGACTGCAATCAAGATCTGAATTAGGTCAGAGCCCCAGAGTCCTGTTCCAGGTACAGAGGACCAACCTCAGGATTCTCTCTCCAATCCCCTCCCTACCTTTGATAGTCTGAGCACTCAAGGCTCAGTTTCCTGGGGGCTTCTGCTTACCCGCTCTGCCTACTTCTGTTTGCTGGATCTGGGCTGCCACCGTCATGCTGCTCACTGAGCATCCTGAGGTTTGGGCTTCAGAAGCTTGCTCTGGCCTGGGTCCCCCCGCTGATGTTCCAACTTGCACCCGGTATTTCCCCAAGGTATAGGTCAGGAAACTGCTCCTGCTGTCATGAGCTGCACCTCCCAGGAACCTTGGGGCTGCCTCTATGAGGCTGAAGTTCCTTCCCTCTGGTGGGCCACCCCTCTGAACCTGTGAAGTGGAGCCTTTCCACTATTTTCCAGGTTACCTTGGTCTGGAGAATTGCCTCACTGGATCTCTCACATGTGCAAAATTATTTATAGCAGCCTTATAGTAGTGACAAAGAGTTAGAAATTAAGGGAGTGCCCATCAATTGAGGAATGACAGAAGAAGTTAAGGTATATGATTGTGATAGAGTATTACTGTTTTCTAAGAATTAATGAATGGAAAGACTTCACAAAAATTGGCAATATTTACATGCACTGCTGTGGAGTTGAAGTGGGCAGAACCAGGAGATCATTATGAATATTAACCACAAAATTGTAATTGTCATTACAAAATGGGTTGCTATCTTTGGAAATGCTGGATCAAAGGATATACGAAGTTTTATGGCCCAATGATCATAGTTCCAAACTGTTCTCTAGAATATTTTGATCAATTCACAATTCCCGATCAGAGCATTAGTGGCCCAGTTTTCCTGCAACCCCTTTAAAATAGATCATTTGCTTCTTTCATCATATTAGTCAATCTGATACCTCAGAGTTGTTTCAATTTGCATTTCTCTAGTCAATTATTATTTAAAATATTCTTTTTATATGACTATAGATAGTTATAATTTCTACATCTGAAAATTGACTGTTCATATCCTTTGACCAGTTATCAATTTAAGAATAACTTGTATTCTTATGAATTTGACTTAGTTCTCTAGATAGTTTAGAAATAAATCATTTGTCCAAAATAACTAGCTAAGAAAATTGTTTCCCAGCTTTCTGAATTCCTACTAATCTTGGCTGCACTGGTTTTACTTGTACAAAAAGCTTTTTTCACTAAATGCATTTGTAATTATCTATTTTGAAATTCATAATGTTTTCTATCTATTGTTTGGTTAAAAATTCCTCCCACCACCATTAATCTAACTGATAAACTATTACTTCTGTCAATTTACTACTGCTATCACTTATTTGTAAAAATCTTGAACCCATTTAGACAATATCTTGGTAAAGTTCATGTAATATTTGTCTTTGACTAATTTTAACAATATTATTTGCCAGTGTTCCAGCAATTTGTCTCATTGATATTTTTTATTTTTCCAATTACGTTATGAAATGTTTTCAACATTCATCCACATGCATATGCATATATTGAATTACATAATTTCCTTCCACCCTCCTTCCCATCCTTTCCTTCTGTCAACCGTGAACAGTCAGGTGAATATGGTACATGCAAGTTTGTATTATACATGTTTACAGAGTTGTCATTTTCAGTATAAGAAATTAGGATTAAGAGAAAAGAAAGAAAATCATGAGCTAGGAAAGAAATACGTAAGATATTTTTTTTTAAGTGAATGTAGTGTTTATTTAGATTCTGAAGGATTTTTATTTTGTTTTGTTTTTACTTCCTCAGGATGGGGATAGTATTTTCCATAGTTCATCTCCTAGGGTTGTCCTAGCTCTCTAAACTTCTGAGAGGAGCTCCATCCAACAAGGTTGATCAATTCATAAAGGTGTTAAGAATGTATAGAAAGTTTTCTTGCTTCTTCTCCATTCTCTCAGCCTCAGATGCATTCCACACTGACCATTTATGGTTTCTTATAGAACAATAGGGTCCCATAACATTTATATGCTATAACTTGTTTAGTCATTCTCCAATTGATGGCCTTCCCCTCAATTTACAATTCTTTGCCACCACAAAAAAGGCTGCTATAAATATTCTGAAAAATGTGTAACTTTTCCTAATTTTTATTAAGTCTTTTACATATGGGTCTAGTATTGGAATTGATTGGTCAAAGAGTGTGATCAGTTTTATTGTGTTCTGGTCATAGCTCCATATTTTTTCCCAGAATCGTTGAATCAGTTTGCAACTCCACCAACAATGTATGGATGTTCCAATCCTTCCACAATGAATATTGAATAACTTCTGCATTCATGTTACACATCTTATGTGACTATACTGCTTTATCTCATAATTAAATTGTTGTATTATCTTCACTAATATTTTATTTAAAAGGTTTCCATAAATATTCATTAGCAAACATTGTCTATAATTTCCTTTGCTTTTCTGCTTCCTGGTTTATGACACCACAATGGTGGCTAGGCAATTACTAAGTGTCTAAGGCTGGATTTGAACTTAGGTACTCCTAACTCCATGGTCACTACTCTATCCACTACCCCACCTAGCTGCCCCTTTTTTCACTTTTTTAAGAAATAATTTACCACAATCTACCTTCCCTTGTCCCTTTCTCTCAGAATATTTCATCTCTCTCTCTCATCTTTTTAAATGGAATTTTTCTTTTTATTTCATGCTGCTGTATCTTGTTAATAATATATACAAATGCTGAGAACTTTCGTGGGTTTATTTTATATCCTGGGCCTTTGCTAAAGTTATTTATTGTTTCCAGTCATGTTATTAGATGATTTTGTGGGGTTTTTTTAGGTAATCATCATATTATCTGTAGAGAGTGAGTATTTCTTCTTCATTCTTAAATCTAATTCCTGAAATTTCTTTTTCTTCTCTTACAGCTAAAACTAATATTTCTAGTATGCTATTGAATAATAGTGGTGATAACAGAGATTTTTTTTCAAGCCTGATCTTATTGGGAATGCTTATAACTTATCCCCATTGCATAGAAAGCTTGCTGATGATTTCAGATACTTATTGCTTACTATTTTAAGGAACAATCCATTTATTTGCTCACTCTCTAGTGTTTTAGAAGAAATGGATGCTGAAAGTTTTTAAAGGTTGTTCAGTATCTAGTGAGATAATCATATGATTTCTGTTAAGTTGCTGATATAGTTAGTTATGCTGATGGTTTTCCTAATATTGTAGCAACCTTGCATTTCTGGGAATAAATCCTTCTTGGTTATGGGATTATCCTAAGGGTAAATTTCTGTAATCCTATGGATAACTTTTTGTAATCACTTTGCTAATAGTTTAGTTAAAATTTTTCATCCATATTTATTTGGGAAATTGGTCTATAAATTTCTTTCTCAGTTTTGAATCCCCTTACTCACTCTTTTTTTTAAATTTTTAAATTTTTTATTTTTTTAGTCTTTTTTTCAAGGCAATGGGGTTAAGTCGCTTGTCCGAGGCCACACAGCTAGCTACCCTTACTCACTCTTAATATTTATCTGTCCAACAGAATTTTCTAAGTGTCTATAGTAATGTTCATCCCATTCATAGATGAAAAAGAAATTGACAGAACTGTGCTGGAAATATTTCTTTATTAATGTCTTTAAATTCATTATACCTTTTATGAAATACTATATTTTAATTCCTTCATTTTTGTTACTTCATTTATCAGTGTATAATATAAGGAGAAAAAGCATAAAACATGCAGGGGGAAACAGACTGTCATTTGCTTCCATTTTCTGTCATGCCCTCCCCTCAGCAGGGAAGAGTCAGTTTAGTATTTTACATACATATTTTGTTAAGCTTAATTAAAATTAATAATTTTTGGCTTGAGGAACTAGGATTGAAGGAAATAAATACATAAGAGATAAATTTTATATAGTGTTCATCACATTCAGAAGGGTGTTTTTTTTTCCTGTGTGTTTTCTTTTGTTATGTTTTTCTTCCTCTGGTTGGGGATAATATTATCCATAACCAGTCAAATACAGCTGTCCTTGTTCTATGGTCTGTAGAGACTAGAAGCTTCCATCATGCTCGTTCATCTCATAATGTTGTAGATGTATATAATGTTCTCTAGTTTCTACTCTCCTTTCTTAGCAGCAGATCCCATGCTGTACTAGAGTCTCGAACATTTATAGTTTCTTAGGAAACATTAATATGCCACAGTATGCACACATCATAAGTAGTATAGCCATTCCCCGATTGATGGACAACCCCTCAATTTCCAATTATTTGCCACTACAGAAAGAGATGCTATGAATATTTTGGAACATGCAAGACTTTTCCCATTTATTTTATAATATTTTCTGTGTATTATCATAGAATTGGGTCAAAGGGTATGAATAGTTTTATTGATCTTTGTGCATAGTTCCATATTATTCTACAAAGAGGTTTGATTCATCCACAGCTCCACCAGCAAAGCATCAATGTCCCAATATTCCCACAACCTCTCCAACATTGATCATCTTCCCTTTTTCTCATTTTGGATAATCTAATATGTGTGAGATGGTATCTAATTGTTGTTTTAATTTGCATTTCTCTAATCAGTAGTGATTTGGAGAATATTTTCATATATTTATATATAGCTTAAGTTTCTTCATTTGAAAACTTTCTTTTCATTTCCTGTGACCATTTATCAATTGGGAAATCACTTGTGATCTGATAAATTTCATGCAATTCTCTATATATTTTAGAAATGAGACCTTTATCAGAACTCCTGGTTGTGAAGATTGTTTCCCAGCTTTCTGATTTCCTTCCAATTTTGGCAGCATTGATTTTATTAGTACAAAACCTTTTTAATTTAACATAGTCAAAATCAGTCATTTTTGCAGTTTGTAATGTGCTCTAATTCTTGTTTGGTCATAGAGTTATCTTTTCTATTAATTTATCTATGGTATTGTTCTTTATGTCTAAATCCTTTATCCATTTTGATCTAATTTTGGTAAAGGGTGTGAGATGTGAATCTATGTCTAATATTTGTCATTCTTATGCCAAAAGCTGATATCTTTGGGTTTGGAAAATAGTAAATTGTTGCAGTCAGTTACTGCAGTTTCATTTTAACCTATCCTAATCCACTGATTTATTACTCTGTTTCTTAACCAGTAACAGGAAATTATGATGACTACTGCTTTATAGTATAGTTTTGGATCTAGTAAAGTCAGGCCATCATCCTTTAATTTTTTTTGAAACTAGTTACCTTGCTATTTTTGTTTTTTTGCTGCTTCAGATGAATTGTGCTACTATTTTCTCTACTATTTTTAGTAAAGGAATTATTTTGTAGTTTGATTGGTATGGCATTGAATAAGTAATTTATTTTGACTAGAATTGCTATTTTTATTATATTAGCTCGACCTGAACATGAGCATTTTACTTTGTATTATTCAAATCTGACTTCACTGGATGAGGAATGTTTTATAATTATGTTCATATAGTTTCTGGGTTTGCCTTTGGAGGAAGATTACCAAGTATTAAATGATGTTTACAGTAATTTCAAAAGCAATGTCTCTTTCTTTCTCTTGCTCCTAGGCTTTGTTGTTCATATATAAAAATGCGGAATGGTTTATATGGGTTTCTTTTATATCCTGCTACTTTGATGAATTTCTTAATTGTTTCAAGAAGTTTATTTTAGGTGATTTCTTGGGTTCTCTAGGTATACCATCATATCATCTTCAAAGAATGAAATTTTTGCTTCTTTCTTTCCAAGTCTGATTCTTTCAATTTCCTTTTCTTCTCTTCTTGCTATAGATAGCATTTCTATTAATATATTGAATAATAGGGGTGGGTAGGTGGCATGGTACATAGAGCAGCACCCCTTGAGTCAGATGTACCTGAGTTCAAATCTGGCCTCAGAAACTTAATAATTCCTTAGTTGTGTGGCCTTGGGCAAGCCACTTAACCCCACTGCCTTGCAAAAAAAAAAAAAAAAAAAAAAAAACTTAATAGTTGACCATCATTTGTTTTACCTTTTTTGGGGGGGGGGGGGGATTTTTGCAAGGCAATGGTGGTTAAGTGGCTTTCCCAAGGACACACAGCTAGATAATTATTAAGCGTCTGAGGCTGCATTTGAACTCAAGTACTCCTGACTAAAGGGCTTGTGCCCTATCCACTGCGCCACCTCACTGCCCCTAGTTTTGCTTTTCCATCCCTTTTTAATTAATTTTTTAAATGCAATTCTTCAGTAATGTATTTGTCAAATGAATTCTCTGTTCAGTTCTGCTCTTTGTGTCAGAAAATTCTGGAAATTTTCTATTTCATGAAATATACATCTTTTTCCCTGACAGTAAATGCTGAACTTTGCAAAGTAATACATTCTGGGTTGTAATCCCAAGTCCTTAGCTCCCTGAAATATGTTTTCCTAGTTCTTCTGATACGTCATTGTTGAGTCTGTTATATCTTGTGTTAGTTTGATTGTGCTCCCTTTATTTTTGAATTGTTTTCTTCTTGATGCTTGCAATATTCTCTCCTTTTTTTGTGGGTTCTGGAATTTGGCTATTATGGCCCTTGGGGTTTTTATCCTGGGTCTCTTTCTGGAG
This sequence comes from Macrotis lagotis, assembly GCF_037893015.1. NCBI lineage: Eukaryota > Metazoa > Chordata > Mammalia > Peramelemorphia > Peramelidae > Macrotis > Macrotis lagotis. The sequence continues at coordinate 150,274,709 of NC_133663.1, read as the reverse complement.
GGGTTCTGTGGATTCTTTCAGTGGGTTATATTGTTATCTTTTCTAGTAGATTTTGGCAGTATTCCCTTATAATTTTCTGCATGATGTTTTCCAGCTTCTTTTGTTGGTCCAGGCTTTACAGTAGTCCACTGATTCATAGAATCTATTTTCTAGGTCATTCATTTTCCCTAAAAGGTACTTCAAATTTTCTTCACTTTCCTCATTAGTTTTATTTTGTTTGATGGAATCTTGAGATTCATTGGTTTCTAATTGTTCACTTCTAATTTTTTGGATTTTATGTTCTTCAATTAGTTCCTGTAGCTCCTTTTCCAGTTGGTTATTTTTACTTTTAAGAGAGTTGAATTCTTTGGTCAACTTCTCAAAATTTTCCAACATGCCTTTCATTTCATTTTTCTTCTTCCTCTCTTCTTTGGTTTTTGAATTCTTTTATAAGCTCTTTGATAAGCTTTTGTATTTGACACCAATTTAGAGCCTGATTTGATACTCCCCCTGATTTTTCATTGACTTATTCTTCAGATATGGCATTACTGTCATCTTTGCTTACAAAGTAGTTTCTTATAGTGAGTGCACTATTAGCTTTTTTGTTCATCTTAATATTTTTACTTCTTCTCCTGGGGTATATGGAGTTTTTTCCCCTCCTTTATGTTCAGGTTCTGATTTAATAATGAATTGTTCCTGTCCCAGTACCTTTTTTTACCCTGGTATTTTCAGGGTCCATACTCTGTTTGGGGTTGGAATCCTCCCTGCTGGCTTATTATTATTATTATTATTATTATTATTATTATTATTATTATGGTGTTGGGACTTGGATTGCACTGGCTAAAAGCTTCCTGCTCTCTTTCCCACTCATCAGTCTCCTGAATTTTATTTCCCCTTTTCTCTGAAATAGACAGACCTTCACTGAAGATCCTCCATGATGTCTACAATTGAAACTTTCTTTCAATCTTCTCTTTTTCTTGGTGGGATCTGAAGTGTGAATATCAGAGTAGAGTTTATCTTTGGTAGGGGAAAGTTCAGGGATCATTGTGCCACCCTCTTAGCTCTGCTCCAAAGTTCTTCTAACTCACTTTTGATTAGAAAGTAAAAAATTAAAACAATTCTGCCATGCAGCTTTATATATCTTAGATTTACTAACAGTACAGAAAAAGGAAATTGCAAATACTGCAGCTCATGTAGGAAATTGATACACTGAACACTTTTGGAGGAATGCAAAATTGATTCAACCAGAGCAATTTAGAAAGATATCCAAAAGGATCTAACATCATACATATTCTTTGATCTAACAATACTACTACTACTACTGCTAGATCGTAACTCAAAATAGATTAAAATAAGAAAAGGACCTATATCTACAAATCTTTTTGTAGCATAGAATTGTACATAGAATTGAAAATTGAGGATATGCCTATGAATTGGGGAGGGTGAACAAATTGTGGCATGTGATTATGGTGGAATATTATTCTTTTATAAGAAATTATGAGCAACATGCTCCCAGAAAAACCTGGGAAGTCTTACATGAGCTGATGCAAAGTGAAATGCACTGAATACAAATTAATAGCAATATTGTCAGTTGATAATCTGTGAATGAAATAGCTATTCTCAGTAATACTATGATCTAAAACCACTCTTTAGGACTTATGAGTAAAAATGCTATTCACACCAGTGAAAAACCTGTTGATGTCTGAATACAGCTTGAAGCATACTTTAAAAAAATATTTTTCTTGAGAGTTTTCTTTTGGACGGGGAGGAGGGGAGGGCTTCTATATTTTCTTTCACAACATGACTATTATGGAAATGATTTAAGACTACATATGTAAAATCTTTATCAATTTGCTTACCTTCTCAATGAGTGTAGTGGTGTGGGAGGAGGAAGACAGAAAATCTGAATCTCAGAATGTAGATATTAATGTTAAAAATGTTTTTTTTCATAAAATGAGAAAAATAAAAGAGCAAATTATTGTTAAAATAAAATAATTAAATGAAGAAATTGGACTACATGAATTGAACACAGTAAATTCATAGCAAAAATGAGTTTTCAGGATACTGCTTGTATAATGAAAAGATTTACTTGTTCAACAATCTCAAAAAATGACTGTTTTCAGATATGTCCAAAATTCGTTTAACACTATGACTCAGCAATGTATTATAGAGATCTGTTTGTAAATAAAACAAGACAAAACATTTTCCCATTATATTAGAAAGTAATTCTAGTTGCAACTATTAGTTCATTTATTTGTAAAGAAGATTTTTATGTATTCATGCTAACTTATTCTTGCATTCTTCTAAATTTTATATAATTTTATATGATTTATGGGTTTCTGCAATTTCTTTACATATCTCTTTTCTACGGATTAGACTTAAGACTGTCATATGTAATAAACATCTGTTTTATTGATTGTGTTGAAGCTTAGAGCTCTTTTTGCTCACATCTGTGGAGCCCTAGATATGGACTATTACCAATCTAAGTAAAGAATTTCCTTTTGTGCACTCAAGGTGGGGGCACTGAGTCAAGGACAATATGATCTTCTGAAGACCTCATCTAGAATTAGATGTCATGTGTGTAAGCCAATGTTTGATGTCAGGGTCCCAGATCATGAATCAGGAAGTATTTAGGTGACTATTTTTCTGTATCTAAGAGAAAATATCTTATAATAAAAAGTCATTGTTATAATTTTTTTTCCGAGTTTCCACAAATGTGACCAAGGGAAGTTCTGGGATTCCATGCAAGAACTTAAAATGAGAGGTGGCAAAGAATTAGAAAATGAAGGGCACATATATATAGGTGACTAGATGCAAAAGTTTTAATATTTCATGATATAATGAAGAATGAAGAAATGATGTCAGAAATAACTGAGAGTACATATATGGGCTGATGCAAAGTGAAGTGCATAGAACCAGCAGAACAATTCATACAATGAGAATTATATTGTGAATTTAAAAACTTATAAAAACTTAGGAAATCTGATGAACATAATGACCATGAACAAATCTAAAGGAGATATGAAAAATAGACTCAGAGTTTAAAATTAAATATACTTGCTCATGATATTTTTCATTTTGGTGGCAGATAGGGTAGCACATTGGACTCTGGTCCTGGAGTCAGGAAGAACAAAGGTCAAATCTGACCTCATACACTTAATACGTACACAGCTGTGTGACCTTGTTAAAGTCACTTAATCCCATTGCTTTTCAAAAAACCAAAATTATTTTTCATTTTAAACATGACTAATACATAAGTTTATTTTATTCAATTCAACATAGTTTTAATAAAAATAAATTTTTCTATCATTATTACTCAGTTTTCACAAGATGCAAACTACTTTAAATAAATATGGCAATCTTGTGCTATTTTAAGATAAAAATTGGTTGGCAAGCATTTACATATTTCATTAGTCATTTTTTTAAAAGTCATTACATTTATTTAATAAAAACTACCCCAAGACAGTAAACTTCCTCATGTCAAATGTTGGACATCTAAATGGGAAAGTTAAATCTTTGAAATTATAATCTGATATCTTTTAATAAATTACTTAATTGAGCTAAATAAATTGATCCATTTTCCTTGCCTCATGCAGTTGGGACCTCTGTTAGAAAATGAAATGCTTTTTTACTTTCATCTCAGGAATAGGAAATACTCACTTTTAGGTTCAGTTCATCTAATCTGCTGCAAGTTTTCTAAAATATGTTTCTTCTTAGGTTCCCCCCTATCAGGAAAGGCAAGATATAAATTAGGGAAGATTAAAAATGTTACTGTTCTAAAAGTAAGGAATAATTACAAAGTTATATTTTGGGATTTGTTGAATAATTTTCTTTTAGTTCAATCTACGTTTACCTCAACTTTTTGAGTTATATGCATGTAGGTACACACAGAATACTTTTTGCTTTTCTTTAACCTGAAACAGAACATGAATGCTAAATTCCCATATCATAAATAATAGAATTAATATATATATATATTCCATTTTAACAATTATTAAAATTAAATAACCTTTTCTGAGCATGAGTGTATATGTGTGTGTGCATTAACATATATTAACATATAACAATCTTCCAAAATATCAAGTCTATTTAGCTAGTATTTTCTAGAGAAGTTGTAATTACAGCTTCCTAGAATGTATCCATATAAGGAAATATAACATTAATGAAATATAGCACCAATAAAATTCTAGTGGTAGAATTTAACTTATAATTTTAGATAGAAAAATAAACTTTATATGCTTTTAAATGTAACTTTTAATGATTTTTGGTTGAATTTAATTATGTTTCCCTAAAATGTGACACAATTCTATACTCAAGCCTGTAGTAAGTCATAAAGGGACAAATTACTTTAGCCATTATTAATTAAGAACTCATTTTATCCAAAGAGAGCAATCTCTAGAGATGGGGTTAAAATGTTGGATATGAAGTTAGAAAAATTTGAGGTCAAATAAAGGCTAAAGTATTTATTAGCCATAAGAACATAGAGAAGGCACTGAATCTCTCTTTGCTTTATATTCCTCAATAATATTAACGCTTGTCAGAGTTCTTGGAATATCATTACAGTCATCCTGTATACCTTAGAGGCATCTTTCTTCTTTCTTTCTTCCTTTCGATCATTTCTTCATATACTTCACTCCTTTCTTCCTTCTTTCATATCACTATAGGTAAATTTATTTTTTCTAACTCAAAACAATCTGTTCATACCTTCTAATATTAATCAATTTAAGGAATGATTCTTGCTTCTATAAATTTTCCTCAGATCTCTTCCCCCCACTCCCAATTCCCCATCCTCCACTGAATTAGTTATTTAATATCTGTTTTTATCAGATAAATTATACCATTCTGGTTCACTTTTGCTTTTTCTTTCTGGGAATTTCTTTTTTCACCCCTTATTTAATTAATTTTTTGAACTATCTTCCTTTATATTCAATACACATTCACACTATCTGTTTATATTTTCTCCTTTGAACTACTCTAATAGTGATAAAATCCTTAGTCAAGAGTTATGTTCAGTTTTGTTGTGCAGGTGATTCTTTCTTGTAATCCTAGTTTGAGAATTCGAGTTTGCATCATAGAATCCTGCTGTATTTCTTCCCATAGTCATTTCATTCCACATTATTTTCCTCCTGGTTTTTCATAATAATCTTTCTCTTTTTCTCCCATTCATTCTCAAAAGTGTTTTTGCTTCTTCTGCCAATCTAGCCACATTTTTTCATTGCTCCTTGCTCTCTGCTTTTATACTTTCTATAGACTAAAATAGATTTTCAAGCCCAATTCAGTGTACATAATATTCTGTCTTCAATCCAATTCAAATTAGAATAAGAACCAAGTACTCCCCACCCCAAATTTCCAATCCTCCACTGAATTAACTCTTTTATATTTGTTTTTAATCAGATAATTTATACCATTTTGCTTCTCTTTTCTTTTTATTTCTGGGAATTCCTCTTTTTTCATCCCTTAATCAATTAATTAATTTTTTAGCTATCTTACTTTATATTCAGTGCACACTCACACTGTCTGTTTAGGTGTTCTCCTTCAAACTGCTCTAATGGTGATAAAGTTCTTAGTCAATATAACTTCCCCATGTAGGAAAGTTAAACAGATTAACTTTTTTTGAAATCTTGGAATTTCTCTTTTCCATTTACATCAAAGTCATTTTCCATTCAGTTCTGATCTTTTCATCTGGAATGATTAAAATTTCTCTATTTCACTGAATAGCCATTTCTCCCCAGAAGGATTACTTTCAGTTTTGCTGGATAGGCAATCCATTCTTGTAATCCTAGCTCTTTTGTCTTCTGATCTATCATGTCCCCAGCCCTCAGATTCTTTAAAGAAGAAAGTGCTAGATCTAGTGTGATACTGGTTGTGTCTCCATAATATTTGGATTTTTTTCTTTCTGATTATGTGCAATATTTTCTGCCTGTCCTGGGAGGCCTGGAATTTGACTACATTATTCATTTGATTTTTTTTTTTATTTTGGTATTTCCTTCATGGAATGATCAGTGAATTCTTTTAATTTCTATTTTACACTCTGTTTCTAGAATATCTGGGCAGTTTTCTTCATAATCTTTTTTCTTTTGTTTCCTTTTAAACTTAAATACAAAATTAGAAAAAACTTGTCAAATATGCAGCAAAACATGAGAGGATTCATAATATAGAACAATAAAATTCCATTTCAATAAAATCTGTATCATATATACTAATTATGATACATTGGGTTCAAAGATAATTTCTTGAAATATAATTTATGTTTTTTTTATTTTCCCTAGCTATTAGGAAGTCCAATGATACTTAAATTATAGCTTCTGCATGTAATTTTCATATAAGTTATTTTTAACTACATATTGCACATTGTATACTTTTTTTCATTCTTTTGAGGTTTTGATTTTTCCTGATGTCAATAGTCATAACTTGGTCCATTCCAATTTTTTCAGAAATTATTAATCAGTCAGTTTTGGTACAATGTTTTTCCATTTGTCAATTTTACTTTTTAATTATGCCTTCTTAATACCTTTATGTTGCTTTTTATACTATTGAACTATTTTGTTTTCATTCTTTAGCTTCTTCATTATATTTAGTGTTTACAAAGTTGTTGAATCCTTTTTTCCCTTGATTTGCTTGTATGACTCTCATCTCTCTTCTTAATTTCTCCTCTTTCTCTATTACATAATACTTTTACAATTATTTTCTGAACTTTTTTCTATGACAAGAATCTTATTCATAATTCATTTCAAACATTTAATGCAGCAGTTTTGACATTGTTGTCTTATTCTGAGTTTGTGTTTTCATCTTCTCTCTTAGCCAGGTAACTTTTTATGGACATAATTTTCTTTATTTTTTTCTTATTTCTTATTTCTTCAACCTATATCTTAACTTTTAATGTAATGCTAAAGTGGAACTTTGTTCTTGGTGGAAAGTGCAGTCCCAATCTTAAATTATTTTGTGCATTGTAATATTTTCAGAGATAAGTCTGGTACCTGTAAGCTTAAGTATCTTCAGAGATGGTAAGATCTAGGGAGAGATGCATTTTCTGCCCTGCTTTCCTATTCTTGGAACTGTGACTCCTTTAATTTTTTCTACCCTGGAATTGTGAACAGTATCTCACCTCCCCTGTGGTTACAAACTGCATCATGTTAGTGCTCTCCTTGTCTTAGGACTGAGAATTAGAAGTGTGAATCACGTTTAAGTAGTGACAATGCAATGGAGTTCTGAATCTGGTATCAACAAACCTCCACTGCTACCAGAAATTTGATTGTTTCCAAGACCTGCTGCTGATTTGCTGTGGTGCTCCATATGGTGAATTGTACTTAATACACACACTGATGCAACTGACATTTCCCCTCTTAGTTTTTAAGTTATCTTAGGCTAGAAAATTATTTCATCCTATCTATTTGTGGGTTAAAGCAATCCAGAAGTAGTTTTGTGTCATGATTTAAAGTTGTTTTGCTGGGTTTGGGGAAGAGCAAAGGTATGACCCTATCTTTTCTCTGATCTTGACTTGATTTCCCTATTTCATTTTTTTTGCAAGGCAATGGGGTTAAGTGTCTTACCGAAGGTCACACAGCTAGGTAATTATTAAGTGTCTGAGGTTGGATTTGAAACTAGGTCCTCCTGATGCAAGGGCTGGTGTTCTATCCACTGTGCCACCTAGCCACCCCCCTCCCGTTGACTTTAAAAAAAAATACTTCAATTAATTTTGTAAGATTATGTCAGTGAGCCCTGCTTCCTAGCATCCACTATTAAAAGTTCCAAATTGTTGATTTTTAAAAAGTCTCAGTAAGTCACATCTCAAATCCCTTCTCAAGATGGTATTTTAACTTAACATTTAAATACTCAACTCTATATTAAAAACACTAAATGACATTTGTACCCCAGTGACTTTTCCCCTTCATCATTTTTAATAATGTATATTGATAAGCTATCCCTTTTTCTCCTTCATTGATAACTCATTTTGAGATTTGAAATTAATTATTTCAAACATTGTCAGAGTGATTCAGGGGAAAAAAAAAACAGAAATTAAAGAAGGCCAGTCACCAAGATCGCCTCGCCTTTATAAGAATGGAGGAAAGCCCATGTATTTTCCCCAATGGGAGCATGAATTGTAAATTTTCTTTTAATTAAGAGGTGTTACTCCATGCCTGAAGCAAAAAATAATGATTTATATGAAAGAAAATAATTATTTCTTTATTTCCACACTCTTATTATCATTTAAAACAAAACAAAGCAAAGCAAATCATTGACATCAGTATTAGCTAAGAAAATTTAAAAAGAATGTATCCTAATTGACTAAGATACTCATGTTCTAGCAATTCTTTTCTTAATTTTCATTTGAAATATACACTCAGTTACAATTATGAAATATATATATATATATATTTATATATATATATATTTTATCTGTGGTTGACCTTTGTACTTAATTTGTTCTTTCTAGAACATATATATATATATATATATATATGTATGTATAATTATACCAGATGATAACGTATACAGAGAAGAATAAAACAGACTCCCAATCCTGAATAATTTTATAAACTGGTAAAGAAAAAAGAATCCTTTCATGAATATATATATATATATATATATATTTTAAAAATAAAGAATATAGATAAAATAGGATCAATATAGATAAAGAATATAGAATATAGCTAAAGGATTTAAAATTGTGCATAGTATAGAGTTTTACATTAGATATGAGAGATATTGCTATTTTCATTTTAAAGATTGGACAGCAGAATTTTAGAAGGACTAAGTACTAGCCGTAATCACATGATCAGTATATGTAAGTGACAAATTGTAATCTAATATCTTTGTGACTAAAATTACAATACTCTGTATTCAACTGCTTGTAGTGAAAGTTAAACTTCTAAGCATAAAAATCTTCCCAGGATATGCAATTGAATAATAAAGTAGAAATATCTAAAATCCAATATTGTTCAGTTATAATACACTGTAATTTATGTAATTTTCTTTTTTTTTGCAAGACAAACGGGGTTCAGTGGCTTGCCCAAGGCCAGACAGCTAGGTAATTATTAAGTGTCTGAGACCAGATTTGAACCCAGGTACTCCTGACTCCAGGGCTGGTGCTTTATACACTATGCCACCTAGCCACCCCTGTAATTTTCTTTAAAACATGCAATTTATATACTAGACTGATGTTTAATTTATGGACAAATGATTGGGTGAAAATTTCCAAAATTAATATATTATTTGGTAATTTAATGAAGCAACTTGAAAATGCATTTAATAGAGTATTGCCGTTCAGTATTACGTCATGAGATTAAACATGCCTCAGACACTTACTAGCTATGTGATTCTGGAAAAATCATTTAACTGCTTTTTTACTTTGATTTTCTTATCTCTAAAATAGATCAAATAATATTTATTTTCCAGAATTGTTATGAGAAATAAATAACACATATAAAATATTTAGCACAGTTTGTTGCCTATGCATTGTTTAAAACTATTATTATTATTATTATTATTATTATTATTGTTATGAGATCTATTGAGATATGAGCAATGTTCTAAACAAATATGAGGTATCATTAACTACTAATATTAATGTTAATTTTATTAAAATAAAATTCAATGAAATATGCAAAATTCATTTAATTAACATTTTATTAGAACATTTAATATATCTATGAATATTATCAGCCATAATTTGCTGACTCTTCATAACCCTTTTGAGGATTTCTTGGCAGAGTAATTTGCCTTTGCTTCTCCAGCTCATTTTTACAGACTAGCAAACTTAGACAAAAAAAGAATTAAGTGACAACATAGATCTTGACTGATGCCAGATTTGAACACAGGAAGAATAATCTTTCTGAATTAAGGCTCAGGACTGTATCTTCTGTTCCAGTTAACTGTAACAACATCAAAAGCAGAAGCAACAACAACAGACAACAATTGAGTGGCATATTGGGTAGAGTGTCCAGACTAAGAATCATAAATACCTAGATTCATGTACCACTTCTAACACCAAATCACTTAAACTCTTTTTACTACAGGTAATTCCCTAAGATTATGTTACCACAGATTTACATTGGTAGATGCAATTTCTTCAGTACAGATCTCTAAATACCTTGAACAAAGATCACTTCCAAAACCCAAAATGTTCACTATAAAAGATTTTTAATTTGGCTTAAGTTTGAAACATGTGCTAAATTGTATTCATAAGTCTTAAGTAAGAGATCAAATACAGTGATGATAGGAATTAACTGTGATTTTTAAAATAATCTATTATCAGATGTTTGATAAATGTCACTAAATTTCTATAATATTCTTTCTTAAGAGGTATTACAGGTTACATTATTAAATATGTGTTTGCTTGCATCCGCAATTCATACATTCTAAAGAGACTATTATTGTATTCAACCTTATTTCTAAAATAGTTTTGTCTCTGTGTATCTGCTTAAACATAAATACATTTTGGGGAGGTGGCTATATCAGACTTTTCAGGCCTGTAAAATTATTTCCAAGGCCATTTTCTTTTCATGGCATTATTGAGGAATAGTACAATTTATTGAATGGCAATAGATGTCCTCTTACAATGGAAGATATCATTACATTTCAGTTGAAAAAAACTTAATAACTAAATCAAATAATATTTACTGAGAAAATCTCTAAAAGTATTTGCTACTTCCTGATTATAACTTAGATATCCTTTGTTTCAGGTCACTAGAGTCCAGTCAGGTAATTTCCATACATTTTAAATTAAATAGGTAGAGAAAGAATAAAGTAGTGAAAATAAGAGTGATTTTTTTTTGGTATTAAATTAGTAAATGTGTCATTTTATCATAAAATAAAATGCTATTGTTGTAATTTAATCATATAGCTAGATGACATAAAAAGTAGAGTGTTGGAAATGGAGTCTTAAAGTCTGGCATGAAATCATGTCTAAGATACTTTAGTGAGATGTGATCCAGGGCAAGTCATTTAATTAATTTCAGTTTCAGTTTTCTCATCTGTAAAATTTAAACAATAATAACAACTACTTCATAGGGTTGCTCTGGGAAGCAAATGAGATATTATAAGATACTGTTATTGTTCATTCCCCTCCTTCCCTTATATTTATGTGACATTTTGGATGCAATGTTGTACCTGGAATCAGGGAGATTTATTTTCTTGAGTTACGATCTGTTTCAGACACTTAAAAACTGTGTGACACTAAGTAAGTCACTTAGCTCTGTTTACCTCAGTTTCATTATCTATTAAATAAGCTAGAAAAAGAAATGGCAAAATCATACCAAGATCCCCAAATGGGATGACAAAATCAGGCACAACCAAAAACTACTGAAAAATAACTCTTCTCAGAAGCACTAAATTTGTCTTTCTGTTTCTTAACATATCTTAGTTTAAGAAAAGTCTTTGGGGGTGGCTAGGTGGTGCAGTGGATAGAGTACTGGCCCTGCAGTCAGGAGTACCTGAGTTCAAATCCAGCCTCAGACACGTAATAATTACCTAGCTGTGTGGCCCTGGGCAAGCCACTTAACCCCATTGCCTTGCAAAAAAAAACTAAAAAGAAAAAGTCTTTTGAAAAATGTAGTTTCTAACTCTTATATTGCCTTATCTCACAGGGTTTTTCTCAATATTCAATGAAAAGTTTGAAAGAAAGAATTTTATAAGTGTAGCATCCTTCTAATTGAATTAAATTAATGATTTAATAAGTATTTACAATATGCAAGGTGATATGTTATATACAGGATTGCTAAATTTTCTCAATGTTTTTGTTGAACAACATATGTTTTAGTGGAAACCTATGATTTTATTAATGTAGGAATTTTCCTAAGCTATTAAGTTCTCTTTATCTTATAAAGCAGAACATTCCATGAAACAGTGCAAAATTAAATGATTTGCCAATGGTCACACAGCACGATAATACTTCATCTCATCTTCTTTTTGAAAAAGACACTATGCTAAATACTCTTTTATTTCATGGGCCTCTGAGGTATATCTGCATATATGAATGAATGCATGCATGTATGCATGTATGGATGTATGTACCTATCTCTATATCTATCTATCATCTATCTATCTATCTATCTATCTATCTATCTATCTATCTATCTATGTATCTAAGTCTGTCTATTTTTCTGGCTATTTCAAATCATTTCAAATGAATCTCCTATATCTCCCTTTAGAAATAAAATCTGAATTGAAAAACTATCCTGATATTTTTTAAAAAAATGGGGGTTTCATTGAACTTTCCATGATTTTCCTTGTCCTTATTCTCATCAACTATCCTGTCATTTCCAGAAGATTGTGTTCTCTAAAATTCTCATCCTCTCACTTATCTTCTATCTCTCCCTTTCAATTTGCTTTTCCCCTAATTTACATAAATCCAAACTTAAAAACTTGTACTTGATCCATCCATTATCCCTAATTTTATCCCATATCTCTCCTTCCTTTCACGACTAAACATGTGAGATAGAAGTGCTCCAAATACTTTCCTCTATTTTTCTGCTTAATTCTCTATAGTCTGACTCCCAGTGCCATATTTCAAATGAAATTTCATTTTTTTGGAGACTCAATTTCAGTTCTACTATTGCTAGAAGATCTTTCCATTTTCTTCACTCTACTAGGATATGCTTCTCTCTTGACATCATTTTCTACCTATTCCCAATATTTTTTCATTATATCTCATCAATAGACAAATCATTATTTCTATTCAAGTATTAAGGGATTGTGGAATACAGTAACATACTAAGATTTATTAAAAAGGCAGTTGGACAGGGTAGATTGATTTTTAATGGAAAGAAAAGAGAGAATGTTAGTTATAATATGGAAGTAAAAATGAACATTATTTAAGAAAATGATTATATGTAGAAAATGAGTAAGAGACAAAAATCTAGGAGAATCATGAAATTTCAAGCCAAGACAATACATCTATAAACACAAAGGGAAAAATGATAGACAAAATGAGGGAAGAGTTAAGAGTTGGAATTGCTTAAGTATGACCAAGTATAAAACAAAGAAAAAGAAAAACCATTAGTAAGTTAGGGGAAAGAAATTTCAATAGGTCAAAATTAGAAAAACCAATGGGTCAAGAGAAATTGGAGGCAAGATATATAGACAGCTATTTATAGTAGTTTAAAGTGAAATAAGATTGACATATAGTCAGAGGTTAAATATTTAGATATTTAGGAAATATGGTTGATCTATTTGTTTTCTTTTTCATCTAAAATTAGAGGAGAGAACAAGATGAGATGAGTGAAGCCTGGTGGAGTGAAAATATGCTGTAGATTACTTATGCGCATAGTCTGATTCTACCACATAAAAATTTCCTTCTCTGCATATCACTTTATGTTTCTGAAACATACAAAGTGATAGAGGAATAGAAGTAGGAAGAAGGGGGAGTTTATAATGAATAATGTAAGTTATGTCAACAATAATGGATACAATATTAATTTCTGAAAGTGAGATTCTGAAATTGGATCCTTAAAAAAGGAAAACAGTTTGGAAGAATGCCTTGAAGATAAGATAGGGAGTTCATATGATTCAAATTAAAGTATTTGTAAAACAACAGTGGGCGATCAGTTTAGTTTATGTAGCATATTATTTATCATGTGTCAAATCAGCATAATTTCTTGATTACTTTCAGCACTGTTTAGTCATTAAATAGATAAAAGTGTAAAAAACACTATAAAATAATACAAAAATAATTTTTGTTTTTCAACAGTATTTTAAAATTATTCATTACATTCTGCATTCAGTGCAAAGTGCTGGTAATAATGCCACTTGGAAGAACAGAAAACTTTCAGGTACCCAGAAGTATCTGAAAATAATTGCATAAAACACTAGAAGCTTGAGACACTGCACCTCCCACCCTTTTACCTTTTGACAGTCTTGTTTTTTTAGATGTTTTCTTTTTTTTTTTTAGTATTTTTTTTTTAGTTTTTGCAAGGCAATGGGGTTAAGTGGCTTGCCCAAGGCCACACAGCTAGGCAGTTATTAAGTGCCTGACACCAGATTTGAGCACAGGTACTCCTGACTCCAAGGCCAGTGCTCTATCCACTGTGCCACCTAGCCGCCCCTTAGATGTTATTTTCTTCACAAATTTTGTCTCCTTTACCAAATTATTGACTCCTTTTCTCCCCCTGATTTTTTTGCATCACTCTCATTTTTCCATTCATTTTTCCCTCTACCTAATATTATAGTTTTCAAAAGCTACTCTGCTCTCTGTTGATATTTTATGGAAGAGTTTATCCCATACACATTAAAATAATATATTATTACTAACACTGTATTTTCCTCTAACATTTCACCTTATCCATCCTCACCAGTCTTTTGGTTTTGACTCCTCAATTTGTGCTCCCTTCCATCAGCCCCTTCCATTTTTATTTCCCATTTTCCCATTTCCCTCTTTTATTCCTCCCTTTTATCAGTATCTCCTTCCCCTTTTTTTCCACCTCTCTTCCTATTTACTTCTAGGGTAAAATTAATTTCTAACTCCAGGTGAGAATATATGCTGTTTCTTCTTTCAGATAAGTCTTTTGAAAGTGAAATTTAGTGTTCATATCATATCATTTTCACTAATATAATGTCCTTTGTTCCTCTTAATGTGTTTTTATCTCCTCATGCCTCTGCCTTTCTCCAGTTTAGACTTTAATTGTTTTATGTCTTAATTATTTTATACTTGCCTTGCACCCACAAATTCTAAGAATATTCCTAAGCACAATTCTGAAGGGTTATAAACATCTTCTCATTATAATTACTTTATACCCACACCCTCTGTCCAATTACTCTTCCCCCAACTACCTCATTAGAAATATAATTCTCAGAGACAGAGGTCATTTTGCAGATAAAATCCAGGAACTTCCCTAAGATCTTCCAGAATTCCTTTAGAAACAATGTTAATTAAACTTTTAAATGGATTCTGAAGTGTTTTTTTTTTTTCTTTTTTTTATCTGTCCAAGCAATTTAATTTAATTTTAATTGTTCCTATATGAATTTTTTTAAATTAAAGGTTTCATTTATGTTGAATTTAAAATCTTTCCCCTAAACTTACTTCCCTCCCCTACCCCCCCCCCCCGAAGGCAATTTGTCAGTTTTTACATTGTTTCCATGGTATACATTGATCCAAATTGAGTGTGATGAGAGAGAAATCATATCCTTAAGGAAGAAACATAAAGTATAAGAGATAGCAAGATCAGACAATAAGATACCAGTTTTTTTTTTCTAAATTTAAGGTAATAGTATTTGGTCTTTGTTTAAACTCCATAGTTGTTTCTCTGGATAGAGATGGTATTCTCCATTGCAGAGAGCCCCAAATTGTCCCCGATTGTTGTACTGATGGAATGAGCATGTCCATCAAGGTTGATCATTGCCCTGTTGTTGATATTAGGATGTACAGTGTTTTTCTGGTCCTGCTCATCTCATGCAGTTTTTTTTCCTAAAAAACACAGTGGAGCCTTTATTGACTTAAAATATATGGAAAGAACTTTAGAAAAGTTGTATCTCATTGGACTGGAAGGGCTCGGGACCCTGAGGAGGCAGCAGAGCCCAGGGTAGGGAATAGAGACCAGTTGCACTGGACAATGGAGACCAGCTGGAGACTCTCAGTTAAACCAGAGATCTGTAACTGAGGCCTCTAAGTCCCTGCCCTGAAAATCCAATGGGTGCCATAGTCTAGCTTAGCTTAAGAAGATACCAAGAAAGATGTGGATGGTAGATTTTAAGTCCCAGAACCTCTATGTGTGTGACAACTGGAATGGATGGACCCAGGCCAATGAACAAGCCAATAGAGCTCCTAATCTGAAAGGTCTATGAGCAGGTACCTTTCTCAACATATAAAGCTTGGGGAAGTATTTCTTTTGCCTAGGAATAGAGCACAAAATGAGTAAGAAAAGTTTGAAAAAGATTTCAAAATAGAAAACCATTGTGGACATAAGAAAGATCACAACAGCATCTCAGAAGACAGCAGAAAAAGTACTTATATGGGAAGCACTAAAGGTGGGTGTGAATTGGTCTCTGGACTAAAATGATCTCTTGACATTATTCAAAAATGATTTTAAAATCAAATAGAAAAATTGGAAAAAGAAATATTCTATAAAAATAAAACATGAAAACTGAGTGAAGCAAAGAACTCACTAATAATAGCAACTGGGAGGAGAAAAAGGAAGAAATTGAGGAAAAGAAAGGGCATATTGAGAAAGGCAGCAGTCAGAATTAAAACACTTGTTTTTGGAGGATAACATGAAAGGAAAGAGAAAGCTAACAATGGGGGAAGATAAAATGTAAAGAAATACAGGTTTAATAATCAAAACTGTGATATGAATGAGATGAATTCTCCCCTAAAATGAAAGTTGTTATCAGAATGCATTACAAACCCATTTAAAACAGAGAGAGGCATACAGTGTAAAGGTAAAAATACTAGAAGAGAATATACTTTGATTTAACTCAAGTAAAAAGAAAAACAAAAAAGGGCAATATTTCTGATCTCATACGAAACAAATGTTACAATAGATTTAATAAAAAATGATAAGTATAGAAACTATACCTTCCGACAAGGTACCATAAATATTGAAGTAATATCAATATTAAACATTATGCACCAAATCATATTGCATCCAAATTCTTAGAGGAGAAGTTAGATGTGTCAGGGCAACACATAGACACCAAAACTATATTATGGGGGGGCCCCAACTTCCTTTACACATAAGCATATAAATAGATAAAATAAACAAACAAAATAAACAAAAAGAAAGTTAAGAACACGAACAGAATTTTAGAAAGTTAGTTATGATATATTTACAGAGAAGACTGAATTGGAATAGAAAAGGATATAACCTTTTAACATGAAAATTGTCCCCTAAATAAAAAGTAACCATATATTAGGAAATAAAATCCTCACAATTAAATTCATAAACTTAGAAATATTACATGTATTATTTTTACAATGTGATGTAATAAAAATTACCTGTAATACACAGTCATAGAAAGATAAAGTAAAATTGAATTGGAAGCTAAATAAATTAATTTTATGAATGGGTGGATTAAACAATAAATAATATAAATAATAATTTTATCATAGAAAATAATGAGAAATTATACCAATATTTTTATTTCAGTCAAAGTAGTAATTAGGGGAAATTTTATATCTTTAAATATTTTCTGAATAAAATATCAATAAATGGAGCTCAATGAATTGGAAATACAATTAAATTAGTAAGAAAAAAATTAAAAATCCCAAATTCATTGTCAAATTAGAAATATTGAAAACCAAATAAGAAACTATTAAAATTGGAAGCAAGGAAATAATTGAAATAATATATAAAACTAAAAGTTGGTTTTATAATAAAACACATTGGCATAGACAAATCTTTAGGTTATATGATTTTAAAAAAGAAAGGTAAAAATCCAATTGTTTGTATCAAAAATGAAAAGATGAACTCACTATCACTGAGGAGATTATAGTAATAATTTGGAGGTACTTTACCCAATTCAATGCCAATAACTCTGACACCATGGATGAATAGTCCCCAAAATAACTATGTTCAGATAATCAGATGATAATCACATAATCAGAAGAGAATATGAAACACTTAAATAACACCATTTCAGAAAATCAAATTTAATTTCATTAATATCATAGTGAGTTCATTATAAAAGAACTCACTAAAAAAACTCCAAAATCAGATGAATTTACAATTGAATTACACCAAACATTTATCAGTGAATTCAAGTCCTTTATATATATTAAGAGAGAGAGAGAGAGAGAGAGAGAGAGAGAGAGAGAGAATATACAACTAGTGAATTTATAAGTTTGAAGAAAGAAAGGAGATCATTCTTGATATCTGAAACAAAAGGTTGAGAAACATGTGCATTTGAGATGCAGTATTTTGTTCATGTAAGACAGAAGATGTTTCTGAATTGTAAAGGAAATAGAAGGATTCGAATGGACTGGACATTAATTTTAAATGTCAAAGAAAGGTTGCAAAATTCAATCCTCAAGTCAATAGGGAGTTAAAGATCATTAAGACAGTGAATAATCATCATATATGTACTTTTGGAAAAATCAAATAGTGGAGACTGTATCACAATGGATTGTTACTTGACACAGCTAAACAGCCAGAAATCTCTCAAGATATGTGATGACAAGCATTGACCTTAGGATTCTGACTGTGATAGTGAAAAAAATGGTATAAAAGAAATATTAAAAGGTTATAAATGACAGCAATTAGCAACAGATTCTATATGAGCCTTGTGTCCAAGAGAGGAGTCAAAGAAGATACCAAGTTTTTGAGCCTTGATCATGAAAGGATTGGTAAATGGAACATACTGAAATTTTGAAGAATGAAAGGATTGCAGGCAGCTAGATGGCATAGTGGATAAAGTACCTGCCCTGGAGTCAGGCGTTCCTGGGTTAAAATCCAGTCTCAGACACTTAATATTTACCTAGCTCCTAGCTGTGTGGCCTTGGGCAAGCCACTTAACCCCGTTTGCCTTGCACAAACCTAAAAATAAATGAAAGGATTGGTATGAAATAAAATAAGTCATGTTCTGCACATAGTGAACTTGATCTGCTCATGGTACAACCAGTCCTAGATTTCCATTATGTTGTAATTCAGATAAAAATTTAAAGACAATTAATATTGTCTGAAAAAATAATTTAAGCTATGGTAACTGAATAGATAACTAATGAGATGTTATAGATGAGGATTCAGTAAAGGATTTTGAGAAAAAAAAAATACCTCTAGCAATAAACAAATAGAATAGGTCACAAAAACCATATGAGAAGAGAATATATAGAAGAGATGGGTGATAGGTAGAAAGATTGATGAGTAATCAAGAAAAACTAAAAATGAGAAAAGTCTATTAGAATTGAGAGTTAAAATGCAAAGGTAAATTTAAAGAATAGCTTCACTTGTGTGATGAATCAGAAATTAGATTAAAATGGGCAAGAATGGAATGAAAGGAGAAGTAGATATGGTGAGAATGGATTTTTTAATTCTTTTCTAATTTAGCATTTTATTTTTCCCAAGTTACTTGAAAAAAAAATTTCAAAATTGTTTTTAAAACTTTGAGTTCCACCTTCTCTGCTCCCTTCTCTTCCCCTTTCATCTCCTCATTGAGAAAAATGGTAATTCAATATAGGTTATACATGAGTAGTCAAGCAAAACATTTCCATAATAGTCATTTTGTAAAAGAAAAGAGGAAGAAAAATAAAATGTTAAGGAAAAATAAGGGGGGCAGCTAGGTGACCCAGTTAATAGAGCACCGGCCCTGGAGGCAGGAGTTCCTGAGGTCAAATACAGCCTCAGACACTTACTAATAACCTAGCTGTGTGACTTGGGCAAGTCACTTAACCCCATTGCCTATCCCCCCAAAAAAACTAAAACTAAAACTAAAAATAAGGAAGTAATAACTGTTTCCATCTATTTGCAGATAGCTTCAGATCTTTCTCTGTGGATAGATAGTATTTTTTTTTATCGTAAGTCTTCCAGGGTGTTCTTGGATCATTGCATTGCTGAGAATGACAGTCATTCACAGTTATCATCCCACAATATTGCTGCTATTTTCAATGAAGTACATTTCACTTTGCATGAGTTCATATAATTCTTTCTAGCTTGCTCTGATAGCATCTTGCTTATCATTTCCCATACCAGAATTGTTTTCCTCTACACTCATCTATGACAGTTTGTTCATTCATTCTCCAAATGATGGATAGTCTCTAAAATCCCAATTCCTTTTCAGCAGTAAAGAGCTGCTATAAATAGTTTTGTATTATAAGTCTTACTTTCTATTTGTTTTTCCTCTTTTGGGGGATATTGTGCAAGTAGTAATATTGCTAGGTCAAAGAGTATGTGTGATTTAACAGTCCTTTGAACATAGTTCAAATTGTTCTAAAGAATGCTTAACCAGTTAACAGTCCCACAACATCCCTTCCAACATTTGTCATTTTTTCCTTTACTGTCCTACTAGTCTATCAAACAGGCATGAAGTACTAATATCTAAGATGTTTTAATTTTCATTTCTCTGAACAATTATGTCAGAAGATTTTTTTATATTGTTATAGCCTTCATTATTCCAAAACCTTCATATATTTTGATCATTTATAATGTAGAGAATGGCTCTTATTTTTTATAAATTTAATTCAAATCTCTTTTTGTTTGAGAAATGAAGCCTGTATCACAGAAAACTGCTTCAATGTTTTTCCCCTCAAGGAAACTGATGCTTACTCTATTTCTCTCCCTCCTATTACTTTCCTTATATATTCTTTTTTTTCTCTTTCTCAACTTGTCCTTCCTAAATAATATTTTACTTTTGATCATATCTTCCTCATCTGCCATCTACCTTATCACCCCCATTTTCTCTTATTTTCTTCCTTTCCTGCTGTTTTTTTCAGATAATATAGATTTCTATCACAACTGAGTGTTTATGCCCTCTTTGAGTCAAATCTGATAAAAGCAAGGTTCTCTCACTCTGTCCCATTTCCTTTTTCTACCTCTCCACTGCAAAAGTTTATTATTCTCTCTTTTATACCAGATCATTTTCTCCATTCTACATTTTCTTTATTCCAATATACTACTCTCTTTCCCCTTATTTTTATTTTTAGATACCAACTCTTCACATTTAACTTACCACTATGCTCTCTGTTTATATATAATCCTATTAACTTCTCTCAGAATGATAAAAGTTCTTATTAGTTTCAAGTGTCACCTACTCATGTAAGAATGAAAATAATTTAACCCAATTTAATCCTTTTCCTATTGATTGTTTTAATGTTTTTCTTGAGTCTTATCTATGACAGTCAAAATTTTTGTCTGGCTCTGGTCTTTTCATTGGGAAAGTATGAAATTTTCCTATTTCATTGAATGTTTATCTTTTCCCCTGAAAGTATATGTTCAAATTTTCTAGATAATTGGTTATTGGTTTTAATTCAAAGTTTTCAGCCTTTTAGAATATCATATTCCTAGCCCTATTATCCTTCAGCGTAGACACTACTAAATCCAGTACTTTCCTCACAGTGACTCCACAATACTTGAATTGTTTTCTTAGGCTTGGGAGCTCTAGAATTTCATTATAATTCCCTGAGAGTTTTTATTTTGAGATGTCTTCAGGAGGAAATTGGTGGATTCATTCAACTTCTTATTTACCCTCTGGTTCTATAATATCAGGACAGTTTTCCTTGACATTTCTTGAAAACTGACATCCAAGGTCTTTTTCCCCCCCATGGTTTTCAGTTAGCATAAAACTTTAAATTAATTCTGCTAGATCCATTTTCCAGATCAGTTGTTTTTCTAGTGAGATATAACACATTATATTCTATTTTTTCATTATTTAAGTCTTGTTTCATTATTGCTTAATTTCTCAAAAACTCATTGCTCAATTCTAGTTTTAAGGAATTATTTTCTTCAGTGAAATTTATTACTTCCTTTTTAATATGGTCACTTCTGCTTTTATAAGATATTCTTCTCTTCATTGGCTCTTTACCATTTAATCTAGGTTGCTTTTTCAAGTGCTATTTTGTTTGGTATTTTTATGTCTCCTTTACTAATATGCTGATTTGTGTTACATGATTTTCTTGCATCATTCATGTCTTTTCCAGATTTTTTCTCTACATTTTTTATTTCATTTTCAAAATCTTTTTTGATGAGTGGAACCAAGATGGCAGCAGGAGAATAGCCTTTCCTAGGAGTTCTATTCAAAATATTTTATAACCATAACATCATAAATCTAACTAAATTTCCAAGAGACAGAACCCACAGGAAGATATAGTGAGGGAATTCTCCAGCTCAACGTAACTTGGAAAATCATGGGACATCTCTGTTCCATGTTGTTGGAGTTAATGGCAGCATACCAGATCAAGGAGCTCCAGCCTTCTGGGAACAAGCTATAGACTTCCTAGTATCTGAGAGCCCCAGGTCCAGGGAGCAGAAACAGTTTTCTGACCTGCAAACTAAGGAAGTACCAAGCACAACTTGGAAGATCATTTGGGAAGCCTCTTACAGAGCAGCCCCAAACCTCTTCCCAATATGTCTCTACTCAATGCAGCCACAGCCCTCAGCACAGCCCAAATCCCAGGAAAGGGAAATAAGCTCACAGGGCTGCTCAATAGGAGCTGCCCTGGCAGCTGCTTCCAGAGTGCTCAAACCATAAACTATAAGGGAGTTGGGGAGACTCCTCTGTTCATGGGAGAGGACTCCGGAGCTTTATGCATATTCACACCCTAGTCACAATCAAGATACCCCATATTGTCAAGGCAGAGCAGTGATCCTCCTCAGAGTTCCAGGGAAGAGGGGTGTGCTACTTGTCATCCACAGACCAGAGGACATGCAGGAGAGCAGTCAGAGCCTCACATAAGACCTAGAAAGAACTATGGTCTATGCAGGGGTTTCCCAATAATACTCAAAAACTCTGGAAACACCCAAAAGTAAGGCACAGGCTGGGGGAAATGAGATAACAGAAAAAAGGAACCTGATCATAAACAACTATTATGGTCCTATGGAGGATCAAAATACATACTCAGAAGATGCATCTAAAGACTTCAAGAATCATAGAAATTGGGCACAGGCTATGACAGGATTCAAAAAAAGATTTTGAAAATCAGGTAAAAGAGGTAGAGGGAACATTGGGAAAAGAAATGGGAGAGAGGCAGGAAAAAACATGAAAATCAAGTTAGTAGCTTAGTCAAGGAGATACAAAAAAATGATGAGGAAAATAACATTAAAAACCAGGTTAGGTCAAATGTATAAAACAATCCAAAAAATTAATGATGAGAATGCTTTGAAAAGCAGAATTGATCAGATGGAAAAAGAGATAAGAAAACTCTCTGAGGAAAACAAATTCTCCAAATGTAGAATGGAGCTGAAGGAAGTGAGAATCGAGAACCTAAAATTCAACTCCAAAAGAATGAAAAATTAGAAGAAAATGTGAAATATCTCATTGAAAAAAACAGCTGGTCTGGAAAACACATACAGGAGAAATAATTGAGAAATTATTGTGTTACCTGAAAGTCATGATCAGGAAAATATCCTTGACTTCATTTTTAAGGAATTTCTACAGGAAGATTGTCTTAATATCCTAGAAGCAGAGGGCAAAATAGAAATTGAGAGAATTCACCAATCTCCTCCTGAAAGAGATCCAAAAAAATAACCCCAAGGAATGTTATAGCCAAGGTGGAGAACTCCCAAATCAAAGAGAAAGTCTTACAAGCAGCTGGAAGGAAACAATTCAGTTATTGTAAAACTATAGTCAGGTTCACATGGGATTTAGCAGCTCATTTAGGGCTCATAGGCATTGGAATATAATAGCTGGGAAGGAAAGAGAGCTTCGAGTCCAACAGAAAATTGATTAAGCAACAAAATTGAACATCCTTTTCCAGGGAAAAGATGGACTTTAAATGAGACAGGGGAATTTCAAATGTTCCTGTTGAATTAACCAGAGCTGAACAGAAAGTTGGATCTTTAAGTACAGGACCCAGGTGAAACATAGAGAGAGTGGATGAGAAGGGTAAATTATGAGGGATTTTAGGATGTTGCACTGTGTGTATTCCCACATGGGAACATGATACTGATAATACTCATTTGATAGAAGAAGCATATGTAGACAAGGCACAGGAGAGAGCTGATTCTGACTGTATAAGATATTGTAAAAATGGAGTCAATGGGTGAAAGGGAAATGTACTGGGAGAAAGAAAAAAGAGAGATAGAATGGGCTAAGATATTTCATGCAAACCAGTCAAGAAATACCTTTTGCAATGGTATGGAAGGGGGAAGGTGAGGGGGAATGAAGGAGCCTTCATTCTCATTGGGGAAGAAAGAGGAAACTTCTCAGAGAGGAAATATCATACAAATAGGGTATAGAAATCTCAAAGAAAAAGGAGAGAAAGTGAATGGAGGAAGGGGAAGGGGGATGTAAGTGACAGAGGAGATGGTAGATCACAGGAGAGGATAGTCAGATACAACACATATTCCTTTTTACATTTTTTTAGGTGGTGTGATTGGGTGGTCTGTCCAGGTCCAAGGGGTTGTGTGGTTGCTGGGTCTTTAGGCTGGCTGTAGACTTGGGGCCTCCTGGTCCTAGTACTGGTACCCTGTCTACTGTGCCATTCAGCTGTCCCACAGCACATTTTGAAGAGGGACAGAATGGGGAGGAATGGATGGAGGGAACTACAATCAGCAACAATAACTGCAGAAAAATAAGGAAGTAACTTCTCTGATGGACTTATGATAAAGAATGAGATGCACCCCAGAGACAGAGTTGATGTATCAGAAAACAAACTGAAGAGCATTTTTTTTCTCTCTCTTTCACTGTATTTCTCATGTGGTTTTATATTTTTGTGGGAGAAGAGGGGATTATATTTAGTCTTACAACAAGAATATTTTGGTAATATGTAAATAAATAAAATATAAATAAAGACTAAATAAAAATACTATTTGAGCTCTTTTATAACCTGATTTATATATACATATATATATATAAAATATATATTTAACAATATAACTAATTAGTATTTTTCATGGAGGTTTTGAATGTCGGATTTTTAATTTTGCTATCCTTATCAGTGTATGTTTTGATTTTCTTTGTCATTATATTAACTTTCTATAATCAGAATTTTTTTTGTTTGCTAATTTTCCCAATCTATGATTTGACTGAATTGAAGGGTCACAGTGCCAAGCTTCATAGATTTTGTGTAACTGCTTTCAGAAAGATTTTTAGGGCCCTGTAATATTTTGGTTTTTCCAACAGTGTCTGATCAAGGGAAAAGAGCATAATACTCTCCTGATCTATGCTCTGGTATGTGAGTAATTTTAGTCCATTTTTTTCTGCCATGGAACTGTGACCAGGATCCTAGCTCCTAAATGGCTGAAAGCTTTGGTGTACTAGTTCTCCTGTTTTTCCTTGCACTCTCCCTGAGGACTGCAATCAAAATCTAAGTATGGACAAAGCAACAGGGCCCTGACTCAGTGTTAGAAAAGAGACTCCTGTAATCTCCTCACTAACTTTTCACCCCCCTTATCATCCATGCTCAGAAAGCTCAGGAGGCTGCCATTTCCCAAGGCTTGCTCATAGTTCACTGGGCCCTGGTCTACATTGACACAGTCTGTATTGGACTATGTTTTACTCTAACAGAGGTGCATCATGGTTTCCTGCTGCCCTTCTACATTGTCATTAGTGTCTCTGGACTGAGAGGTTTATAAACTACCACTGCTACCAAAAATTCAATATTCCCAGGTCTACTCCTGGTTTGTGAAGACTGTACTCTCCTGCATTCCTCACTCACACAGAAGAATAGATTTTTCCTTCTGAATTGTCTTCAACTGGAAAATAATTTCATTTCATCTTTTTTCTAGGTTCTGCCTCCCTTGAATTTCTTTAAAATCATTTTTAATGGTACTTGCAAGGGTTTGTGGGAGAGCTTAGGTAAGTCCTTTCCTTTACTCTGCCATCATGACTCTACTCTCTAAGTACTTTTTTCCAAGAAATTTAGTTAAGAAGGAGAAAAGAGATACATAAGAAGAACTACTTGAGATTGTAATGTTTTTGTAAATGATGAAGATATGAGCATAACTGTAGAGAAAAGAAAAAAGCTAGTA
This sequence comes from Macrotis lagotis, assembly GCF_037893015.1. Classification (NCBI taxonomy): domain Eukaryota; kingdom Metazoa; phylum Chordata; class Mammalia; order Peramelemorphia; family Peramelidae; genus Macrotis; species Macrotis lagotis. Next base: position 150,249,180 of record NC_133663.1, on the reverse strand, counting down.
GGGAGAGTTTGAAAATAAACAAAGTAGAAATTAATAGAAGGAGTAAATATTTTTACTGAATTAGAAGTGGGAAGATTGAAGAAATTTTGGATCTTGAGGATAGGAAATGAAAGAAAGAAGTTTTGGGTGGCTAGGTGGCACTGTGGATAGAGCACCAGCCCTGGAGTCAGGAGTACCTGAGTTCAAATCCGGCTTCAGACACTTAATAATTACTTAGCTGTGTGGCCTTGGGCAAGGCCACTTTACCCCATTTGCCTTGCAAAAACCTAACAAAAAAGTTTTTATTATTCAATTTGTACTATGTATTTTCAATACAGTGAGAAATAGTGTGGTAATGTACAAATATACAAATTAGAAGAATTAGTGCCTATCTTTCAACAGTATGTGAGCATATGAACTTTTAGCATATCTAAGCAAAATTAATAACTTTTTATCTACTAGTATTAACTATACTTAGACAATCATTTTCTAAGACATATGCACACATGTGAGTGAACAAATACAAATAAAGAGACATTTTTATTCTTTTGGTCTTCAGAATTATTAAAAGCACACTTTTTTCAAACTTACATGAAATTTCAAAGTCAGCCAAGCTGATATATTAGCCCCATCTGTAGTCTCTCCTCCACTGCCTCAGGATTGCTTAGAGCTTCATGATTAATATATTTTCTCCAAATTATGCATCTTATTTCATTATTTCCTTGTTTTTTATTCATAAGCAGAGAGAAAGTCCTTCTTAATTTGTCCTGATGATGGGTAAATAAAGTCTTCTTTATTCAATATTGGGTTCTCCAGTGTATTTATTGACTTATAGTCTCTAATCTATGCCTTTAAATTTCTTTCATTTTTCATTGCTTCTTAATAAATGATACTCTTTTCTTTGCTAGATGCAAATATCTTGAATTGTCACTGTCCACATTTATCACAAGTCTAAAATCGCAAGTGTGTGCTTAACAGCAAATTTACTGGGACATGTTTTATAAACATATTTTTTGTGAGAATCTTAAAAGAAGGAAAGACAAGACATACATGAGTTTTATAATTTCTTGAATGTCTTTTATCACTTCCTTTATGAAAGAGAAAATAATAAACAATGATAATGTGTGCCAGAAATTACATGAAATACTTAATGCTATGTTTTCATAGAAATAAGGCAAGTAAACTCAAAATAGTTTTCGGATTTTCTTAAGTATGAGTGAATTGAATAGAAAGTATTTAGTAAACACCTACTATATGGTTTTGTTTTAGGGCACCAATAGAACTTGTGGTCATGTGATAGCATAGAAACAACTAAATATATTACCACCCAGATTATTCATTGAGTTAATTAGGTGAATCAGTGAGAAAAAAATAACCTGGCCCTGGAGACATGACAATTTGAGTTCAACTCCTACCTCCATACCTATTAACTAGGTATCCTTGGCAGGTCACTTAACCTACATCTGCCTCAACTTCTGCACTTGCAAAATGGGGATAAAAATAGCACCTCCTTTCTATGGTTTTTGTGAGGATTAAATGAGCTATCATAAGTATAGTGCTTTGACACTTTAAAAATATAGATACAAACTATTGTTAGATATTGATTTATTGGATAAGCAGGTGTCAAAAAATGTTCTGTTTCAGGGCAGCTAATAGGTGGTGCAGTGGATAGGACATCAGTCGTGGAGTCAGGAGAACCTGAGTTCAAATCTTGCCTCACACACTTAATATTTACCTGTGTGACCTTGGACAAGTCACTTAATCTCATTGTCATGTAAAAGCAAAACAAAACAACAAAAAAGCAAGCAAAAAAAGTTCTGTTTCTCTCTCACTGCCCACCTCCTCAGACCCATAGTTGACATGTTATAAATGTTTGTACATAATACAACTCTGCCTTTCTAATTTGGCCCTAGAAATATCATATTACTCAGAACAACTTTGCTTTGTTGGTTTCTAACTGCATGGACCCAATTCTCTACCCTCTTGAATTGAATTAAAAAAGGATTATTTTTTTACATGTTCTGAGTTTTTTTGTACTTGCCCAAGATGCAAGAACTCTTAGTTATATTTCTGAGTTCAAATTTTTCTCGGGATTTGAGAGGGAATCAGGGAGTACCAAAAACAAGTTGAAGTTGCAACCACTATTACTGGATGCACAAAATCTAATTAAACAAAAGGAGCAAGAGCAACAACAGCAGCAGTAGCAGCATGTTTTAAAGTATATGAACTGATGCTGAGTGAAGTGAGCTGAATCAAAATAGAGTACACAGTAATTGTAGAATTATGCTATGATCAGCTATGATAGACTTAGCTCTTATCAGCAATAAATAATCAAATAAAATTTTTTTAAAAAGTTCATTATAGAAAACGTTACTCTTATCAAGAGTCTGACATCAGAATCTGACCCACTTTTTTTTTCCTTTCTTCTAAGACCCTCTTAAGGAATAGCTTCCTATAATTATGCAGAGCAGCTACTTCGCTGCAGTTTCAAGTCTGAAAATCTCCTGAGGACTCTGAGATTTCATTTGATGGTCAGGCTTGCACCCAGACATCCCATCACTTTAAGAATGACTTTTTACATTTCACATTACAAATTTAAAAAAATTATAAATTGGAATCTTTCACATTATTTATTGTTTTATGCATCTCATACACTATGCAAAGGAATTCCTTGGATTTTACCACTTCAATATATTAATAAATTCAAGGAACAACCTTGGTCCTTCTTACAATGATTCAGATATCAATACAGCTATGACTCATGGAACAGTTCTCAGAGTTATGTCCCAAAGATTCATCACACTAAAGCCAAACTCTGCAAACTTAGGTAGCCCATACCTAACACAGGAGAAAATATCTACTAAAAATCTCGAACTTATTTTCTTCATGCATTTGAAAACCTCCTAAAGGTTGTGATCAAAATTACTATGAAGATGAATAAAAAATAAAAAATTCACAATAATAATGTGATTTTAGTAGAGTATTGGCAAATGGAAATGCAAATTTTTAACACATTGATGTAACATGATTTATATCATATTTCCATTTATCATTCTTAAAGATCAAATTTAGAACCCTTAAAATAAGGGCAATAGCATAATTGTACCTGTATAAAGGAAGAAAAGCATAATGTCACATTTCTAATTACTTGTTTTTTGCAAGGCACTGGGGTGAAGTGGCATGCCCAAGACTACACAGCTAGGTAATTATTAAGTGCCTGAGGCCAGATTTGACCTCAGGTACTCCTGCCTCCTGGGCCGATGCTCTATCCACTAAGCCACCTAGCCACCCCAACATTTATAATTATTTTCAAACATCTTCATTTGACTGCCTCACTGCCATCTCAATCTCAACATGCTATGATATCAAGATATGTTTTTTTAGGTTTTTGCAAGGCAAATGGGGTTAAATGGTTTGCCCAAGGCCACACAACCAGGTAATTATAAAGTGTCTTAGGCCAGATTTGATCTCAGCTTCCATCCACTGAGCCACCTAGCCACCCCATAAGGTCAGTTCTTAAGCATCAAGACCTGAATTTGAAGCCTGTTTCAAAACTTCTTGGTTTCTTATGCTTCACAAATCATTTCCCTGAGCTTCATTTCCTTCATCTGAAAAATAAGCAAAATATTATCTTCCTACCCCATCACTGATTTACTTTGAGAAATGTCTATATAATATATGAAGTGTTTATGTAAATGAAAATTATAATTTCAAACAAATGTATCAAAAACCAAACAAAAAAAATCTTAGTTTGCATATTTCACTTCTATCAGTTATAAGGCTACCATCTTTCATTCTAAAAAGCTTGGAAGGACATAATTATAGGAATAGAGGTATGAGATGATGAGTCTACCACAATATAGAGATTTTGGAAATGGTCTGCAGGCATGAGTAATTTGAGTCAATAAGATAAAGTTTTCTGTCTCTTCATGTAATTGATTTATCTGATATATGGATTATTTGGGAATAAAATGCTTCAATATTTTGTAGTTTATTCAGCACCTCCTATCCAATTCTCTTAGAATAAAATCACCTTTTAAAATAAATCAAAATTCTTTTATAGAAACCAATATGAACATTTTAATGTATATGACTAAAACAGTTATTATCTACTACCCATGAATGCTAAAATTAAGCTTTGATGTAATATTCTTCATGGTTCAAGATGGCAAAGTGACAGGAGAGAATAGTTCAAGACCCTTTCTTGCTCTTTTGTTTTAATGATATTGGATTGATAGATGAGCTGTGAGGGAGTTTACAGGGTTATTTTATTGTTCTATACTCATTTTATTAATGATTTTAAAGATATTAAAATATTTCTGAAACAGAAAAGTTCTTATGAGTTAACATTATTAATTGACAAATTATCATTAATATTGTTCATTTCAAAATCCTCTTTTGTTATTAATTCACATGACTAATGAATGATGCTATAAATTACTGGATTATTATATGTTTAATATAAATTTACAAGATTTATGCAGCTTTATGGAGCAGCATAGACAAATGGACATCCAGACAGACAGACACAAAGATAGAGCGAAAAAGACAGAGAGCTATATTGAGAGTTGGCAAAGACGGGAAATTGGATTTGAGGAAGGAAAAGAAAGAAAAAATAAAGTGTGGAAATTAATAAGGGATGCAAAAAAAGAGTGAAGGCCATTTTAAGAGATATATTGAAATCTAAACTGGAAGATGTAAAGATGAGTATGGGGAAAGACCTTATGGGGAAAACCTGGAGAAAATAGTGTTAGATTAAGTTTATTGAAAAACTTCATTAAATTTGTTAAAGTTTTGTTGTTGATTGTTTTTGCTTAGATTTCTCATCACTGATGCAACAGACATTAGAAAGTCATTTTGGACTATATAGTTAGGGAATATGTGGTACAAATATTGCTTGTGATCTTGCAAACAGTGTTTTTTATCTTCTCAGTCACTTGCTCATCTATAAGAACAACATATGAAATACTTGATTATGCAGTCCCTTCAAAATTCCGTACTTTTTAGACTTTTAGGTTAAAAATATGACAAAAATAGAATCTATTTTTTGGGAAAAAATGACACTTTAGGTCTTATCAGCCACAGATAGTTTTAAAAGAATTAGTTGATAAAAATAGTCAGTCTCCTAGTATGTCTTCTGAGAATGGAATATGAGACAAGATGGAAGAATAAAACCAGGAATTGTCTTATCTCCCCCAAATTCTCATCGAATAACATTTAAAAATGCCTCAATAGAATTTTTTAAGAGAAACAACCAACAAAAGGATGAAAGGTACCAAATTGCCAATCCAATACTATCTAGGAATTAAAGAAGAAAGGTCTGCCTTTTGTGACTAAGAATGGAAAAGAATTCAATTCATGATGCAGGCAGCACAAGTTTCTTTTCAGCAAGTCAGCAAGAGAATTTGGAGGTGACAGACTTGACAATGGAAATTTCCAGATTGTTATGCCCAAAGTCAGACAGGGAGTTGGAAAAACTGATAAATTGTCTTGATAAGTAAGAGATTATACAGCACTGGAAACAAGTGTATAATATATTGCCTATATGGGTTCTAGGTTAGAAGGAAAACTAGCAGGAGTTTAGTCCATAGTAAGAGTTCCCAGGTGGAAAAGAGCACTTGTGATTGCTCATAGAACAGAGCAAAGACCAGGAGATCAGTGACTACACTTGTCCTTATATTATAGCACTTTGGAAGAATTAAAGAATCAAGTCCCTTCAGAATTAATTTTGAAAACTTTCAAATAAAATAGCTTGGGAAAGTGCCTTTTTCCATTCTTGATATAGATCCCCACTTTAAAAGAGTTAAAAATAGGGAGAAAATGAACAAGCTTCAAAAATGAATCTGACCATAGAAAATTACTATGGTGATGAGAAAGATCAAATTCAGAAGAAGACAATGAGATCAAATCAACTATATGAAAGGTTCAAAAAATATGAATTGTTTCAGGGTTAAAAAAATTCTGGACAAACGTCTAGCCAAGATGGTGGAGAAAAGCTAGGCCCTGTGTTAAGGTCTCCTGATCTTCTCTCATGAACAATATGAAACAAACCTCTTAATGGAAGTCTGATCGACAAAACCCAGAAAGAGAAGCTAGGAAAAGAACATTTAAGTCAAGGTTTGTCTTTGGAGATCTGGGGTATGGCAAGTGCAGAGACCCTACAGCCAGTAGGGGAGTGGTGAGAGACAGACCCATCTAATATCAACCCAGGGGCTTTCTCTATTGGAACCACTTCTCTCTGAATAACAATCAAAGAGTGGAGGCATGGCCATGGGACTGATTGTCTGGGAATTACAGGAAGGGCTGGAGGGTAGATTTCGGGGTCTAGCAAATCCTATTGGCCAGGAGTAGGTATTACATTCAGTGAGCAAAGCCTCCAACACCTCCTCCTAGACAGCTAGATATATTACACTCAATCAGCAAAGGTTCCATCACCCCCTACTGGGCATCTGGAGATATTACAATCAGTAAGTAAAAACTCCAGGGATCCCAACATCAAACCTCTGTGTAAAAGCCCTCCCCAAACACAAGATCTTAGTAAAATGAAGAAAGACCAGCAAAAGGGGGGGACCATAGAAAAATTCCTGGCAACAAAAGAACCTAATTCAGGGAGAAATAGAACCTCTGAGGAGAATATGATTTGGTCTCCAGCACAGAAAGATTTGCTTGATATCAGGAAGGAGTTTAAAAATTAATTGGAAAATTTGGGAAAAGAAACCCAAGAGAAGATTAATACCTTGCAACAAGAAAACAAATCCTTGGAAAATACAATTGGACAAATGCAAAAAGAAAATAATTCTCTCAGAACCTCAAATGATCACAGGGAAAATTCTTACAACAATGTAATTGACCAATTGGAAAAGGAGTTGCAAAAGAAAAATGAAGAAAATTCTTAACTAAAAAGAAAAAAAGAATGGTGTCTATGGAAAACAATGACTTGATGAGACAGCAAGAATCTGTTAAATAAAACCAAAAAATTGAAAAAAAATTAAAAGAAAATGTTGAAAACCTCATCAGCAAAACTATGGACCTCAAGAATAAATCAAGGAAAGGTAACTTAAAAATTACTCATGTTCCTGAAAACATTGAAGAGAAAAATGACTGGACTCAGGATTTAGTGATGGAAAATTGGCCTGATATCATGGACCCAGAGGGCAAAGTAGTTATTGAAAAGTAGTTATTGAAAAAATACATTGATCCCCTCCAGAAAGGGATCCCAAAATGAAAACACCAAGGGATATTTTAGCCAAATTCAAGAACTATTAGATTAAAGAGAAAATCCTACAAGCAGCTAGAACAAAACAATTTAGATAGCAAGGAGTCACAGTAAGCATTACACAAGACCTGGCAGCATCAACATTAAGGAATAAAAGGGCCTGGAATGCTATAGATATTCCAAGAAGCAAGGGATCTTGTAATGCAACCAAGAATCCATTATCTGGCAAAACTGATCCTTCTTTTTCAGGACAAGAGATGGACATTTAATGAAATAGGAAACTTCCAACTTTTCCTGATGAAAATACTAGAGCTTAATAAAGAAAAATTGGATTTCAAACAGGAGACTCAAGAGACACATGAAAAGGTAAAATTTTTAAAAAGAGGGGAGGGGAGGGGGGAAATTATCAAAAATGATGAAGCTGGCTATATCCATACCTGGAAGAATGATGTTAACAACTCTCGAGATTGCTAATTCTATCAGAGAGAATTTGTTTAACCATATGAGATAGACACACAAGACTTATTCAAGAAACTGTTATGCAATAAGATGAAACTGGATATATCCTTACCTGGGAGAAAGACTCTAATAACTCTCAATAATTGTAATTCTTTTTTTAGTTTTTTTGTAGGTTTTTTGTAAGGCAAACGGGGTTAAGTGGCTTGCCCAAGGCCACACAGCTAGGTAATTAAGTGTCTGAGACCAGATTTGAACCCAGGTACTCCTGACTCCAAGGCCAGTGCTTTATCCAGTAGGCCGCCTAGCTGCCCTGTAATTGTAATTCTAATAAAGAGAATAGCCAGAAGTGATGCACACTCATGACCTTTCTGTGACTCAGATAGAATGATTTAAAGACAAAATTTCCTTAAAAAGGCAGATAGTAAAGAGAAGGGAGGATGAAGGAGACTGAATGCAGCAAATATCATTACATTGACAGATGCAAAGGAATTAGTGCATTAGAGGGGAAGAAGGGAGGAAGTGAGGACCGCCTGAATCTGACTCTCATTAGATTGGCTTAAAGTTAACATATACACATTCAGTTAAGTTAAGAAACTTATCTAACCTTTAAAGTGTTAACAAGGGAAAAGGGGAAAAGGGGAGGGGGAGGAAAGGAGAATCAACAGAAGGAAAGGAAAGGAAGGAAAGCAGGGCAAAGGGAATGAGGTAAAAAGGGGAGGAGGGTTAGATATAAGTGGGCAAGCACACTGAAGGTGGTGGTATTCCAAAACAAAATACTGGGGAATATGGAAAAAGGGATAAAAGGGGGAAAATAAAAACAGAGGACAGATAACATAGAGGGCAATAAAGAGTTAGTAATTATAACTTTGAATGTGAATAGGATGAACTCTCCCTTAAAATGTAAGCAAGTAGCAGAGTGGAATAAAAGCAGAAAACTACAATATGCTACTTACCAAAACTCATCTGAAGCAAAGAGATACATATAGAGTATGTAAAAGGTTGGAGCAAAATATATTTTACTTCAGCTGAAGTTCAAAAAGCAGGTGTAGCAATCCTTATCTCAGACAAAGCAGCTGCAAAAATAGAACTCAATAAAAGAGATAAGGAAGGAAACTATATCCTCCTAAAAAGGACCATAGACAATAAAATAATTAAAATACTAAATATGTATACACCCAATGGTATAGCATGAAGATTCTTGCAGGAGAAGTTGAAGGAGTTACAGAAAGACAAAGGCAGTCAAACTCTACTAGTGGGAGATATCAAATTTTGATGAATCTAACCATTAATATAAACAAGAAGGAAATTAAAGAGATAAACAGACTGTTAGAAATCCTACACATGACAGAATTATGGAGGAAAATGATTGGAGATATAAAAGAATTTACTTTCTTTTCTGAAGTACGTGACACTTACACAAAAATTGACAATGTACTACTGAATAAAAACCTAAAAATCAGTTGCAGAAAGACAGAAATAGTCAAAACATCTTTCTCAGATCATAAAGCAAGAAAAATCACATGCAATATTGGGGCCAGGGGATATAGATCCAAAACTAAGTGGAAGCTGAATAACCTAATTTCAAAGAATGAGTGGAACAAACAACAGATTATAGAAAGAATAATTTCATATGAGATAATGACAATAATGAAACATTCCAAAACCTATGGGATACACTCAAGGTGGCTATCAGGTGGTATATTATATATCTTTAAATGCTTATATTATTAAATTAGAGAAAGAGGAAATCAATGAACTAAATACACAACTAAAAATTAGAGAAAGAACAAATTAAAAACCCCAAGTTAAATAGCAAATTAGAAATTCTAAATATTTAAGGGGGAAATTCATAAAATCAAAGGCAAGAAAACATTTGAACTAATAAATAAAACCAGTCACTGGTTACATGAAAAAGACAATAAAATTGTTAATCATCTGGTGAATTTGATTAAAAAAAAGAAAGAAGAAAACCAAATTGCTAGTATCATAAATGAAAAAGGGGAGCCCAACACCAATGAGGAGGAAATTAAACTAAAAATTCAAATTATTTTGCCCAGCTCTATGACAATAGATTTGATAATCTAAATGAAATGGATGAATATTTATAAAAATGTGAATTGCCTAGGTTAAATGAAGAGGAAATTAAATATCTAAATAACCCTATCTCAGAAAAAAGAAATTCAACAAGCCATTGTTGAACTCTCTAAGGAAAAAATCTCCAGGATCAGATGGATTCCCAAGTAAATTATATGAAGCATTTAAGGAATAACTGATTCCACTTCTATAAGAACTCTGTTAAAATAGGTGAAGACAGAATTCTGCCTAACTCTTTAAAATGACACCAATATGGTGCTGATAAATAAACCAGGAAGAATTAAATCAGAAAGGAAAGTATAGGCCTATCTTAATGAATATAGATACAAAAGTCTTAAATAAAATCTTAGCAAAATGATTACAAGTTATCACTGTGTTAATACATTATGAACAAGTAGGATTTATTCCAGGAATGCAGGGTTGGTTCAGTTTTAGGAAAACTGTTAGTATAATTAATTATATCAGTAACAAACCTGTCAGAAATCATATGATTTTATTAACAGAAGCAAAGAAATTCTTACACAAAAATACAGCATCCATTCACAGTTAAAAGAAAAAAAACTAGATGGCATAGGAATAAATGGATTGTTCCTTAGAATGATAAGCAGTATTTATCTGAAACCATCAACAACCATTATATGGAATGGGCATAGGCTAGAAATATTCTGAAGAAAATCAGGGGTGAAATAAGGATGCCTATTATCACCACTACTATTCAGCATTGTATTAGAAATGTTAGCTGCAGCAATGAGAAGAAAAAGTAATTGAAGGAATTAGAATTGAGAAGGAAGAGACAAAACTCTCACTCTTTGCTTTGCAGATGTCATGATGCTATACCTAGAGAATCTCAAAGTACCATCTAAAAAACTACTAGAAATAATTAACAACTTTAGTAAAGTCACAGGATGTAAAATAAACTCTCACAAATCATCAACATTTCTATATATGCCTAGCATGATACAGCAGAAAGTGTTAGAAAGAGAAATTCCATTCATATTAACCACACAATATAAAATATCTGGGAGTCTACCTGTCAAGGCAGACTCAGAAATTTTTTGAAAACAATTACAAAACACTTCTCACACAAATAAAATCAGACTTAAATAACTAGGCACATATCAACTTCTCATGGATAGGCCAAGATAATATAATAAAAATGACAATTCTACCAAAATTAAACTACTTGTTTAGTACCCTCCCAATCAAAATTTCAAAGAATTACTTTAATGATTTACAAAAAATTGTATGTAAATTCATCTGGAGAAATAAAAATTCTGGATTCTCCAGGTCTTTAATGAAAAAGTGCAAAAGAAGGTGGCTTAACCCTAGCAGAACCAAAATTATATTATAAAGTATCAGTCATCAAAACTATCTTGTATTGGCTAAGAAATAGAGTGGTGGATAGTGGAATAGACCAGGTGCAATAACAGAAATGGATTATAGTAATCTGCTCTTTGATAAACCTAATGAGTCCAGCTATTGGTAGAAAAACTATTTATTTGATAAAAAAAAAAACTGTTGGGAAATTGGAAGCTAGTAAAGAAGAAACTGGGATTAGAAAAACACCTCACACCCTATACCAAAAGAAGATCAAAATGGATACAGGATCTAGACATAAAAACTAGAAGAACAAGGAAGAAATAACAGTTTGCCTGTCAGATCCATGGAAAGGGAAACTGTTTATGACCAAGGAAGAGATGGAGAATACCATTAAAAATAAAATAGATAATTTTGATTACATTAAATTAAAAAGCTTTTGCACATACAAAACCATTGTAACAAAGATCAAAGCAAATGTAGTAAATGGGGAAACAATTTTTATGACTAGTTTTTCTGATAAAGGACTCATTTCTAAAATATACAGAGAACTGAGTCATTTTTTTTTATAAAAGACAATCCATTCCCCACTTCACAAATTGTCAAAGGATATGCAAAGGCAATTTACAGATAAGGAAATCAAATCAATCCATAGTCATATGAAAAATTTCTCTTAATCACTAATTATTAGAGAAATTCAAATTAAAACATCACTGAGGTACCACCTCACACTGTTAAGACTGGCCAATATGACTAAAAAGGACAATGATCAATGTTGGAAGGGATGTGGGAAATTTGGCATACTAATACATTGTTGGTGGAGCTGTGAACTCACCAAACCTTTCTGGAGAGCAATTTGGAATTATACCCAAAAGGTAACAAAAATGTGCATAGCCTTTGAAGCAACAATACAACTATTGGGGGCTATACCCTGAAGAGATTATGAAAAAGGGTATAAACATCACCTGTATGAAAAATGTTCACAGCAGCTCTGTTTGTGGTGAAAAAGAAATGGAAACTGAGGGAATGCCCATCAACTGGGGAATGACTTAACAAACTGTGGTATATGTATGTCATGGAATGTTATTGTTCTATTAGAAACCAAGGTAGATGTGAATTGGGGGAAGCCTGGAAGGACTTGCATGAACTGATGTTGATTGAGATGAGCAGAACTAGAAGAACATTGTATACCCTAATGTCAAAATGGGAGTGACGGTCAAACTTAATGGACTTGTTCATGCCAACAAGGCAACAATCAGGCACAGTCTTGGGATATCTGTGATGGAGAATGCCATCTGTATCCTGAGAAATTATTCTGGAGTTTAACCAAATTATTGGAAATAAAAACTGATAGCCATAAGCAAGATTAACATTAATTTTTAAAAAGTTATCTTATTATATAATTCTGCTATATTTCATACTAGATGTTTCTGCCTTAAGGATATGCTGTCTCTGTCATCAAATTCAACTTAGATCAATGCATACTATGGGAAAGATGGAAATACTAACAAACTGCCTTCTGTGGGGAGTGTGGGGAGTGAAGCAACATTTGGGGAAAATTGTAAAACTCAAAATAAATAAGACCTTTCTAAAAAAATTCTGAAAAGCAGAAAATATTGTAAAAATTAAATATAATAGGCAGAAGAAAGTGGGACAATAAATGAGAATAATGTAAAAATGGTAGGAAAGAATAGTCAAGACTTTTTAAAGGAGATAGAAAAAATACTGAAAAAATATTATTATAAAAAACAAAATAAGTCAAACGGTAAAAGATGCACAAAAATCTAGAACATCTTAAAAGGAAGAATTGGAAAAATAGAAAAGGAAATACAAAAAGCTAAAGAAAATATTTCCAAATAAGTTGGTTTGGGAAAGTGAAAATTAATATGTGATACATATAATTATGGCATGGATTTATATGCATATATTATATATAAAATTAATCAAAAGAAAATGAAAAATAGGAGTAGTATAAACTGTCTCATTGAGCAAAACATTGACTTAGAAAATAGACGGAGAGATAACTTAAGAATTTTTCAACTATCTTAAAGCCATAATAAAAAAAAAACTCTAGTATCATTTGACAAGAAATTATGAAGAAAAGCTAGACTGATATTCTACAATCAGAAGGGAAAAAATAGAAATTTAAAGAATGAAAAGGTCACCTCCTGAAAAGGATAACAAAATGATAGCTCCCAAGAGTATGATTGCCAAATTCTAAAGCATCCAAGTCAAGGAGAAAATGATTCCAGCATTCAGAAAGAAAGAGTTCAAATATTATGAATTTATGAGGTTAGAATAACACAAGAACAACAGATTCTACAGCAAAACATTATAAGATTTAGAAACTGATATAGAAGCAGCAACTTGGTGGTGAAATTATTAGAGCACCTGCCCTGGAGTCAGAGAGATCTGAGTACAAATCTGGCCTCAGATACTTAATTATCTAACTGTGTGACCTTGGGCAAGTCACTTAACCCCAATGCCCAGCCAAAAAAAAAAACAGAAAAAAAAGAAAACACAGAGCAAAAAAATAAAAAAAAATGATTACGATAAAGTAATAGAAAAGAAAATAGGCTAATAATCTAAAATACCAGAGTATAATCCTTGACCAGATTTTATCTGTGGGTAGCCAAGGTTTTACCAATCCTGGTATTCAGAGTGTCCTCTGGCTCCAGTTAGCTGTAGTCTTGATGAGAAACAAGTTCATTGATGGGAGAGAGGAAACTTTTAAAGAAGTCTTCATTAAGTCATGCTCAGGTTACATGGCAGAAGCTTTATTTTCCCCCAGATAGTCCATTATTTATCCCTCTTTCTGTGCATGCCATGCTTGTGCAGCCTAGTGCACACTGTTACTTGGCCAACCAAGTCAAGGAAGGTTCCAACCAGAATATTCTACTTGCATCAAAACAAGTTCCAGGATCATCTGGGGTACTTGTGTGGCAAGAAACAGCCTGTGGCCTTCAAAAGTTCCTTAATTCTCAGGATTCCGAGTTCCTCTTTAGTTCCTCAGTCACCATGAGAACCTGTGCTTTACTTGACCCAAGAGAACCTAACAAATGCTCCAATGAGAAAAAAATCAGAGTGGGGTTATTTAGTTAATAAATGAATTTCCAACATTTCCGATGAAAAGAATAAAATTTGATTTTCAAATATAAGATGCAAGACAAGTATAAATAGGTAAACAGGAAATTAAAATTATTTCATTCCTACATGGGAAGATGGCCCTTGTAATTCCTAAGATTTTTATCTGAATTAGAAAAGTAAGAGTATATATAGATAGAAGAAGGAGATGTAAATTTATTATGAGAGAATGATATCCAAAAAAAAGTAAATGAATGGAACTTTAGAGGCAATTATCATAGGAGATAGAGTACAGGGGAATTCAAGAAAGTCTGAATTTAAACTCAGCCTCAGATATTTAATACTTACTTATCTCTGTGACCTTGAGCAAGTCAATTAATACCATTTCCTTGCAAAAAAGCAGAAAAAAATAAAAAAGTAAATCATTAGCAATAAGAAAGTTCCACCCCCTGGGGGAGGGGGAAAAAAGAGATAGAATGTAATAAAATACTTCACTTAAAAGGGGTATAAAACCACTTTTACTGTGGTGGAAAAGAAGAAGGAAGTAGTGGGCACTTTACTTTCAACAGAATTAGTTAACCTTTAATAACATATAACAAAATTGGTTATTGAAATGCATTTTACTTTTCAAGTACATAAAAGGGGAGGAAAAGATATTGATATAAAGGAGAGAAGATTTGGCTAGGGGCTAGTCAGAAAAAAAAAAAAAAATGCTTTTGAAGAGCAACAACCTGAACTGGGAAGAAAAGTAGAATGGAGGGAAATACACAGATAATAATCATAGCTGTAAATGTGAATGGGATGAACTCACCCATAAAATTGAAAGAAGATTAAAAGTGAATTAAATTATTTGTAAATAAAAACTGATAGCCATAAGCAAAGTAATGGACCATGATCTAGGCATAGCAGGAAAAAAAATAATATCCAGACAAGAGTAAAAATCATTACAGTACAAAAAAATGAATATTTTTGACTACATTAATTTTTTTAATTTGTATAAGAAAACCATTGAAGTCAAAATTGGAATAGAAGCAGAAATTTGAGAAAAATTTTTGTAAGTTTCTCTGATAAAGGCTTCATTTCTCATATATATGAATAAAATATGTGGAAAATAAATTCTAATTCATAAACATTCATATAATTCTCTAACTTAAAAATGGTCAAAGGATATGAACAGAAGGTTTTTAAACTTAGAAATCACAACTATAGTCAAAACATTTTCAAAAACTATAGTTTAAAGAAATGCAAATTAACACAATAACAATTCATGCTTATTGTACAGCTGTTGGTTTGCTCTTCATTCTCAAGGAAGATTGACATGAGGGAGGTGAAACAAAGTGAATTAGTTTTAAGTGAGGGGATACCGTGCAAAATCATCACCCTCAATTTTTCTTTAGGAATGATCTTGGTTCCAGTTGTCAAATATGAATCAGAACAACAGGAGATGACCTTGGAATCAGTGAGAGAGCTTGACTTTTTAAATCTAGGCCTTCCCCTTTAGGACTGAGACAATAGTTATTCATTAATTAATGTTATATAAGAGAGAGCTCAGGCAGAGAGGTCAAGAATGATCATTTTTAAAACAAGATATAAGGGAAAAAAGTTGGGATGTTAAAACACCTGGAATACTTCAGTGATTATGGTGTATGAGAAAGAAGAGAAACAGGGAGCCTCTTTTACACAAACTTAAAAAAAATAAAGAAAAAACTCAATCTGGGAAGGGAAGATACTTTAGTTTTATACTAAAGCAAAAATTCGAAAAAAAATGCTTTTTCACTATATTCTGACACAATCTATGCCCAAACAATGCTAAAGTGTGACTTGATACACAATGCTGATTGTTTAAAGAGGGCCTTAATGATTGGGGCCTGCAAATCCCAAGAAATGTTACAGAAAAGTAAAATGTTGGAGAGGTTGTAGGAAACTTGGAAGAGTTTTTCAAAGTTAACCAACTTGGGAAGTGATTTGACCAAAGAACAATAAAATTGGGCCTACCCTACTAAATGTTTTCACTACCAGGTCTGTATTCTAAATAATCTGAAAGAAAGAAATGACAAGAAAATGTTTCACATGTACAAAATGTTTAAGCAGTTATTTTTGTGTAGCAAAGTATTGGAAATTGAGAGAATACCCTTCAAATGGGAAGTGACTGAATACAGTTTGGGATATTATTTGATCCACTTTCTAGGTAGAACCAAGATAATAGCTTGAAGCTAGTTTGCTTGCAGAGCTTTTCCCTACACACAGTTAAATGAGGTTTCTGTACAGATTTTTTTTTTAAATTTATTTAAGGCAATGGGGTTTAAGTGACTTGCCCAAGGTCACACAGCTAGGTTTGCACAGATAGTAAAGTCTCAGATCCCATCAAGAAAAGGAAAAGATCCAAAGAAATTTTCAGTGGTAGACATCCTGGAAGATCTTCAGAAAAGGTTTGTTTCTTTGGGAGAAAAGTATAAGTAAAGTATAAGTAAAGCTCAGTGAGGCAAAAGAGTAGAGAAAAGAGTGGCAGGCTGTAAGTCACAGTGCAGTCTAGGTCCCAACAGGTTGACAGCAGCATAGTTCCTAATCACTAGATAGCAAGCCAGTATGTAGTATTCCATCCCCAAACAATGTCTGAACCCTGGGAACACCAGAGCAAAAGACAGGACTGAATTGGAAACAAACCACTGAATAGATAGGAACTGGACATAAAGGAGGAAATAAACCTATGCAAAGGCAATGCCTGGACTGCATAGACAACATCATGATTTACAGCAAACCAGGGATGAGATCCCAGTCACAGTTTAACAACTTTGGTTGATACTCCTTATATCCTAGATTAGAACTCAGACATTTCAAGATGAGCAAAAAAGCTAAAAGAGCTCATACTATAGAAAGCTACTCTGCAGAAAAAGATGATAATGATGCCACCTTGGAAGAAGAAAACAGTGAAAAATTACCCACAGGGTGGTCTCATAAGAGTCTATGAATTGGATTCAAATGCAAAAACTCATAGAAGTCCTTTAAAAAGAACTTAAAAACCAAGGAAAGGAGGAAGAAGAAAAATGGAAAGAAAAGAAATGAGAGTCATGCAGGAAAGATTATGAAAAATTTACCTAAGAAACGAACTCTTTTTTTTCTTTGTTTTGCAAGGAAATGGGGTTCAATAACTTGCCTAAGGTCAGGCAGGTAAATGTCTGCGTTTGTACTCAAATTCAGGTTCTCCTGACTCCAGGGCTAGCCAGCAATCCACTGTGCCACCTAGCTGCCCTTGAAATCAATTCTTTTAAAACTTAAGATAATCAAATCAAAAAAGAATTTAACTCTTCAAAAGATAAAATCGACCAACTGGAAAAGGAAACAGAAAGGTTATTTGAAGAAAATAAAACCTTAAAAATTAGAATGGAACAAATAGAAACCAATGCATCTACAGGAATACAAGATTCCAGTAAACAAAATAAAAAGGCTGAAAAAACTGAAGAAGATATAAAATACTGTTTAGGAAAAATAAATGACCTGGAAAATAAAATCAAAAGTGATAATTTATAAATCATTGGACTACTGGAAAGACTAAATAAAAAAAAATCCTGGAAAACATCTGTCAGGGAATTATCAGGGGAAAATGTCCAAATCTGCTAGAACAATAAGACAAAATATCCATTGATAGAATTCATAGCACTCCCCCAGTAAGGCACCCCAGGATAAAAACTCGAATGTTTATTATAACAAAATTCTGGAATTCTAAAATAACAGAGCAAATACTGTAACCAGCAAAAAAGGAAGCAATTTAAATGCAAAGAAAACATAATCAGACTTACATAGGACTTATCAATTTCAACAATGAATGGCTGGAGGCCCTGGAATACCACCAAATCAGCGGGCAAGGAGCCTGGGATTGGGGCAGCTAGGTGCAGCAGTGGTGGGGCAGCTAAGTCGAGCAGTAGATAGAGCACTGGGCCTGGAGTCAGGAGTACCTGAGATCAAATCCGGCCTCAGACACTTAATAATAACAATGACCTAACTGTGTGGCCTTGGGCAAGCCACTTAACCCCATTTGTCTTGCAAAAAACAAAACAAAACCAAAAAAAACTAAAGAGCCTAGTATTACAAAAAGAATTTACTACTCTGCAAAATTCAGCATATACAGTCAGTGATAAAAGATGTCTGTTCAAGGAAAGAAAGGACTTTCAATATTTACTGATTAAAAAACCAGAACTGAATAAAAATTCAATTATCAAATGCATGACACAAGAAATGCATAAAAAGGTAAATGAAAAGAAGGAAGAAAAAAATAAAACAAAACAAATGCTGGTCAAAGCCATGAAATTATACACAAGCCAATTAGGGAAGATGTAACACTTGTGAGTTTTTTAAATTAAAAAAAAGATTTATTTGCAGTAATGGGGTTAAGTGAATTGCAATTATTGAGTATCAGAGACTACATTTGAACTCAAGTCCTCCTGACTCCAGGGCTGGTGCTCTATCCAGTGTATTAACTAGCTGCTCCCAGCACTTGTTACTGTTGCAAATTTTAATTCTTTTAGGATTGCTAATGAGGGCATCAGATTCTGGGTGGTCCTGAGTCAGTGTCTCCTATACCTTACAATCAATTTTAATATTCTTAAGAAAGACTTAAATTGTGCCAGTATTTAGAGCACTTTGAAACTATAGTTAATTTAACCAGAAGTGACTTTGGGAGCAAAGGTGAGGAGCTATGAAGAAAGGTAGAACTTAATCCATACTTCAGTTAATAAGGTTTAAGTACCCTGGTTGGGGGGCTAAAGGGAGGAGTATGGGAAAGAGTATGCTTGGGGGGGGGGGGGTGTTTAAATGGTTGATGAAATGATTTGAGTTAATGAACATTGTATGTTCTTGGAAGGAACTTGAAAAGGGGGTAAGGTGTAAAATGATTATAATTTGATGTGATTCAAGATTCTTGAGAAGTGTATTTCAAATGAGAAAAAAGAGGGGATTTGATCCAATGTTGCTTATCAAACATTTAATCAATCAAGCATTGAATCTGTGATTGTACTTTGATGGACAGTACTTTGACCTTATCAGATAATCAAATAAGCAATTAAGCAAGCTTTTATTGATGAATAGATTGATAGAATAATAGCACTTCATTGATAAATAATAGCAGGTGATGAGACACAAAAATCAATTATATTAAAAGTAAAGAATGAAGGGTGTTAACACTGAGTAAATTCTATTCAATAGATTAGAGCCTAGGGGGCAGCTAGGTGAAACAGGGGGTAGAATGTTAGCCCTGAAGTTAAGAGGACCTGAGTTCAAATCTACTCTCAGACATTTAATAAATAATTAGCTGTGTGACCTAGGGCAAGTCACTTAACCTGATTTTCTAATCAAAAAATTAAATTTGGTCCAGAGAGTGAAAAATTCACATTCCCACTTGGTTTAAAAATCTGTCCTACTCTACAGGGAAATCAGGGGTCAAAGGAAAGAAGGGAAGAAGGAACTGATAGAAAGGATGGCAAAGTTTAAGAGAAAATAAATTGAAAGTAAAATTATAAAGAAAAGTTAAAGGAGAAAGGGAGTGAAATTTAGTGAGAAGTAATAAGAGGAAAGGAAAGAGAAAAATATAAATGGGGAGAGGAATCATAGAGAAAAATATAGAATTAGTAATCTTAACTGTAAATGTGAATGGACTGTCCCATAAAATGGAAGCAGATAGCAGAACAGATTAAAAACCAGAAGAGAGAAACATATAGAGTAAATGTAAAAGGATAGAGAAAAAATAATTTGCTTCAGGTAAAGGGAAAAAATAATAAATTGGTATTTGAATTTGATGCAATATCATTGTGGTACAAGAAATTATGATTAGGTTGCTTTCTGGAAATTTGATAAAACAGATTAATTCAAAGTGAAGTGAGCAGAGTTAGGGAACATGGTACACAATAACACAATTTTATGATAACCAACTATTGAAAGATCTAGTTGTTTTCTGTAATTCAGAGATCTGAGACAATTCTGAAGGATTTGTAATAAAAAAAAATTGATTTAACTCCAGGGGAACAACAAGATGCAAAAATTCTTATGTTTTAATGTAGTTTGAAACATACAGAATACATACATACATCTATATGAATGTGTTTAATTATTTTTTGTTTTGCTCTGGTCTAATATATAAATATGCTTTCTATATTATAGAATAGCTATATACATATATATATATATATATATTTATATATGTATATATGTGTTTCCCATTGCCAAAAATGTATAATCTATGTTAATTTCCTTGCCTTCTCATTGTATGGGGATGGGGGTGGAGGATAGAGGGATGAAGAGAAATTACAGTTCAATATTTTCTAAAAAGTTTGAAAAAACAATTTATGAAACAAAACTAAGGTGAAAATGCACATCATGTATATGAGAAAGAGAGAGAGAGAGAGACGAGAGAGAGAGAGAGAGAGAGAAGAGAATGAAACAAAGAAATTTTCTTTTCTATGTGAGATGAAAAGAAGAGAGGAAAGCTTTGACGCCTGCAATGATAGCTGGAGAACTTACATGACAGCCAAAGATAGATGACTTTGGAAGGCAAGATCATTATGTCATTATTGGATCTTAAGACAAAGTAATGGGGAATACAAAATCAATCTTTCCCTAATTATCATTTTCTTTCCTTCCTTCCTTCCTTCTTTCCTTCCTTCCTTCCTTCCTTCCTTTTTCTTTCTTTCTTTCTTTCTTTCTTTCTTTCTTTCTTTCTTTCTTTCTTTCTTTCTTTCTTTCTTTCTTTCTTTCTTATTGTGTATTGCACCAACCTTATTTTGGATTAGACTTTGGTTTGCTTGTTTGTTGTGATTAAATGATATTTAGAAAACTTTCTTTTCTGAATGCAAATATCCCATGATACTACAACAGGTGACACATGTATGTTTTTATTTGGTGAGGCTAGTCTGTTACTGTACTGAAACAATGTGTATATTACTCAGCTCAAACTTTTTTTTTTATTGCATTATTCATTCCTGTAAATTTGACCTAGTTATTCCTGTCTCGATCTTTAGATACTAATAAGACTCAGTTAAAATGCCAATTACTGTGAAATTTTTTTCCTGAATTAACATACCCACTTTTGCTTGATCATACTATTTACCTATAGACTGCATTGTGTAAACATAATCTTTCAGTGAAGCTTTTTGTTTGTTTGCTTTATCTAACTACTATTCCCCCACCTCAATATTCCTATATACATTGATTTGTAAATATTTGTGTGTGCTTTGTATTATGCATGTGTGTCTGTTTGATGATGGTGGTAATGAAAACAATGGCAGTGGTGGTGATGGAGGTAATATATAGTGCTTACTACTGTCAGTACTGTGCTAAGCATAGTTGATTCTTACAACTCTGGGAGATAGGTACTATTAGTAGCTTCATTTTATAGAGAAGACAAAACTGAACCATATATAGGGTAAAAGAGTTGCAAAACAGGTACTCAGTGATTGGATTTGAACTTGAATCTTTCTGAATCTAGATTTTATGCTCTACCTACTAGGCAACTTAGTTTGCCTATTTTATGTGTTCCAAGTGACAGTTAATATACTTCCTGTACGAAGAATGGGGATATGCTCAAATAAGGTTTCACTACATTCTAGATTTTCACAAAGATGGAAGTGATCAAAAAGAGAGAAAAAACTTCACTCATGGGAAAAATAAATAATAATAAGGAATTGTAGCCATCAGGAGAATGGAAGATTTGATACTTTTGAAGATATTCATTTAGTAGTTATGAAATGGAAAATCATTCAGCAAATTTCAAAAGAAGAATTGTAATTCTCATTTTCTTTCTATGATAAGGTAAAGTACACATGTTTCATAATCATCAACCAACTCTTTTGTTCATATATTCCAAGTTATTATGTTAAAAGTTCATTAGTTCTTCATATGCTAAAAAGTATATTGTGTTCTTCAGGATATTTTCTAGAACTTTTCAGATTCAGAAGAGAAATTGCTAGAATTCTTTGCTCTAGTGATTCTACTCTAGTAATTTCTTTTCTTAGAATTTCTGAGTAGACCAGTAAAATCTTGAGGTAGACAACTCAAAAGGCCTTTGTCTCAGAAATAGATGTGTTTTTGGCAAGTGAATTGTAAAGGATAATACCTTAAATAATCACTAATATAAGCAAAGTGTAGTACAATGCACTTGATTTTGATTCCTGGGGATTTTTGAGATTCAGTCATTGAAGGAATATTTGATACAAAACTAGAAAGAGAAGCAATGATTGAAATGAACTACTTATCTCCCCTATTAGAATTTAAGCTTCTTAGGTAGAGGGATCATTTCACCTTTTTCCTTGTACCCATCGAACCTAGGACAGTGCCTGGTGTGTATTGGTAGCTAAATAAATGTTTGATTTTTAATAGCACTGAAGTAGACTGGAGGCGTTAATGTATATAACCTAATAAATGCCTAATGGATCAGAAGAGGTCCAAAAATATTGCAAAAGAATATCCACTTTGTGGCAGAAAAGCTTACACTAAAATAGCACTTAATAATTCAGATACTTTTTAAAAAGTGTGATGCAATTTTCAATTCTAAGAAATTATAGAAAGTAGGGGTTATATTTCATAACACATATATTTAATAAATTATATTCTTCCAGGTATAATGCCCTGCAACTTCACTCAGATGAACATTGGACCATGTCTGTCACAAGTTGAGAATAATATTGAATGTCATAAAAAATTATCCAAAGTCAGAAGTTGGAGAGAATCACAGTTTATATTGATTTCCTTTAGAATTTAACACTTCAGAGAGTAATGTCCTAGGATCTGAGTGTTATTGACATTTGATCTAGTACCTAAAATTAAGCAAAAATCTTTTGGAAATGATGGCAATCATAATGATCCTGTAAAATACATAGTAATAAGAATGGCATTTAAAAAGTATGTAAGGGGGCGGCTAGGTGGCGTAGTAGATAAAGCACCAGCCTTGGAGTCAGGAGTACCTGAGTTCAAATCCAGTCTCAGACCCTTAATAATTACCTAGCTGTGTGGCCTTGGGCAAGCCACTTGACCCCATTTGCCTTGCAAAAAAAAAAAAAAACCCATAAAAAGTATGTAAGCTCTTCAAAAATCCCCTTTGGGGGTCTCCTAAAGATATTGGGTCAGAGCTGTCATTGCAATGTCACTATAAAATTTACTGATGCTTTTAGCATTTCATTTCCCATATATCTTTCCCTTTCATCAAATTAGAATATTTCTAATAAAAATGGTAGGGAGGAAGTTAGAGAGAGAGAGAAAAATAGATAACAGAGACAAAAGAAAGGAAGAGAGAATGTTTATTTCCTTAAAACTAACATATCAAGTAAGTTAAACAGTAATTGCTGCAATTCAACTCCATAATTATCTGCTTCTGAAGAGAAGAGAGGAAGGTAAATGTATGTCTTCAAAATGTGCTTTATATATGCGTGTATACATACATATATATATATATATATATATATATACATATATATATATGTGTGTGTGTGTGTAAGTATTTATGGAAAGCAGACAAAATAACTGAAATATTGCAATTGTGGATTTTAAAAATGACCTTTGTAAAATTTTAGAACTGAGATAAATGTTGGGAAGTTGCTTTACAGGTTACTGAGTTTATATAATGAAAACACTGCAGTGAAATAAATTTAAAAAATGAATTGGGTGTGGCATCAAATAACTGGATTAACAGCCTTTCTCTGAAAGGTACTGTCTGTATGACCTGGGCCAAATTACTCAACCTTGCCAGGGTGCATTTTGATTTTTCTTAAAACTTTATTTCAAGTATATTATTATTATGGTATTATCTGAAATATTGTGCTATCAGAAAAAAGGGATAATAAAAACAGCATGGTGAAAACTGTTTTTCTTAGATAACCACTAAGAAGAGTGAGACAGAAGAAATTAGGTACTTATTTTAATGTATTAAAAACATTCTTATCAAAAATGACATTCTTATTATTGGCATGTGTGATTGAAATGCCAGTGGTGCCTGCCATCACTAGAAATAGGGAAGTCTCTGAAGAGGAAAGTTTGATAAAATATGCATTTTTGTTTTTCAGATGTAGATTTTCTTGTCAAACTCCTCTTCCATACACTCTGTTTCTGAAATCAGTTATCAACCCCTTACTGCTAATACAAACAACTATTTATTTCAATCTCAATGCTCTCTCAAAAAGTGGTAGAATATGACAATGTGAATGGTTCCTTATTTTCTTAATTTCCTCCTAATAGCTCTTTTATCCCTGAAAATTAAGGTCTTTAAAAGTAAAAGCATGACTTTAGGCCTTGAACTAACCTTTTCACCACATTTCCCTAGGTTGATGGATGCTGGTCTCATTGTTTTAGAGAGTCAAGCTTGAAATCTCAGAATCATCTTAAAAATGTACTTCAAATTTATCATCTACTCACTTAACAGTAACAATTTCATCTACATATCAATCTCATTCTTTTACCAGTAATTCAAAATTTAATACCTATATTTTTGTAACAACCTCCTAAACAGATTATATGGAATGTCATCCATCTCTTTTTATCCATATAACTTCTAGTTCTATCATCCTAATTCACAAATCTGACTTTGTTCAATAATTCCAGTGACTCCTGACTATATATCAATATTATTTTGATTTCAGGGACACAAATATTTGCTTCTAAGGTAAAGTTTATAATTGATCCTTAACTTATGATCCTCTAAGGCCACACAATTTATATATATATATATATATATATATATATATATATATATATGTATGTATGTATGTATGTAAGTATATACACTTAACTTACATCTTTCCTTTAGGTTTTTTTTTCATTCTCTTAAGAATACCAGGGGCAGCTAGGTGGCACAGTGGTTAAGGCACCAGCCGTGGAGTCAGGAGTACCTGGGTTCAAATATGGTCTCAGACACTTAATAATTACCTAGCTGTGTGGCTTTGGGCAAGCCACTTAACCCCATTTGCCTTGCAATAACCTAAAAAAATGAATACCAGTGTATTGATGAAAAAATTTTAAATAAAATTTTAGTAATGAGACTACAGCAAGTTATTACTGGGATGATGCACCATGTTCAGGTAGGATTTATACTAGAGAGACAGGGATGGTTCAATATTAAGAAAAGAGTCAACAGAATTGAACATATTAACAGCTAAACCAAACAAAATGCACATGATTTTATCAACAGATGCTGAAAATGCCTTCAATAAAATGCAGCATCCACCCTTGTTCAAACACTAGAAACTTTAAGAATAAATGGTACAGATGGTATATATATATATATATATATATATATATATATATATATATATATATATATATATATATATAAAACGATAAATGTTATATATTTCAAACTATCAACATATATTATATATAATGAGAATAAACTCAAAGGATTCCCAATAAAATCAGGGGTGAAACAGGGATGCCTATTAACACTATTACTATTCAAGATAGTATTAGAAATGCCAGTTGTAGTAATAAAAGAAGAAAAGGAAATTGAAATAATCATAATTGGTAATGAGGAAGCAAAATTTTCACTCTTTTCAGATGACATGATGGTATACTTAGAGAACTCTAGAAAATCATCTAAAAAATTCTGTGAAACAACAAATTCATCAAAGTAACAGTTCATAAAAATAAAATCACATAAATCATCAACATTTCTATGGATTAACAATAAAACCTAAGAGTAAGAGATGCAAAGAGAAATTCCATTTAATGTAAGTATAGACAACATTAAATACTTGGGAATCTACCTTCAAAGACAAACCTAGAAACTGTATGAACACAATTGTAAAGCAATTCTCATTCAACAAAGTCAGATTTAAACAATTGAGAAAATGTCAGTTCCTCATGGTGTAGTGGAGTTAATATAATAAAAATAACAGTTATACTCAAATTAAATTACATATTCAGTGCCATAAGAATCATACTCCCAAATAGCTATTTTGTCATGCTAGGCAAAATAATAGCAAAATTCACATGCAGCAAAAAAGTATCAAGAATTGATAGGGAAGTAATTGATGAAAAAAAGATTTAAAGGAATGTAGCCTAGCTCTACTAGATCTAAAACCATACTATAAAGCAGAATCAACAAAATTGACTGGTATTGGTTAAGAACTAGAGTATTGGATCAGTGGATTAGGATAGGTTCAAAAGAAACTGCAGTAAATGACTACCACAATCTACTGTTTGACAGTCCCTAAGGCATCAACTTCTGGGAAAAGAACTCACTATCTGACAAAAATTGTTGGGAAAACTGGAAAATAGTATGGCAAAAACTTGGCAATGACCCACATCTCACACCTAAACTAAGGTGAAATATGTACAGGATGTTGATATAAAGACTGACACCATAGATAAATTATTAGACCAAGAAATACTCTATAATTTGTATCTATGTACAGGGAATAAATATATGACCAAACAAGAATTAGACTACATTATAAACTGGAAAATGAATGATTTTATTTATATTAAATTAAAAAAAGATTTTACCCTAATAAAATCAATGCTGTCAATATTAGAAAGAAAACAAAAAGCTAGGAAACAACCTTCAGAATTATGAGTTCTATTAAAGGTCTCATTTCTAAAATATATAGAGAATTGCATCAAATTTATAATATATTTATATTCCCCATTTGATAAATGGTCAAGGATGTAATAGACAGTTTTCAAATGAATAAATTAGAGCTATTATAAAATCATATGAAAAATGCCCCAAAACTTTATTGATTAGAAAATGTAAATTTAAGCAATTATGAGATATTAGCTCACACCTCTCAAATGGGTCAGGAAGAGGAAAAGGGAAAATGATCAATGCACAAGAGATTGTAGGAAGATTCGGACATTGATCCATTGCTGGTGGAGTTTTAAATGGAACTAACCATTATGGAGAGCAACATGGAACGAGGCTTAAAGGGCAATAAAATATTCATCTCCTTTGACTCAGCAATTCTAGGCCTATATCCAGAAGAAATCATAAAAAATTTAGTAATAGTCACACATGCTCCAAAATATTCATAGCAGCTCTTTTTGTAGTGGCAAAGAATTGGACATTGAATGAATGTCAGTCAATTGAGGAATGGTTAAACAAGTTATGGTACATGAATACCATAAAATATTATTGTTCTTCAAGAAACCAGCAGGAGGCTCTTTCCCAAAGAGCAATCCAGGTCCCAACAGCATGACAACACCACAACTCCTTGCAGCTAAATAGCAAGCTATCAGGGAGTATCCCAAACTAAAACAAAGTCTGAAGCCTGGGAACACCAGGGTAAAGATCAGGAATGGGTTGGGAACAAACCCCTGCTAAGTCAGAGTGTGGATATAAAAGAGGAAACAAAGCTCCACAAAGGCAAAGTCCAAACTGAATAGATAACATCTTGGCCAATGACAAGTCAGGGATCAGACCCCAGCACCACCAACAAAACAAAACAAAAACAAAAACGAAAAGATCTTGGCTCTATACTCTGTATATTGCAAGAGCAGAGCTAAAACAACAGAGAATCAGAAAAAGTTAAAAGCTCACTCACTATATAAAACTACTTTACAGACAAAGATGATAGCAATGCTATGTCTGAAGAAGAAATCAGTGAAAAATCACTCACAGGGGAAGTACCAAAACAGTCTATCAATTGGATACAAATTCAAAAACTCATCAAAGAGCTTAAAAAATTTTTTTAAATGATAGAAGAGAAGAAGAAAAATGGAAAACATAAATGAGAGTTATGCAGGAAAATTATGAAAATTGACCAGAAAATTCAACAACTTTAAAGAGGAACACAAAACATAATTGAAGAAAATAAAACCTTAAAAATTATAATTGAACAAATAGAAACCAATGAATTTATGAGACTACCAGATTCCATCAAATAAAACAAAAAGGTCGAAAAAATTGGAGAAAATTTAAAATACCTTTCAGAGAAAACAAATGACATGGACAATAGAGCCAGGAGAGACAATCTATGAATCAACAGCCTAGATAAAAAAAAATAACCTGGGAAACATCACGCAGGAAATCACAAGGGAAAATTGTCCAAATCTACTAGAACAAGAAATCAATAACCCATTGTAAAAATCCAAAGAACCCCCTCTAGAAAGAGAGCCCAGAATAAAAACTCTAAGAGGTGTTTTAGCCAAATTCCAGAGAATATTGAAAATATCAAAAAGAAAACAATTCAAACACTAAGGAAACACAATTAGACTCATACAAGACCTTTCAGACTTAATTTTGAAGAATGAGAAGATCTGGGAAAGCATATCAGAGAGCAAAGGGCCTGGGATTACAACCCAGAATGAATTACCCAGCAAAATGTAGCATATACTCTTAAGGGAAAAAAGATGGATGTCTAACAAAACAGAGGACTTCTAGAATTTCCTGACACAAAGATCAGAACTGAACAAGGAATTCAGGTACCAAATTCAGGGCTTAAGAATTGCATAAAATAGTAAATGGGAAGGGGGAGGGAAAAACAAAAGAAAACAAAGCAAATATTGGTCAAGACTATCACATTGTATTCAACCCTAAAAGGGAAGAAATAATACTTCAAATTCTTTTGTACTTTACTTCTCCTAGAATAAGTAAGAGTTGAATATAATTAATGAAACTGGACTTGAAGTATTTGAGTATAGATGAAATCACTGCATTTGAGACAAAAAGCCTTGCTGAAAAACAGGGGTATTAATTTTAAATTTAAGTGTCTTATTATACTTTGAGGCACTATTCCCCAGTATTATCTTCTTCTCATTGTATGTTTTCATCTTCCTGTTGCTATAGTGACTTTTTGTCCTCAGAATTATTTTCTGTTGTTTGCTTGCATTCTTGATTATTTCTTGAATCTATATGCAAAAGCCACTCAAAGGTAGAAAGTACCATCCCAAGCTTCAAAGAATCTATGGAGCTTTTTTCAAAGATCCATAGAGCTTTGTTCTGGGAAAAGTAAGTTTTTTGCTCTTCCAAGTTGGCCTAATTTAGGAAGAGGTAAATTTACTACTCTCTTGATCTGTGCATTAGTTCCTAAGCAAGCAAATGAATTATTTTCTGAACCTGGAACTCATGACCAATGTTTCTGCTTGTCTACAGCCAGTAGCAAGTTCTGTACTGCTAGTATCCCTCCTTACTCTAGGACTACAACCAAAATTCAAATAAAGGCAATGCAAGAGTCTTGCTCTTTGTGTGAGCAAAGAGACCCCTATTAACTTCTTTCTGACCAGTTGTCAATTCCCCTTATTGTCTGTATTCTGATATATCTGGAAACAGTCAATACTACCATTGATACAGTCACCCTGAGGTCTGTTCTTGCTTTGCTTAGATCTAATCCATGCTAGCTTGGTTTGCACATTTGAGATCCAAGTTGGAGAGTACCCTCTCTCACCCTGATGAAGGACATTTTTTGGCCAACCTTCTAAGGTATCTTGAGATGGGAAATTGAGTCACTTCATCGTTTTGTTGTTTTAGCAACTCTACAACTTTTTTAGAGTCATTTTTTAAAGGTACTTGGAGAGGTTTATAGGAGAGTTCATGTAAGTCCCTTGCCTTTCCTGTTTTGTACATAGACTATCAAATGAAAACGTACAGAATTAACTATGAATATTCACAAAATATTTTTCTAGTTACTCCATTCCTTCAGATTTTGAAAAGTACCTGAATTTAGTTACATGATCACCTTTGTAACAAAACAGCCTTCTTATGGCCAGATTTGAAATATGAAAGGAAACAAGCTATTCTGAATGTTGTGAATTAGAAAATGTTACATTGGTCTAAATATAGGTTATGTCTTTTATTATGCCTTGCATAATACTGAATCATAAGACAATCAATGAATTGCAGTTTGAGTTGAAACAATATAGGTGAATTATCTATATTGTGTTATTATTGGAAAAGTAATGCCTTGTAGACAAGAAAGTAAATGCTGCCCCTTATTAGCTCTAAGTCCTTAGAAACTTATTGTACTGAGGCTCAATTTTTGCATATATAAAACATAAATGATAATACTTGTATTTACTGGCACATAAAATTCTTGTGAGGAATATGATTTTTAAAATAAGGTCCCATTTAATAGATAATTTTAATTTTTTTATGTTAACTCAACTCTCTCTGCCATAAACTTATTTGAGGATATCACGCAAAATTATTTTCATCAGCTGACTGAACTCAAAATATATATAAATTAGAACAAATATGATAGGAAGATGGATTTAATGATGATCAATATAGATGAGAAATTCTTTAAAGTCTAAAATACTATTTTTAAATTACATTTTGTTTCCTTGATATTATATTTATTCAATTATTTATTTATTTAAATTATTTAAGTTTAATTTTTTCATCCATATGCATATATATACTTTTAATTTACAAAATTCCCTTGTACTGTCCATTTGCACCCCCTCCCATCAGCAGTAAAAAGTCAAATTAGAATTGTATATGCATATTTTTAATGAAAATATTTACAGATATTCATTCTTGGTAGGAAGAATTAGGATTAAGTAAAAGAGATAAATAGGAGATATAATGTGTTCATCACAGGTTGAAAAGTTATTTCTTTTAGGTTTTTTTTATTTTGATTTTTTGTTTTTCTTTCTCTGTCTGGGAATAATATTGTGCATACCCAGTCTAATATACTCCTAGCTCTCTAAACTTCTGAGAGGAATAGCTTCCATCAAGGTTGAACATTTAATAATGTTGTTGCACTTGATTATTTTCCCTTTACTCAGCAGGAGATCCTCTGACTCATTCTATGTTTCTTTAGAGTCCAACCTTTTACAGTTTCTTATAGAACAACAATATTCCATAGTATTCATGTACTATAACTTGCTTAGTTATTTCCTAATTGATGAGCATCACTTCAATTGCCAATTCTTTGCTGCTACAAAAAGAGCTGCTATGAATATTTTCAAACATGTGGGACTTTTCCAATTTTATATGATTTCTTCTGGATACATACTTAGAATTGGAATTACTGGATAAAAGGGAATAAACATTTTTATTGTCCTTTGGGCATAGTGCCATATTGCTCTCCAAAATGGTTGGATCCATTCACAACTCCACTAGAAATGCATCAATGTCCCAATCCTCCACAAACCTCTCCAACATTAGTCATTTTCACTTTTTCTAATGTTGGCAAATCTGAGAGGTGTGAGGTGATACCTCATTGTTGTTTTAATTTGCATTTTTCTAATCAATAATTATTTGGAGCATTTTTATATGATATATATATATATATATATATATATATCTTTAATTTCTTCATTTTAAAGTTGTCTATTCACATCCTTTGACTACTTATCAATTGGGGAATGACTTGCAACATTATATATTATATATATATATATATATATATATATATATATATACACACACACACACAAATTTACTTATATTTTATATTTATACATATTTAAACACATTTATATATATTTATGTTTATATATTTATACTTATATACTTATATACTTATATATGATATATAATATATATAAATGATATATATTATATAATAATAGTGTATAATATTTATATAAATGTATATATTATGCATATATTTATATATATTTATATATTATATATTATAGATAGCACTAAAAGAGATAAGGAAGGAAGTTATGTCCTCCTAAAAGGCACCATAGAAAATAAAATAATTTCAATATGAAATGCGTATGAACCCAGTGGTTTAGCATTTGAAGGCAATTAACAGTTGAGGAAACCAAAGTGATACATAGTTACATGATAAATTTCTCTAAATCATTACTTATTAGAGAAATGCAAATTAAAACATCTCTGAGGTACCACCTCATACCTCTCAGCCTGTTCAATATGACCAGAAAGGACAATGATCAGTGTTGGAAGGGATGGGTAATCTGGGACACTAACACAATTTTGGTGGAACTGTGAATTTATTTAACCTTTCTGAAGAGCAATTTGGAATTACACAACAAAATGTGCATATCCTTTGAACCAGCAATGCCACTACTAGGTCTATACCCTGAAGGGATTATGAAAAAGGATAAAAACAACACTTGTACAAAAATATTTATTGCAGACCTGTTGTGGTGGCAAGGAATTGGAAATTAAGTGAATGCCCTTCAAATGGGTTTAACAATCTGTGGTATATGCATATCAAGGAACATTATTGTTCTGTTAGAAACCAAGAGGGATGGTAATTCAGGGTATGCTGGAAGGATTTGCATGAACTGATACTGAGCAAGATAAGCAGAATCAGATAAAACATTGTACAACCTAACAGCAACATGAGGGTGATGATATACCTTGATGTACCTGCTCACTCCATTAGTGCAATAATCAGGCGAGAATACCATCTGTATCCCAAGGATGAATTGTGGATTTTGAACAAAGACCAAAGACCTTGAATTTAGAAAAAAAAAGTGTTATCATATTATGTAATTTTGCTATCTCTTATATATTCCTTAAAGATATGATGTCTCTCTCATCACATTCAACTTAAATCAATGTATACAAGGTAAACAATGTAAAGATTAACAGACTGCCTTCTGTGGGGAGTGCGGGGAGGGAAGCAAGAATAGGAGAATAATTTTAAAACTCAAAAGAAATAATTTCTTTAAAAAATAAATATTATTAAAGCATAGGGAAAAAAGGAAATAATGACAGAATCCTCTCAGAAAAAAAAAATATGAAAAGGCTTAAGTTTACTGATGTGAAGTGAAATGAGTATTACTAAATAATAATAGCCCAATTGTATTGCATCTGCTATTAAATAACTGAGTTATTCTTAGCTGCCAATGATCCAAGAAAATTCTATAGAACATATATTGAAAGCTGCTATCCATCTCTAGAAAAAGAACTGGGAGAGACTGAAGTCAGATGCAAAATACTTTTTCTCTTTATGTTACCTTGGTCTTCTTTTGGCTGTTTTCTTCCACACAATGGCTTATAGGGTGATATGTTTTTAATATATGAATGTTAGAATATAAAACCACTATCAATGTGCTTGCTTTTTTTTTTTAAAGCAGGTAGGAAGTAAAGGAATTCTAAATTTGGAAAATAAAAATGTCATATTTTTTTTCTTTTTCTTTTTCTTTATTTGGTTTTTGGTTTTTGCAAGGCAATGGTGTTAAGTGATTTGCCCAAGGTCACACAACAAAGTAATTATTAATTGTCTAAGGTCACATTTGAACTCAGGTCCTCCTGACTCCAGCATCAGTGCTCTATCCACTGTGCCACCTAACTGCCCTGTTACATTCATTTTTTTATTTGTAGAATAAAACATTAAGCAAGAATTTTTTATAAGGCCATAAAAAATCATTGTACTGTTATTATCCTTTCAAAAACCTTGCTGATTCTCTACAACTTAGTGTTTCTAGAATCTGTGGTTCTACATGACAATTTTTTTAATATTTATTTTTTAGAAAAGCAAAAGGAAATAAAGACTGATCATGAATGTTTTAAAAACATTGTTTCTGACCTGTAGTGCTTCAGTGATTAAAGAATATATAAATATAATTCTATGTAGCTTTGCTCTTTTTATTTGAACTTGGCAAAAATGTTTATTTCTAATAATAATTAATGTTAAAAATTATGTGTAAATTCAGATATTTTTCAAGATTAAGATTCTCAGATACCTATGAATCCTCATTATTTTTCCAGATTTTGCCTCTACAGAGGAGTGAATTTTACCATGCAAATTCAGATCTATTTTTTAAACAGTAGCATAATGGTGCAGTTAAAAAATGATATCTAGATTTTGACTCAGAAGCGCTAAGTTCGATTCTCTGATTTATCATTTGCAGTTATGTAGCCAGATGTGTTTTCATTGTATAAAAACATAATTCTAGAGCCAGAAGGGATTTCAATAATATCTTTGAATTATGTCATTTGTTGGATGAAGCTCCAGCCTGGGGAGGAAAAGGTATATGCCCAGATACACACACTTGTGACATAGGCAAGCTTTAAATCAGAACTTAATAACCTAGCACCACTTTCCACTGTAATACACATTACTGTATACAAATCACCACTTCAAAATGATTTTTTTGTAAAGAGAATGCCATAAAACCTTAGCAAATTCTGTGAATAGGATTCAGTATTATGTAAGACAAAACCTATTTTTTTGCCTATTTTTCCTAAATGTTTGTTATCAGATATCCAACTCTTTTTGACCTTGTAGCATGTATGTATTCTTTATGGGCTTTTCTTGGCAAAGAAACTAGAGTGGCTTGTCATTTTCTATTCTGGTCAGAAAAGGTAA
The DNA here is from genome assembly GCF_037893015.1 of Macrotis lagotis. Classification (NCBI taxonomy): domain Eukaryota; kingdom Metazoa; phylum Chordata; class Mammalia; order Peramelemorphia; family Peramelidae; genus Macrotis; species Macrotis lagotis. The sequence goes on along the minus strand of NC_133663.1, from coordinate 150,214,821 downwards.
ACAAGCATTGTGCTCAGGGTCACACACCTTGTGGGTGTCCTAGGCCCAATGATTTATATATGAAGCCACCTAGATTACTTAGAGTTTATATATTTCTAATTTAGATACTTGTGATAATTGTTGAATCTCTTAACCACTTTTTCTATAAGACTCTGAGGAAAACATAATCTGTAATTGTAATGATCTTTCTGGATTTTTACTTTATTCTTTATTTTCAAAGTTTTACTAGGGTCCTGCTCAGTCTATTCCATGTCTGGTATGTCATCCTTTTTGTTATATTCATGATATGCAGATGTTTCTTTATGATTTAAAATTTTCTCCTTCAAACAAAAGAATCAACTCTTTTCTTTTGTTTTCAAATATTTAGAATTTCCTCCTATTATTGTTTCTTAAATCAAATAAATAAAAAAGGCACATGTCAGAAGTCTTCAGAAATTTATTCCCAACCTAAACACCTACCTTGCTGATTAATTTCTAGAAAACAATCTGTGCTTTGCTAGATGTTCTTTTTGATACAGAGAGAACACATGACAATAATGCTGTAATTCAGAAACCTCATTTTCATCAACTTCTACAAATTATCTTCAAACAATCATTTAATCCTGTTTATATTGCCTTTAACCTCTCAACTTTCCAGACAAACAGTGAATCTTTTCAGGTTATACCTCTTTTTTTTTTCCATCTCCATTTCTTTCTCTTTGTTAGTGCTTGATACATAGAATCATTTTCTCTTATTCCTTAACTTCTTTCTATTGGAATCCCTTCAAAATTCTATTTAGTTTTCATCTTTCTGATAACTGTTTTCTTTAGCAGTAATTTTCTGTCCACAGTTAGATCATGAAAATACATCTATCTTCCCAGTAGTGAAGCTCTTTCCCATCAAAATTCCAAATGAATTCCAATTTGGCAACCCTCTCATAGAACAACTCAGCAATTGATAATTTTTCAATTTTATGAATCATGCCAAACAATTCCATTGGATTTTTCTGTATATCCAGCGTCATACTCTTAATGAATGTATATGATGTTAGACAAAAGAACTCAATAAAAGAAGGAGAAAAATCTTATGAATAGTTTTATTTTCTATGTGACTATTTTGTTTGTTCTTCTTGGTCAAGTGGCAACCTCTGATACTTAGAAGAAACTGTAAGAAAATAAAGATATATTATCTGTTAATTCAGCCATTACTGTTAATAATCTGTCTTTAATCTAGCTTATTTTCTCAAATTACATTGACTACCATTTTATTTATCTCTTATTGGCTTCCTAAACCACTCTTTATTAGTGACTAAACCTTCCCCAAATACACATCCTCACTTTTAATGATAATCTTACCTCCCAATTTTTGAAATTCAACATGGTTTTCATGTAATATTTTTGCAGTCAAAATGTTTTTCTAATTGAGAGAAATTAATATTAGACTATGGTATCAATACAAAATCATCAATTTGTAATACATACCTTTCCTCCTATTTCTGTTAAGATCCACCTCTGGAAAAAATCAGTCAGTCTCTGAAAGGCATGAGTGAATGATAAGACTTTTCCTTAGACCCCAAGTAACTTACTTGTTAGATAGATTGGTTTGGACCACAACCAACTGAGAAAACTTGATTACAGTTTAGAGTATAAGCAGAATACTGTCTCCATACACCCTTATTCTTAGGAAAATAACAAAAATATCTGTCATCCCCTCCTTTATAATTTAGGTCAACTCAGATCATAAAGAAGAAAATTAGCTAGAAAAGTACAGATGGATATGGCCTCCATTGCCTAGGTGCCTTGAGATTGATGAGTTTCAAAGTCAAGTAGTGTTCTCAGGAAGAGGAGTTGAAGAATTTTAGCCCACCTTATTAAATATTCACCAATCAAAATTTAGTTCATTTATCACAGAGTTCCCTATCAGAAGGAACAAATCTCATTTAAGATATTTCAGAGTCTCTCATGGCATCTTAGGTTCTCAAGAGAAACTACTAGCCATCAATTTAGTTAATATATCTAACCTAATTAATATATTTATTATTAATTATCTGGAAACTTGAAGGTTTTTCTCTTTCAAAATTGAGAAAGAATGCTAGACTGGGACTAAGAGAAACTTCTGAATCTTGAATTTATTAGTCATTATGTTGCTTTTGGCATTATGCTTAAAATCTATTATCTTTATGTTAATCATCTATGAATGGAATGGCTGCTAAATGCATGTCCCAATTTTTGAATAAATTTCTGCTCTTTTGGGGGTATTTTTTTAGGTTTTTGCAAGGCAATGGGGTTAAGAGACTTGTCCAAGATCACACAGCTAGCTAATTATTAATTATCTGAGGCCAGGTTTGAACTCAGGTCATCCTGATTCCAGGACTGGACTCTATCCACTGTGCCACCTAGCTGCCCCAAGCTCTTCTATTTTCAAGACCTCATATAAGCAAGTCCTTTAAATATGAACTCATTCATTTTCCCCTCATCTAGACTGTTAAAATTCTGTTATCTTTACCCATCCTTTCCTTCTTCAGTCAAATATTAGAGAAAGAGAATCTCTACTCTCTTTATTAATGTTAATGATCCACCTCTTCACTATTGCATTTCCTCAACTATGTCCCCAAATTCAATCATGTCTTCTCTTATCTTCAAACAAACCAATTAGAACTCCACCTAATTAATTCTTGACCATTCTTTACTCATATATGTTTGTATCCTCTTTCATAAACATTATGAAAAGCAACCCTCAATCTAGTTCTTATCTACATTTTCATCTTTCCTTTAGAGGCAATCTTGATGACAATACTATTTAAATTTCTTTGTAGAAGAGTTATCAGTGATTTCCTAATTTTCTCAACAAGATTACTTTTTCTTTTAGTCTCATCTCCTTGAACTCAATACCATATGTGAAAACCATAACAAATTTCAAGGTGTAAAATAATTTGTCTTTTATAAAGAAGACTTGGCTATTTCATTTTTTGGTATCATTCTACTTATGACTTCACTTTGCTCATAACCTAAACAACCTTATGCCCTATATTACAGCTTAATGAAAAGCAGTTAAAATATAGATTAAACAGTCCTATTTTTGTCTTTCATTTTAATGAATTAAATGTCAATATAAAACTTTGTTTTGGCACACATACATTTTAATAGGTAAAATTCTTTTTCAGACATTAAATATATGGCTTTATGGATTGCTGTAAAAAAATTGATCTATTTATACTCCTTAAGTAATTGTAGAATTACATTGCCTTGAAATAGAAGAGAATGCATTTTTAGAAGAATATCAAAATTTTATGGTGTTTTTAGCATTAAATTATTTTTGTTCATTTTAAGCAGAGGTTTCTCACAAAAAAAGTCATTAATATGAGTCCATAGATTTATTCATTTTTTCATCAGCTACCAGAACTTTTCTTGGTTTCAGGTGTTTATCCCCCAAGTTAAAATGATTTTTCAACACTGATAGAAATTAGCATTGTTGTCAGAGGATTTTCTAGTTTCCTCTGAAGAATTCACAACCCTAAACCTGGAGTGCAGGTAAAAAAAGAAAACACAGATTTATTTTAATGATATCATTTCAGCACAAAAAAAGTGAAAGAGAGTGAAGATTTCTTTAAACACCACTTAGTTTTGGTAAGGGAATGCAAGAAATACTCCAATTTTTCCTTAAATAGCCCACCCTTCAGGATGCATGGGAGGGGGTGGCATTTTGGCAATAGTCTGGGTCTTGTATTGGAGAGATTGCTATAGGAAGTGTGACTATAGGATGATCCCATATTTAGTTTAATATGACAGAATATTGCATGTGTGTAATCCAGCATCTAATTTCACCAACTGGTTACGTCATGGCCAGGGCCAAAATAAAGGTCAAATGCAGAAAAAGACTGAAAAATTTGTTTCCATTTGCAACATTCCTCTATGCCCATTATTTCCTGCAGCAGCGTATTCTTTTGATCAAACACTTTTAGAAAAACTTCAGAAAGGTAAGCTGACAGCATGATCATTAGGTCTCAGTTGACATTAGAACTAAAATTAATAGCTAGAACCATTAGTAATGTTGAAACAGCAAGGGCTTGAAAGATTTATATATAAAAATGACCACTGCTAGATTATGGGAGTCAATTCTGAGTTGCCATTTATATTTTTGTATGTAAATTTTCCAAAAATATGCTCTCTGAATTATTTAAATTTCAAATGTTGAGATTGAAAATATTTCTTTAAAAACTTCAATTTAAATGGGAAAGCAGCATGTTATCTCAGGACAAGGGAGACATGAAAACAAATTTGTTTGGGAAAATGCTCATCAATGTACTTAGTAACGACCAACTCTTTAAAAATAAATTTAATGGTTTGGAATACCTTTGAAGATGTCAGTTTATTCTTAGTATAAGTTTTGTCAAGTATTTATTGATTTTCATTTCATGAAGACAACATGTTTAACTTTGAGTAAAGGACTAATGACTTCAAATATAATATATTGATCAAACAATTTTTTTTCTATTGAGGAATTTTCTATTTCAATGTCCCAAATGCTTCCTTGGTAATTAGATACATAGGAAAATATTGTAATTAATGAAGAAATTAACTATTTGGGTCAATCATGGTATTTAGCCAATTGCTTACAAAAGCAGTGGGAAGATTTAGTTCAGTGTGAGACTTATTTTTTGAGCAACACAGAGGAAATAAAGTTGATTCAAAGATTGTGGGGAGGAAAATCATTAAACACTTTAACCTTGGAGATATATGTCTTTTCACTGTACTAATCACTATTGGGTAGATGGTTTTCATAGAAACAATGCATAAATTTCATACACAAGTGACCAGAGAAGTAGGTCATAAAATCAGTGATTTCTGTGAATAGGATCTAAGCCCTTTGCAAATAATAATGAAAAACATTATTTTCAGCAAAGTAGCAGGATAGAAAATAAACCCACATAAATCATAAACATTTGTATATGAACAACACAGGCCAAGATCAAGAGATAGAAAGAGAAATTTCATTTAAAATAAATGTAGATAGTAATATTCTTTAAGAGTTGATATTCTTAACCTGTCCTGCTCTTTTTAGAGATAATTCTCAAATTATCAATTAAAACAAGTTTGATAATTGAGACCTGTTTAAAGCTTTAGTGATTTCGTCGATATGTTACTTGACTTATGCTATAAAAAAGGATGAATTTTTTCATTATTTTTCTATCTTTAAATCATTTTTATAAATACAGCAAGTTTGACTTCTTTTATTTTTTGTCAAATTAATTATTTATTATTAACAACTTTTAAAGTGTTGAGTAACAAATCACTTATTTTCCTAGACCTCACTCGTTCACTGTGAAGGCAAGAAAAATAACATCAGTTATGCATATGAAATCAAAAAAATGTATTTCCATATTAGTTATATCAAAAAAAACATTCCCCAAAAGTTAGAAAACTTTCTCTTTCTGCAGGGACATATATATATATATATATATATATATATATATATATATATATATATATATATATATGTATATATATATATATATATATATACATATATATATATATATATATATATATATATATATACACCCTATATGTGTGTGTGTGTCTCTGTGTGTGTGTCATGAAATTTTGAAATTTTCTTATAAAGATGAAAGTATCCAGGTGTTTCCCAGATGATTATCATATTGCATAATGCATATCTATGCATAAGGATCTCATAATTTGTCTTACTTTAATTTGTATTCATATAGGCCATAGCATGTTTTCTTTTATTTTTTACTGAAACTACCCTTTTAGTATCTCCTAAAATAAACTAGTAATATATTACAATTATATACCACAATTTGTCTAGCTATTCCCCAATTGATGAACATAATCTCAATTTCCACTTCTTCATCACAATACCCTCTATAAATATGTTTGAACAAATAGAGCTTTTCTTTTTTCATTGAACTTTTTTGGATTCAGATCCAGTAGTGTTATTTTTGAATCAAAGTGTATGTGTAGTTTTATAATCAATTCTTTGCTGTTGTTCAGTTCATTAATCATGTTCTACTCTTTAGGAACTCATGGATTCTAACTTCTTCATTTTTTGTTTGTTTGTGTTGGGTAAAAGTATTGGATGGCATCATCATTTTCCTCTACAATGGATTGAGGCAAGCAGAGTTTAATTGATTTGGCAAGGATAATTCAGTTAGTAAGTTTCTGAGATGTTATTTATTTTTTTTTAACCAAAAAATGGTCAGAATGGGTACAGAATTATTTTTAAAATTTTTATTTACATTTTCTTTATATATACATTACTAAAATAGTCTTGTTGTAAGAGTAAACATAACCCTCCCTCCCCTCTAAAAATAAAAAAAAATACTCTCAAGAAATAAAGTGAAAGAAAGAAAGAAAAGTGCTTCAGTCGATGTTCAGATGCTATCAGCTCTGATTCTAGGGTGGATCGCATTCTTTATCATTAGTCCATCAGAGATGTTACTTACATATTTTTCCAGTTGCTATGTAGATTGTAATTCTCACCATCCATTCCTCCCCACTACTATTTATTATATTTCCTCTCTCCTTTTACTCTGTCCCTCTTCAAAAGTGTGCTATAGGGCAACTGAGTGGCATAGTGTACAGAGGACCAGCCTTGGGGCCAAGAGGTCCCAAGTCCATATCC